>NC_056736.1:477079569-477159569 GCF_019279795.1 Protopterus annectens | reverse complement strand
AGGATGTACAGTTCACCATCTCCCGCCAGGGACACAGGAACTGGTTCTGCCAAGGAGTCTCAATGGCACCATCAGGCCCAAGGCCAGATGCAGTAGTACTCCCCGATGTGACTGCTGTCTGCTGTATTCATGTCTCTGACACAACCGGCCAGGACCACATGCCCATGGCCTGCTCCAGTGTGGTGTGGGCAGCATCCTTCCCTCAGTAGTGCTGGTGGTACTGCAACTATAGAAGTGTGAATGTGCATGACCACATGAGCTGCCATTTGATCTTGTTGCTGACCTACATCCACGTGGCCGACGCCCTACTCCCACCACATGTTCAAGCACAGACATTGCATGGTCAAGCAATGACAATGTCTCACCCCGTGGTCTATCCATGACATCAGCAAAATGATGTACTGTATGACCAATACCATGGAGGTTGTCACGCATGGCAGGAAGTGCTGCATTCATGACCCTGAGCATCTGTCTGGTGTTGCAGTCAGTACATGCCAGTGCCTCCATGATGGACCAAAACATGCATCTGTTGATGCCTGCTGTGACACTTGCAAAAGGGGCTTGATGGGGAGCAGTCCCCCTTCAAGCATCCCTGTCCATCTGCCTGTGTGGGACATCACCTGCTCTCTCGCTATGGCTAGTGTCTACACTCACACTTGCCATAGGTACCACACTAGCCTGTTCCATGCCACCACCCTCCAACTGTCCATTATCTGTGGCTGCTGGGGAATGGATATGTGTGGGCATACTAACTGTGTGGGGAAGATTGTGAGTGAAAAGTGGGATACAAACCAGTGGCACAGATTTTGGCCTCAACAACCCCACCCGTGACTCACTATGACCACCATCATCATCAGCATCCACTAAGACACTGACATCAGGTTGTGAGGGGGAGAGACACCAACCTCCATGTTCACCTATGAGAGAAAGACAACATATTTAAATTAATACCCTGCAGTATAATGTTTGCTGATACACACACATATGGACACACACGCACACATGTGCACACACACTCACACACACACACACACACACACACACACACACACACACTCACATGCACACACACGCACATGCACGCGCATATAGACACATATAGGTGAGGTTGCCCAAAGGCATTATACAGATCACACAGTCTCTGAATGATGACATGCATTACACACAATCAGACCATAGCATACACACTCTGGACAGACCCTCAACAACATGCAGTGTAGCAATGTCCACTTAATGTTGCTACTAATTTACCCCTCTGAGATACGTGAGGAGTGGTAGTATGTGATGGACCTTCACCTAACACACACTGCACCCATGTACACAATATGGATGCACCCCTGTATAGCACAGTGGCAACACCTACAGAAACATACTTGCCAATATGTTACAGCTCCTGTGAGGAGGCTCCTGTGATGACCACAGTGATGCACTGCAGTTAACCCCACCACAGGTGAACATGCACATATTGCAATATGACTAAGAATAACAGTTGCGTGCATGAAAAAATGCATGCCCTTAATATGCCTAGGGTATTGGTGAGCCACAACAAGACATTTCCATACTTAGACCAGAGGGACCTATGTAACTGTAGGGGAGAGGTATTATCAGCACACTCACATGTGGCATTGGTACAGGAAAATTATGAATTTCTGAACATGTACAGTAGAAGCTCTGATACTGCACAGTTTGCTGTCATTCACTACCGATGTGCACTTGTGTGAATTACAAAACCCCACCCACTAATGCAGTTTGACCTGACATATGCTTCTAGACACTCCAAGGATGCTATTATGAATGATACAGTACAGAAGTGATATCCACTGGGGCCTGTTGTCTGGGTGCCAACCATCTTCATGACATTTGTGGTATGGTGACTGCCCCAAGGTTGGCAAAGAACTCCTCTGTAAGTGTCAGTGGGGCCTGCATGGCAGAACTCATACTTGTGGCTGTACAATCCCTGGCTACAGCTGCAGCCCTCTGCTGGGCATGGTGAATAAGGTCAGTTGCCCTGTGCTTGACTTACTTTCCAGTAGGTTGTTCCACAGGGCAGTCCATTCCTGCTGCTGCTGTCTGCTCCTGTTGAACAGCACTGTGTGGGGCAGTCTTAAGGCATCTACTATTGCTGCAGTCTCAGCTTCAGAAAAGGGTGGTAATCACTGTCGCGGCATTGCTCCTGAAAGACATGAACAGAGAAACACATCACAAGACCTTATACATTGGGCACCTTTATGTACAGATCCTGCACATCCACGTTTGCTAGCACTATCCACCACTAACACCCACATCACACCCCTGCCATCTATCAGCACAGTGTGTGTGTGTGTGTGTGTGTGTGTGTGTGTGTGTGTGTGTGTGTGTGTGTGTGTGTGTGTGTGTGTGTAGTCTCACCATACTGGCATTACAGCATGCATTGCACTCCTAATCCTGATGTTTCATGTTCCCCCAAAATGAGGACCATTAATGTACATAATTCTCCATTCATCATTCACATCAGACAGCATATGCAACATCTGGGGACATCACAAAAGTTCCCTACCAGTTCATAGCAGCCCATCAGACATCTACCATACACATATAGGCTATTAGGCCAACCCTTTACCCAGTGTCATACATACCCCTCAAGAGTTACCTCACTCTTGCATGCCAGGCAATCACACACTCCACATTGCTGGGACAGCTGCATGAGTGCAGGTCATGCTCCACTCTGTTACACACACACACACACACACACACACACACACACACACACATACACACACACACATACACACACACACACACACACACACACACACACACACACACACACACACACACACACACACACACACACACACACACACTCCTGGTAAAGTCTGGCACAACTTTGCTACCTAAGGGCCCTGTGCATATGATTGGCTGGGTCCGTGGATTGCTCCACCTTTGTGTAGAGGGATGACAGTGGCTGTCCTCTGTGCAGATGGGATGACACTATTGCTCAGGATTTGGTTGACTGCAGTGTGTAATGGAGCTGAGAGATGATGCCTGATTTCATGTAGGATGCAGCCAGGGATGGTATCAAGCCCCATGGACACTTCAGTTTGTTGCCTTTGAGAAGGCATTATGGACCTGCTACCTGATGATGAGGTGAAGAGGGCCGGTGCTGCGCATGTCCTTGTTTACTGATGGGGGAACGGGGGGTGAGGCTTTCACTTAACCTGACTGCAGCAGGTTGGCTATATCTGTGCCGTATTTGATTGTGTTGTTATTGACCACCAATGCAGAGCAGATTTGGGTGTTGCCTCTGAGATTGCAGACATATGTGAAGAAGGCTTTATGATTGGCCTTGGTGGATGTGTCCAATTTGCACACAAAGTTAGCCTTAGGGTAATTCACCTGTCACCTTATTTGCTTGTTCAGACAAAGGTGAGATTGCTTCCAATTTGGCACCTGCTCCTTCTTGGCCCTGTACAGCAAATATTTCCACCTATTATGGAGTTTGTGTATTGCTGCTGTCCACCACAGAGGTTTACTCTACCGTGAGGGAGTTGATTTTGCCCTGTCAGGTATTGCTAAGTCCATACAGCTATGTAGGTGCTCATATAGTATTTTGGTGTAGGCTTGGACATTACTGCTAGTTCCAACTGATGGGATGGTGGCTGTAAAGCTACTTATATCTGCTCTGAGTAGATTTACAGTCAGTTTTGGAAAAGTGTTTTTTGTTTGACATTGACGGGGTTGCAGGGGAGATGGCAACCTCAAAAGTGATGGCTTTATGGTCAGATCTTACCAAGGAGGATGACCCTGAAGGAGTGCTACAGTGGCTACTCATGTTGGTTAGGACCAGGTGCAGGATATTTCCACCTGTCGTAGGGGTGTTGACCAGCTGATCCAATGCATTGGCACTGACAAAGCCGAGGAATGTCTGTGCATTCATGATCAGGTAGAACAGGTCATGCACACTATAGTTGGGTAGTTAAAGTCACCCAGGATCAGGGTAGAGGGTTGAATCTTGACAGATTAAACTAAGTCCAGATAGGTGTATGGGGGGCCTGAGTCATGTTTGGAAGTCTGCAGCTAGTTATGATTTGAATAGGTGTTTTGTCAACAGTTAACTGCACTTGGGATGTCTTCTGTGTGTCATACTGTTTGACCAACCTGGAGGTGTGTATGATAAAGTTTAAAACTCCACCTCCTTTGGCTTTGCAGCCCTCCATTTGGGGTCTGAAAGTGTGGTAGGATGAGTAACCTGGCAAGGTTAGTGTGCTCTCCACAGCTTCAAACCAGGTTTCAGTGACTGCACAAATGTCAGCATCCTCCAGGACAGGGAACACTTGCAGTGTCTTTAGTTTCATGCTAAGACTACTAGCATTTAGCAGTATTACCTTTACATTTTTTTTATAATAAGCTTTCATGCAGGTAATTTTCTGCACATAGCCTTGCCTACAAAAGACACTATGGGGAAGGAAAGTGCCTTTGCCAGAAGTCTAAAGCTCAGGGGAGACAGATGAAGACCATTTCTGACAAAGCATTGTGGTCTGTCAATCATGTTATGTCATGTGACTGAGACAGCAAGGATTCTAGGCTCTTAATGTGATTGCATCTCTCACATATTGTGTTCCTAGGTGGTAGTAGCACCCAGTTGTCTGTGTACATAATACAGTGGCTACACTGTGTCAGGACGCACATATCAACTGGACTAGCATGAGAAAGCACAGGAAATTGTCCATCCATGGTTATCAGCATCTGTGGAAGAGAGGTCAGGGATAGTAGAGTGGGAACTATCTGAGGATAGCACCTATACGTATGAGCATGGCTGGATAACATCAAGACCATACTTGCAGGCAAGGGCCTCACTCAAACAGGAGTGCAGGTAAGGGAAAGAAATGCAACTGAGATACCTCTCAAAGTGTAAAAACTCCACCAAAGCACAAAGCCATGCACATGCTTGGTTTAAATACCACAACAACGAAGGTAAAACAGGAACACTGGGAGTGACCAATCAACCCTTGTCCCTGAGCTCTTAACTCAACATGCTATGATCAGACCAGTACCAACCAATTCACTTACTCCCAGTAAGTGCAGGCAGGCCCAGGACAACACTAGATGGTGTAGCAGGAAACACAAGAATCACAAACAGATGTGACTGCAGCAAAGCTTGTAACCAGACTATGCTAAAGATATTTAAAATCTTTTTAGGTCAGAAAAACATAGATGAACAGATACACACTTAAATATGACAAAAACAAACAAGAGCAAATGAATTTAAATGGATTAACCAGTTAACGAATGGTAAAGCTCAGAATAGAGCCCTGTTCCAGCACTCCTCAGTCACACAACTTCTAACTGTACACTCCTGCCACTAGAGTGCAGGGGAACCCACTCAAAAAATATGTTCTGGATTAGTGTTCAAGTTATAGAAACAAAGCTATAGTCAGCATGTCAGGATGTAGTGTATGTTGCAGCAAACAAGATGTACCAATGTCAGAAAAACACAGTTCAAATGAACAGTCACAATGAGCCTTTAACCAGCAAGTTGTAGCTCAGAAGGGCATAATGTAGCCTCACCTCCTACAACAGTGCAGACCACAAACCTACTTCATGTAAAACAACTGGCCTGAAGCTCATGTGTTTAAATGCACAGCCTTAGCATAACATAATTTCATCAGGCTACTGACAAGCAATAATAAATGCAGCAGAATAAGTGCAATTGAGTCATTGTAAAAACAGGCAGTGACAGCAAATTGAAGTATTACAGTTGGAATAGACAGAAATGCATTAAAATGTTTTTTGTTTATAGGTTATGTGGGAAGGGATGAAACACGATAATGTCTGGTTAAGAAATGAAGGGGGGTGGGCCCTCTCTAATGGTATCTGTCTATTCAATAGGATAAGCTGATGAGATACAACTGGGAGGTGTGTTCAAAATGAGATTTGTAGTAGGGGCAGCCAAGTCACATGCCAACAAATATTTGGACACAACAAGAGGGATCCCTTACAACTCCAATAGAACAGAAAACGTTTAACAAAACAAATGCAATACTGGAATACAATACAAAATAGATGTGACCAAAGCTTAACTAAAGAGCTTCAAATCAACATTAAATGCAGAAATGACTGATACTCAGAGCACTGCACAACACAGAGACATTTCAGCTAACTACAGATATATGTAATTAAGAGAGCAAAGCTGTGCCTCAGCTACGCATACTACTTAACTGCTGCTATTCACATTTCAAAGGAATTCTTTGGTAACCTTTGTTAACAGACCCTAGCCAAGAACTGTTAAAAGTACAACAGAACAGAATACGTATAACCAAACAAATGTAATACTACAATAGCATACAAAATACAAGTCATCAAAGCTTAAATACTGAGCTTCAAATCTAAATTACATGCAAAGATGACTGATACTCAAAGCAATGCAGACCACACAAACATCACACAGATATACCATACTGCCATATATATGTAAACAATGTCACATTTGCCTAGTTCCTATACAACATGCAAAGCTGTTTGTGTGTGACAGGTCTGAAAGTAATAATCCACATTAATGCTGCGTTATCTCATATTACATCAGTGTTTCTCACCTGCCTTCATTTCACAGGCTAACAGCAAATAGCATACTTCTCTGCATCAGGAGTACATATCTGTCTGATGTGTGTGTAGCACTGGAAGTCATAACACAGTTAAACACTTTTCCAATTTCAACTTAGTAATTATAATCAACCTAGTAATTATTTATGTTTGAAGGCAATACAACAACCTGTAGATGTAGACATTTACGTCTGTTTGATGCACTGGAACTAAGATAACACATTTGTAAAACAAGTACAGCCTATTTACTTGACATTTTGCAACTCATGTCTGTATGTTTGAGGCTTCCAGGTTCTACTACTAATACATACATGTGCACAGGTAATACTTGATATACATTTCTGTTCTTTGTCAGTATGGCACACTGTCTTTGCATTGTGTTTATACTCTTGCATCTCAGTCATACCTCTCAACCTGTTAGAGCAAGACATCTGGACAAAGGCACATATCAATGGGGGGCAAAGGCCAGAAAATAGTGACACTTTATAAATCTAGCTGAAACACACTTAGTTGCTAGCAAAGTAGGTTTTGCATTCACAGGGATACTCTGAAAAATATGATATCTGACATTCAAATATATGCTATTATGTTATGACTTCAGTCTTTACTGATTTGCCAGTGATTTACCAGACAAAACACAACTGTATGAGGCATCGACTACAAATATGAGGTAAACATGTGGCCAGTCTGCAAAACTCTGGACATTTGAAAGGTATGAGGTCAGTATATAGCATACAGTTCAACACACACTTCTGCAACAGTTGTTTACTAAGGACATACCCTATATAGGTCTCGTACATTTGTAAGACAAGCATATGTATCATAGTAGCATTCACAGGTGACATATATTTACAAAATCCCAGGTAGGTGGCCTGTCAGTGTCACAGTTAGCATTGGACAACAGACACTCCAGTAGTAGTCATATGTGAGCTGACCTTTGCTGGGGTGACTCAGGGACCAGAGCTGTCATCTATGTCACTGCAGACAGAGCCATCGGGAATGGTCGTAGGTGCTGGACAGCAACATGTCAGTCCAGCAAGTCTTGTTGAGACTTATTGTTTAACTTCCTATTTCACATTATTGCATCCCCCCTTCTGCATTCCATTACATGCTTTTTTGATTGACATACCTGTTATAGTGCTGAAGAGTTTTCTCAGAATAATGCAAATGTTTAGGTTTGTGTAGTCACAGTCTGTCTTTGTGTAGAAAGGTTCAGACCTGTTTTGCAAAGGCAGCAGCTTGTCTTTTGTAAGTGATGCTCATGAGCAGGTGATGGTCTGTGCACCAATTGGTGTATTCCACTTGCTAATTGCATCCAAAACAATTGTGTTGTCTTTCCATTAGCCAATGCCATAGCAACACAGTGTTATAATTAAGTCTTTCATGTCGGCCTTGCCCCTTTTCCTTGCCTGTGAGGAGGACATTATGGAGGTGTGGGAGGTACAGCTTTAGAGAAGGTAGGTGGAATTACCTCTTAGAACAAGAAATGTGGAGAAAGCCCAACAAAATGAGGGACAAAGTTCCAGAATTAGGGACAGATTATACGTATTGCTGTTATACAGTTAGAAGATTGCTAGATTAACAGGATTTGTCTGGACATGCATTTCCTGCATGATTTGAAGTCTGACAGTGATATGTATATGACATACCTCTTAACTGTCCAGATTTCCGCAGAATGTCCAGAGGTTTGCCTCTTATGTTTGGTCTGTTCCTCAGACAATTTCTGTTTTTGACATATCAATAGGATAATATCAGGACTGAAGTCACTAAATTATGACATCCATTTGTGTTTCAGACTTCATATCCCTCAGAAAAGTTATGCTACAACAAACCATGTAATACCAGCAACTTTTTCTCAGTTTATAACACCATTATTTAAGATATGTTCCTATTTATGGACCTCTGTTCCCCAAGTATGTCAGGCTTTGTCCAGATATCTTGCAGTAAGAGGTTTAATAGGTATGGTATATCATTATTTAGTGACTTCACTCCTGATATCATCCTGATTTAGCAGAATCCCAGAAATGTTATGAGACAGTAGCCATAAATATGATCCCACACCCTGGTCATTCTGTGGAAATTTGTACAGTTGAGAGTTACATATATTTGGCCATTGTTAACAGACTATCAAGACTGTGTAGCAGTGTAGTGTGCAAATGTTTGTTGGGTGAAGTAGGGATAGGGGCAGATGTGAGTGTCATAGTTCCTTTTCTATCTGACTGTGCATGCTGCTACAGTTGCTTGTTGTCTATCAGCTGTATATGTTTATAGGAGCAGACTGAGAAATGTCCTGTAACATCTCAGGATTCCAAGTACACTGCGACTTGGGGCAGTATATGTAGGAGTAGTGTGTGACTGGCAATCAGGATATGCTTGTTCAAACAAATATTATACTCTAGAGTTAAGTTGGTTTACTGGTATGTTGCTGTGACTGCAGTGCAAATGATTGTGGGTAGACAATTTCTCACAGATGCCTGTTTTCCCTACAGTTGCATCCCTGTAGTGCAAGATATATTTCCAAATGCACAAGCAATTCCCCAGAGCTGATTTGGGGTAGTGTTGTGTTGGTCTGACTGTAGTTCAGAAGGTGCTGGCTGAAATGGTTGGCAGCTCTCAGTGCTTTTCCCTTCTGTTACATGACTGCAGTCAGACCCCTACACTGTCCAGATTTCTATAGACTGTCCAGATGTGTGGCTCATATTTTTTGTCTGTTCCACATAACTGCTGTGGATTTCTGACAAATCACAGGGATGATATGACCATTGACATCACTAAATGATGGCAATCATTTGTGTTTCATACCCGAAATCTATCAGAAAATATAACCATGATACTCTAGCAACCTTCTAAGCTTATAAAATCTATATTTCAAAAAAGTCTTTATTGTTTGGCCTTTATCCCCCCACTTTGTCAGGCTTTGTGCAGCTGTATTGCACTAAGAGGTTGTGTGTGTGTGTGTGTGTGTGTGTGTGTGTGTGTGTGTGTGTGTGTATATATATATATATATATATATATATATATATATATATGTGTGTATTTTCCCCTTATGTTAAATGACTGTAATGCAATATATGTTTGTGAAAGCATTACAAATTTCCACAGTTCAGATGGTGTAGTGGTATGTTGATGTGATGGTCCTGGGTTCAAAACTTGGTTGTGATTACTTTTTTTTTTGCTAATATTAAATGACCATAATGCATGATATATTGTAAAAGTGTTGCAAATTCCCACCAGTGTGATGGTGTAGTTGTATGTTGCTGTGATTGTAGTGAAAGAGGTCCTGGGTTCAAGACTTCATAGGTTCATAGGTAAGTACTAGGCTATCTGCCCATGGGCATTTATAAGCCTAGCCACAGAGTGATGGCTTTCGCCTCCCCATTAGATTAGTAACCTGGGCCTCTGTCAACAGGGCTCCTGAAGTGATCCCAGGGTAGAACTTACAATTACCCATCCACTCATCAAGATTTCTCTTGAAGAGGGTCAGAGAGGAGCTCTGTCGAATATGGATTGGGATTCTATTCCAGAGTGAGGAGAGTTGCTGGGACAGGAATCTATCCCTCCAGCATGTCCTGTTTATTGTTGTACATAGGTTCAAGTCGCTAGAACGAGTGGTTCTGAGGGATCTAATTTTTTTGAGGTGAAGCATGTCCATTAGTTTAGGGTTTGACATGGCCCTATAGGTCAGGCACAGGTCACCTCTAAGCAGACGGTAAGCGACTGAGAAGAGCTGGAGCATTTTTAGTCGTGCTTCATAGGGTAATTGTTTAAGGCCCTTAATCCTCTTAGTGAGGTACTTCTGTGGTCTTTCTAGTTGTTGCAGGTGTCTAGTGAGGTACATCCCAAATGGGGCATTGTACTCTATTATGGGCCTAATGAATGAGGAGTAAAGGGGCACAATCACCTCCTTGGATCTGGATGAGAACCCCTTTGTGATCAGGTGTGCCACATAGAAGGATTTCCTGACCATTTTGGCTATGTGGTTATCAAAGGAAAGCATGCTATCTACTTGGGTACCCAGGTCCCTAATTACTTTTTATGTACTTAGTGGATTCCCATCTATGTGGTAGTTTGTAGGTACTTTGTTTTTCCCAAATGGGATTACTATGCATTTTTTGGAATTTAGCTTGAGGCTGTGACTTTGACACCAGGTGTTTGTCTCTGTGAGGCCCTTTTGCAGGATGTCTGTGTCAGCTGGAGAGTCAATTATTGCACCCAATTTACAGTCATCTGCAAACTTGGTTAGCCACAGTCCCTCCGCCTTTGCCTGTACTTTGGAGAAATATATACCGAACAGGAGGGGTCCCAGGACTGAGCCCTGTGGGACTCCGCTTGTGACTGGTTTAGAGTCAGACAGGGCGCTTGCCACTCTTACCATGTGGGTTCTGTCTGAGAGCCAGTTGGCAACCCATCTCGTGACATGGGGGTTGATATTTAAGCTGGTGAGTTTGTCTATAATTCCTGAGTGTGGGATGGTGTTGAACACCTTAGCGAGGTCCAGATATGCTGTGTGGACCACCTTCCCTTCATCTATGGCCTTGGTGACTGTTTCGAAGAAGTCGACCAAGTTCAGGAGGCAAGATCTGCCTTTAACAAAGCTGAACTGTGTGGAGTCCAGTGTCTGGAGGTTCCCAATGTCCCTGTTAATGAGCTCCAGGATAATGCATTCCATGGCTTTGCAGACCAAGCTAGTCAAGCTTATAGGGTGACAGTTCCCAGGGTCACTTGTGGCACTACCTTTGTGGAGTGGTACGACTGTTGCGGTACGCCATTCTTTGGGTACATAGCCTGTAGAGAGGCTGAGTTTGAATAGTGATTTGAGATGTGGGTTTAGTTCATTTTGAAGATTGTGTAAGACACAACCTGGGATAGCATCTGGTCCCATTGATGCTGTGTTTTTGGCCTTTGCAAGGGCTGTCTTTACTTGTGTGTCTGAGATATGTGGAGCACCACATTCTTCTGGGATCAGTGCTAGCCCCTTTGGTGGAGAGGGGGGTGAAGTTTGCACTGAACTTGTCAGCCAGGATGTTGGCAATGTTGGTTGGTTCAGTGTATTTATGGCCATTATGCACTAGCTCAGAGCAGATCTGAGAGTTTGCCCCTAGACTCTTGACATAGTTAAAGAAGGCCTTGTGGTTATCCTTAGAGTCATTAGCTATTTTTCTTTCAAAGTTGGCCTTGGATGATTTAATGAGGGAGTGCAGTTTTTTATTGATGTTAATCAGAGATGCCTTCTTATTTTGGGATTTTGTTCTATCTTGCAGGAGTTTCCTCCTTCTGTTGTAAAGTTTATTTATGGCCGGGGTCCACCAGATTGGCTTTCTCTTTTTTGAGGAGTTGGTCTTGGTTTTACTTGGGGTGGCTCGGTCTATGCATTCTTGAAGGTGTTTATAGAATGCACTTGTAAAGGATTCTGCCGATGGGTTATCATTTTCCATTTGATTGGGAGCTTTGAAACTTCCCACCTTGGTCTTGAGGAGTGTGAAGTTGGCTTTAGAGAAGTTTTTTACCTTGATTTCCTTGACTGGGGGGGGGTCGGGATGTGGATGTCCAGTGTGATTAGTTTGTGATCTGATCTTACCAATGACAAGTTTACCTCAGGTGTGGAACATAGGTTCCCCATGTTGGTGATGACCAGGTCCAGTATAGTGTCACCTCTTGTGGGTGTGGTGACCAGCTGTTCAAGGGTGTTTGAGTTTATAAACTCAAGGAAGCATTGGGCTAGGGCGTTTGAGCTTGAGTAGTTTTCCCAGTCAATGTTTGGATAGTTGAAGTCACCCAGTAGCATAGTGTTGGGTAGAATCTTCATACTTTCTAATCTTCTTAGGAATGCTGCATGAGGGTCCTGAGACAAGGTGGGAGATCTGTAGCAAGCTATAAATTGAACAGTCAATTTACCAGCTGTCAATTACACTTGGATGGTCTCAGATTCCACGTGCTGTGCTACTAACCTGGAGGTGTGGGTGTTCTTGATGAATATGGACACACCACCTCCTTTTGTGTTCCGGTCCTGCTTTTGGGTCCTAAAGGTATTGTAGAAGTTATAGCCTGGTAGTGCTGGGGTGCTCTCTGGAGCCTTGAACCAGGTTTCTGTCACTGCACATATGTCAATTTCTTCCATACTAAGGAGAGCCTTGAGTGCGTGCATTTTGAGGTTTAGACTTCTGGCGTTGAGCAGCATTACCCTCAGTTTTTGTTTATTATTGTTGTTTATGGAGGCAGGTTTGTCTTTTGAGCCTTGCCTAAAAAAGGCAGTATTGGGGCGGCAAGAGTCTTGGCCAGTATCCGAAAGCCCAGGGGTGACAGGTGCAAGCCATCTCTGGCGAAGCAACGTGGCTTGTCAAGCATGTCATCCCAGGTTGACAAGTACTGGATCCCCTTTGAATGACACCAGTAGTTAACCAATTGTTGAAACTGATCATTTTTTCTTCATATGCTGTCATCATTTTGGGTGAGGGCAGGATGCTACTCAGAGTCAGAGTCATACCAGCCTGGGCTATATGGTCAGCGAGCTCCTGCATGTCTCTTTTCATGTAGTCCAGGCAGGTACATCTCAGGTCATTTATGCCAACATGTACAATGGCAGAGTCATATTTGTACTTGTTGTGGAGTGACCTGAGTGCATGTGTTATGTGGCAGATTCTGGCACCCAACAGGCAGCTTACGGTAACCTTTTACTTGTTCAGTCTAGTAAGTGGGACGTCTGTGTGCCTGATGATAGAATCACTGATTACTAGTGTGTTAGGTGTGTGATTTAGCCTTAGGGGTTGTTTTTGCTTGGCACACTGATGTTGTGACATATGTATTACCTGGTTTCTGTTGTGGGGTGGGGGTTGCTTGGGTGTATGCTTAGGAGGTCTCTGTTGTTTAGGCAGGTTCTTATTTAGAGCCTCCAGGTATGTTTTTGCATGTTTCTGAGAGTTGTTTTCTGGTGCAGCTATGGCTGGTCTATGTGAGTCTGGCAATGTGGTGCTAGTGTTGCCCTTCTCCTTGTGACTGGCTGATCCAGTCATGGGTTGAGAGAGCTTAGCCTCCAGTTTGGCTGTGTATCTGCATCTGTCACATATGTTTGTGTTGGTTGGGAGGAGGAGGGGGTTGTCTGTGTACATGAGGCAATTGTAACATTGCCTCAGGATGCCCAGATTCACCAGCTGGACCGGAGAGCACACCTGAAGCTGTCCCTTGAACATGTCTGAATAGATGATTGGGCCTGTATTGCTGATTGGATGAGTAAAGAGCCTTATACTTCCTGAGTATAGGGCTGAAGTGCAAGCTGTAAGCTAGTGCTAGTTTTAATGAGTTTTAGTAAGTGCCGGTCTTAAATTGCCTTATTTCTAGTGTTGGGTTAAAGTGTTTCAAGTTTCAAGGGAAAAACTGAAGTGCAGACTTCGTGGAGCCTGGAATAGTTTAAGTGCAGCTAAACAGTGCTGTGGTGCACAAACCCGCGCAAAACCACGCTAAGCAGTTTTAGTGCTTGTTCTTTTGTTACCCACCAAAACAAGGGCTGATTGAGACAGAATGATTAAAGCATTTTCTAAGCAGTTGTAAGTGGGTTTGCATGGTTTTGCATGAAGCTAAGTGATGCTAAGAGACACTTAAGTCCCCTTAGCTCCACTTAGCAGTGTTTATTCGTGTTTAAACCTGGGCTAATTTTAAATAAAGAAAAGAAAAAAGGGTGATAGGAAAGTGGTGAAATGGGGGCAAGCAGGGAGTAAAACATTAGGAAAAGCAGCTAGAGATGTGCAGGGCAGGTGTAGGAAAGGACCATAGCTCTACATTTCTTCTGCAGCAACAGCTTTGACAGATGCTGAAAATTAGAAATTTACAGCCTCACACCCCCACAGGAAGGGTTGTTGGCAACATACATTTGTAGAGTAATTTGAGTGTAGATTGATTTATGTCACTGGACACGGGGGCAAAATGTAGAGATATGTATGGGGCAATGAGTTTCTTGCAGGACAGATGCCCTTTTTTTATAAAGGTGAGAGTGAGATGTTGGGGTAGGGCTGTAGGTATGTTTGGGGAGGTAAGTTGTGTAGGATAAGTTGCATATGCAGACAGACGAGACACACAATACAGCAGATGGTGCATATATTACACAAGAGGAGTGTAAACACCTTGGATGGGGATGGTGGTTGGAAATCAGAGGCCCAAACCCCCAAATGGATGCAGTGGGTTTGTGGTCCCCACCCATGGCCAGTCACCACTGCAACTTCACATCCCCGAAGGTGGCTATGTTGGGGGCTAGACAACAGGGGCAGCCTGCCCCTCCAAGTGTGCCAGGCAGCCCTCCATCTGGCTCAGCCATCCATCCAACTTGGAGTGGATGACGCTGCGCACCATACCCCGGAACTTGCAGCAGGTGACAGTCTCCTTTCCACGGCCCCACCTGGGGGAAACGAGCACCTTCCCCTGAGATGGTTCCACCCAAAGGTGGTGCAGGACCAGAGGGGGAGGAAGTTTCAGTCTGGGTCCCAGATGTGCTGGGGCCTGGTGCCACAGCTAAATGAGGCAGAAGAGCTGGATCTGCTGCCTTCCCAAATGTGCTATGGTGTTGAGGTTTTCCAAGATATATTGGTTAGTCATGAACAAAACATTTCAAAATTAGTTATGACAGCATGCGTGGGTGTTCCAATTTACCCAAAACAACAGATTTGAAACAGCTGCATAGCAAACAGAACACATGCATAAATGGAACAATAGTAAGCATTGTAACAGCATGCCAGTTACATTGGCGCTACAGGTCACCAACAATGGTATTTGAACATGGTATGTTAATATCGAACCAATTAAATATATGAACAATAATAGAACACACGTCCCAACATTAGGTTTTGAGAAAAACATACACGTAGTATATGCATCATAATTAGTGATGCAGATGAGGGGTGGGGGAGAGAAAAAAGTCCATTAACAACTTTATAGGCTACTATTTTTCACAACACTACTGCTCAATACTCTACAGGTCTGCCCTCACTTTACATCGACCTATGGCCCGTAGCTTCTGTAGCACATACATACCTGTTAAACTGTCAACCTATAATGGTATGGGGCAGACTGTGACTACTATGGGTACATTACTAGAGGGGGCTTGTACATGACAGGGTTACATATCTGACAAAGAAAGGATACCCTGCACTGATGTTGTGTGAGTTATTACTGGCATACTTCACCTGGATTCCTATTTGTGTCCAAGGTTATTAGCAGCAGTGACCACTAGCCATGACAGCATGACACTTGAGAGACATGTATCCGGAAGATTGCATGGTGTATGTACCTATTCTGCTGTCCTTTGCAGGCATGGGGTTGGACAGTGGAACAGTTAGTTGTACACTGTGTATTGGTATACCCTTCATGCAGCTACTCAAACATTTATTTACGTCTAAGACCTGTCTAGAAAATATCTGTTACTACTATCTGACTGTTTCTACAAATATTCAACATTTCTTGAGTGCATATATGCACACATCTCAGTACCACTCCCTGGATTCAAACCATGTCTGGGTGTGCTAAAATAAACAACAAGGCTATTTCCCATCACACTGAGCTATTGGGGAACTGTGGTAATTTCTTTGACTGATTTTTGCCTAATACTCTGTGGGTTAGACAGTCTGACCTTGTAATCCTGAGATTCATGCATGACAGATAGTTAGTGTACTGTGTAATAATCCTTTGAAATAATACAAACTGGAAAGCAAAGGTTAACACAAGGCAATGCTGCAGGGGACACACTATAATACAGTAGACATTACTATTCAGGGTTCAGATCTTAGTACATAACATATTTCATATTTCATTTATATATTGTTTTACAGCTCCACAATCTACTGTTTCGCATAACTGGTTCTTGGAACAACCTCAGTTAATTCATGCTGTCACAGCCATATTTGTTGTGAAGAACCTGTACACATTCTATTTCTACAGCAACAACATACCAGAGTAAACACAACAGTTTGTGGCATAAATCTTTATTTTAGTAATATGACAGAGTGCTTTGCTACCACCTATCATGTAGAGCAATATTAGTCTGTCAAACTTTATTTATTCTGTAAACACATAACACACTCTACCTACTGGCAGTAAACAATCTACTCCTTCTTTATTGCACTATATACTGCAAGATAGATCTGTATTTGCCAGCCTGTTGGCACAGCCTTAGCAGTCTGTTGGCATGGGCCTCCAAATTGTTAGCCCACTCTGCTGCAGCTGTAGGCGGAAAACAAACATTATGCATACCTGTCAATCACATACTCAGGCTAGAATTTGGTACAGCTATGGCTGGGATACTTACAAACTACTGGAGCATTCCATGCCCGAGTATCTTAGATCTACTGGGCCAAGACTGCCCCCTTCCTACACTTTAGGTTGGCATAATGATGTCATACCTTCTCACCAGTTCGGGGGATTTTAATAGCACTGGTGAGATCATGTGCCAGATGGTCCCAGGTCTCCGCTTTGTACTGTTAGCCCTGGTACTGGCTCTGCAGAGGTCTGTCATAATGGTGTGCAATGAGGAGTCCAGCCATGACTCTGGACTCCAGAATGCCCCTGCACTGTGCCCAAAAGCACACTCCCTCTCCAATGCCAGACACGGTTCCTGCACAGAGCAAACTAAAACAGGTTCTATTTCTTCCTGTACAGTTTAAATAAGGCTATATTCCCAACCTTTACAGTCATTGGACCATTTTAAAAATGTTGAGCACAGCTTAGCAATGTGCAAATCTGCTAAGATGCGTTGAGCAGTGCTTAAAGGGCAAAATGCTGAGCAGTGGTTAACAGTATGCAAATACACTTAGCTAGGTTGACTGCTGCTTAGAATTAACATCTAAGCAATGGTCAAACTGGCTGAGCAGAGCTGAGCACTGCTAAGCATTGCTCAGTTTTCATTTAAGAAAAAATATCAGAATTGCAAATTAATTAATCATTACTGACATATTATTCAGTGTATATAATTTACTTTGCATGATGTCCCCCTATGTGCTTTCATTACATTAACTTGGGGTGTGACTATAATATACAGGACACTTGTGCATACATGGGTGATTTCACATGTTATGTGCACTGACACCGCCATTTTGAACCAGCTACACTTCCCTAGTTAACAAATATCAATTACTACATAATTTAAAATAAATATTAAAATAAAAAAAATAATTTTAACAATGCTTTCCCATGTAAAGGTAAAGGTCCTGTTTTGGAACTCAAACTATGAACTGCTGCATGCAAATGCAGGGCTCTAACCACTATGCTATCTTACCATTGAGGATGTTTTGTATTTAAGTCCTATGAGATGTTTAAGCAATGCTGAGCAGAGGGCCGTGATGTGCAAACCTGCTCCGCTATGCTTAAACTTAACTTAGAATGGAAAGAAAAATGTAATACAAGCACTTTATTTACATGTAGTAATACTAATTATAATTCATATTTGGTGGTGCACTACCTGACATTCTATAAACTCCCTAAGCCTGTATGGGCAATGTCAGGATTGAAATCATTGCATAATGGCAAACATTTGAGTTTCAGACTTCTAATCCTTCTGAACATGTTATGTTATGTAATACAAACCCTGTTCCTCTATCAACTTTCTATGTTTGTAAGGGCAATATTTCAAATCTGTCCCTATCTTTCCCCCCATCATTTTAGGATTTGTCCAGATTTTTTGCTCTAAGAGGTTGCAAGGCATGCCCCACATCATTTTATGCTTTGTCCAGATTTTTTGCTCTAAGAAGTTGAGAGGTATGCCCCCCCCCCCCCCATCATTTTAGGTTTTGTCCAGATTTTTTGCTCTGAGAGGTTGAGACATATGGAAAGTGTCATACAGCACTTTCACAATGTCTGGGGTGTATGCAGTTCCAGTCATATACCCCCTGCATTGCTTTCCATTTAAATTCCTGCGTTCTGTGTCTGTGGACACTGAAAGCATTTAGAAAGGGCTGTACAGCACTCTCAGAGTGCAGTGGGTGTGTTAGATCTGCGAGAACTACTGAAACATGCTCCCTACACTCATTCAGTGTTCATGTCCACAGAGCCATTTTTAGTAGCGCACCTTCACTAATATGTAAGGTACGCTGCTGTTAAGGCTATGTGAATGCGGATACCATTCACTCTTTGTAGGAATAAGACTGTTCTTACACTGATTTTATTGAATCCTGGGGCAAGATTACATTACAGTGAGGAAAAAAGTACATTTACCATTCTGCTTTGTACAGCAATCTCCATTCAAAATGTTCAAAGTTTCAAAACTTTGATCTTATCTTGACCATTTGCAGTTCAAAGTTCTGAAACTTTAAGCTTGTGAAGTGAATACATATATATATGTGTGTGTGTGTGTGTGTGTGTGTGTGTGTGTGTGTGTGTGTGTGTGTGTGTGTGTGTGTGCATAATGGAGGCTTGTGTATGATAAATATGATAATGAACACAATGAAAAATAAATGACTGTCTCAATTTTGCTGAAATGACAGGATGATTCCACTATTTTGGTGAGAGCAATTTGTAATGTGATTGTTTTTTTTCAAAATTTGGGATAAACTTTCAAGCTCCAAAATATGGGTTACTCAGAAAACTATACACAAGTGGATTTTGTTTGTATATGTTTAGAAGGTAGTAAAAACCTTAGTAAGTAGCTTTACAGAATAGCTACCTTCCCTGTGAGAAATAACAAATGATATTGTATCTTTTTCTGACAAAGCAACTACAAATTATAGATGTAGACAATGTTTTAAATCTATTTTACTTACTTTTAACACTTACAAGGCACATTTTTGGATAGAAGATGTTTGTCTGACAATTTTTCAATCTGCCAGCCAAAATTGTGACTTCATTCACCTACAAATCATTTGAGTGGCTGTAAGCAGTCTTTTGCCCTCTACCAAAATGGAGGGAGACTATTAACAATTTCTTAATAAAATAATGAGATTACCAACACAGATATCTGATTCAATTAAGCTTAAAGCACATTGGATGTCTCCCACTAAATCTCCTGCAGCCAACAGCTCAATAAAGACACATAGGCACACACACAGACACACACACACACACACGCACGCACACACCACACATGCACATGTACACACACACACACACACACACACACACACACACACACACACACACACACACACACACACACACACACAGAGTCATGCAAACATCGACTCAGACACATTCATAAACATAGGAATTCATTGTGTCACAGTTCTTTAAGAATATCTACTTCATTCAATGAAGAAGTAAAAATCAATTCCTATCTTACCTTCTCTTCCTTTTTTTGTTATATAAGGCTGCTATTTTCAAGGGTTTCTAGAGTTAAATATAACATGACATTCTTAAGCAAGTTTTTTTTTTTTTGGCTATGTACCAGTTATGCGCTAAATCTGGTCTATCAAAGTGCTCTTTGATGCTCACAATTTCACTGGAATCTGACCTGAGTGTTATTTTAAAGAAAACAGCTGTCGTTTTTCCTTGTTATCTTAAAGAGTGTGCTGCACCTGCTGACAATACCAAAGAAAGGTCATTGCATTTCTTTACGTCTCTGCCCTATTTGGAAGAAAAAGAGACAACTCCTTTCTGCTTTTGCTGCTGTTTATATGCATCAACACAATCTAGTCTTAAAGTCACTTTCCGGATTCTCCTAATGCTGTAGGTGTGATTCTTATCAAAATCATATTATGCTTTTCTAGTTATGATTTGACATTCTTTTTTCTTCTGAGATATACTGTCATGCTGTTGATCAAATACTGGCCTAATTTCTTGTCCCTGAAGCAATGCCCCCATAAATGAAAGTGTCATTTTGTCTCTGTGCTTGTTTCCCCTGAGACAGCAAGACAGAGACTGACAAGAATTAACATTTAACTGACACTCCTCTTCACTCTTGAACCGAGAGATATGATTATACACCAATTAGTAGGGGAGAACAAAGTGAGTATTTCACTGCTACATGGCTAAAGCTGATGGTCATCTCCCAGGGCATTTCAACTGATATAACACATTGATCTTTGTTCCCAGACTGACTGGCAGGTGTCCTCTGAAGGAAAAATGTTTGATATTACAAAAAATGCATTGAAACAATATTATCCGTATCCGTTTTGAAAGTATAGATAATATATGCTTGTTTGAATGTTTTATAACTAGCTTGTTCTTCCTGTTTCTAGTTTAAAGTTTTTGAGAACAGCACTCCAAAAAGACTGTGCAATAGATTAACATTGAAGTCCTAGAAATTAGAAATGGTAAAAGATAAATGTAGGACTAATTTATTTTGAAATTATTTTCTTGTTATTGCTTTTGTGTTATTATTGCTACTGGTACCACTATTGCTAATCCTACCAATGGGTTCTATAAGAGGCATTACACTAATATACATACCTATTTAAAAATCAAGAGGCCAATAATCAGGTCTAATTGGGGCAATATTTTTCCTGCTTAAGTGTTTTACCATTTCCAGATAATACAGTGCACCACCTAGTAGAAAGACAAAGTAGCTTTATACTTTTGTAAAATTAGTATAACATTGTTTTTCACATATATGCTTCTTTTTGCAGACTTTTACAGGAATGCAGTCTTAGTAAAGCAATGCATAATTAAGTCATAGTTTTCTGAAATCTAAATCACTTGAACAATCTCTAGATGTAAAAATGTAGTAAATAACTGAAATAAACAGTAGTGTGATGGAACAACATACATTTTTCTAATCCTGTATTAGAATAATCAGAAAAATGTGTGACAGGAATGTGTTTGATGCACAAGGCTGAACATAAGCAATAACCACAGTGCAACAAGAAAAATAAACAGAATTATAAGTGTGTCACAGAGCATAATTCCTTTATTATGTGCTTGAGATGTGGATGCCAAAAGATTCAACTCAAGAGTGACGCTCTTGAGTTGAATCTTGGCATCCATGTTGAAAGTATATAATTTAGGGTTATGACTGGAGAACTGGTCATAATCCTTTGTAGCACATGAAGCCTTATCTGTTCCATGTACTAATAGTTACAGGCAAAAAAAGAAAATATAATGTGTTTTGATGGCTAAAAAAGTCATAAAGCTAGTGTAACACTCAGTTCTTTACCTTTACACTTAGCTTGCTTTGCTTCAAAACTGTCCAGATTTTCACAGAATGTCCACATTTTTGCCTCATATGTTTAGTCAATTCCTCATAAAGTCCATGCTTTTTGAACAAATTACTGAGGACTGCGGACACCAAATGACATACATACATTACAATGGCATGCGTTTGGAGAGTTTCTCTCTGGGCAGCCGCTGAAAATTGACTTTGTTCCAAGTCGGACTTTCCCAGTAAACAAAGGCAAATAAATAAAAATTTAGGTTTCACACCTTGTGTCTTTCAAAAAATGCAGGAGAACAAACATCACATTATAGTAAGTTTCTAAGTTTATAGCAGGAAATCAGGCTATATTACTGATGGACATCAGGTAGAAACAAATCTGTCACTCTGCCACTGTCATTTGCTGGACCAAACTGGCAGATTTTATTGCCTAGCACTACACCTGACCTTAACAATTTAAGCAGGGGTTGTTTAACATTTATTAAGGTGGGGCCTACCAGACTCTGTGATTTAACTGAATTGACTATTTCTGAATATTGAAGTGTAATCAACACACTCCATGCACTGCAATTTGTTGTTCTAAATATTTCTGATATTACTAATCCAGATTAATACATGTCAATTAAATGAATCATATTTAATAAATGTCATAAAACCAAAGCAGAAATAAATTGCATAAACAGTAGCATACAATATTGACTAATAATAATACCAAATAAAAAAGAGAACAATAACAGCAAAACAAAATTGAGTATTAAAAAATACAAACTAAGCTAGTAAAAGGGCTTCCCTCTCCAGATATCTGTACCATTTTATTTTCATATGCACATTCACAAAACAGGCTCAGAGTATTCCAACCTCTTTTCATATCCACTTATTTAAAATAAAAAGATTTAACAAATATTCATTAAATACAGTTTCCAAAATGAAAACTCAAATTCTGAAAGTACCCTCTGTCACCTACATTTGGGAAAACAAAATCTTTTATCTGGTATGGAGACTATATTGCCATGTATCACTTACCCACTAGCATAAAAAAAAACAACCAAGGAAAACTTCATCATTGTGAAGACATTTGCCATGGGTGGATCAATAACAAAGAGCTATCCTTAATGTCAATAAAGCTAAATAGTCCTGACCAAAGGAAGTAAATGGACCCCTAGTGTTTCCATCTTAGGTTTTCCACTGATAATGTTAGTCCAAAAGAGTCTATCACTCTTCTTACAATATCTTGGACTTCACCAAGATCAACACTTTTCATACAACCATGCTTCTCAGACAGCAAAAAACTAAACAAAATTGGTGACATTTGCAGAATAAAGGATAGCTTAAATCATGACTCAGTGAAAGAACTGCAAGGAGCCTACTTCATTTCTGTACCCCACTATGAATTCCTTATACTTACAACCTATAACAGGAGGAGCTTCACAAATTCTGCATGCTTTTAACTAGGTAGATTACTTCTAATACAAATAGCAAGAACATGAGGATATTATAATATTATCTGAAAATAAAAACTATTTGAGTAAAAAAAAAAAAAAAAAAGCAAGAACCATGATGCCAAAATGCACTGCCTTGGGCCTGCTATACAATGATCCATTTTGAACACTGCTTGTGGTATGCTGTATTTACCCTGGTACCTAAACTAAGTCCTCAAAGGCATCATCAGTTCTCAAACATGGCATGGCCCTCCATCCAGAGTAGAGAGCTTAGAAACTGCAATTCCCAGTATTGTTCACTACATTCAGAGCATGACCTATTAGAAAGAAGTTCCATTATCCCATTGGATAAGATGCAGAGTGTTGCTGTGGACAGGAAAATCTGGTCAGTCCTGTTCTGCTTGTTACCAATGCAGCTCTCAAGAAGAGAAATTGTTTAGGAAATGGATGCATGGATGTACTCACATCTCTGCCTGTGGCAGATCCTTTCATATGGTAGAATGCACATTTTGGAATGATGTTTACAGAGAAAAATGAAGCTCACCTTCCTTTTCTTTCTAGTAATAAACCTCAAATTTTCCACATTTCTACTTAATACATTTTTGATCAGCTATATATTTTTGAGTTCACAGCTTTCCCCTTCTTCAAACTCTTTACAATTAGATTATCCAAAATAACCTAGACTATTTCAAATAACTGATTGCCCTTTAACTCTACTAATTCTGCTGTTTTATTTACCTGACTTGCTTCTTTTGTTGAATTACTCATGTTGCATATTGCCTGAATTGCTCAGACTAGAAATAGACCATGATACATGAACAGCCTGCACTTTATACTAATCATGTGTGCACAATGAACAGAATAAAGTGCCTTGTTTGCTATTCATTAAATAATAGACTTATTTGCAACACCCAGCTGTAAAACAGGGGTAAGTGGCAGAATATGTTAATGAAGGAATGAGTAGGTGAATTACATGCTAATGAAGGAATTCAACATGGTGGAGCAATTCAGGAATGCATAAAACCTGCAAATATATGTTGCTTCCCCTTTAGCTCTAATTTCCAATACTCTTTGGAATACAGACACAAGGATAGTAAAAAATATCTTAGGTGTTACTGCTGCTATCATAAATCTGCATGTGCAATAGCCTTTAATGCCAAGTGCTTCTCCTGTTTCCAGACCAAGGTAAGTGATGAACCTCTAAAGAAGAGATATAAATGATTACGCCCATATGCAAGTATTGGACATCACAAAGATAAAACATGATTCAGTTGTACAGGAATGTCAGCCATAACTCGAGTGATGTATGCAACATAAATAGATATACATGACAAGGAATATTACAGTAGCTTTTCACAGCACATGGTATACAGCCTGTCGTGCACGCCAACACAATTAAAATATCATTAAGTCACACTTAAAGATCAATCATTTAAGTGAATACAGATAAAACAGGTATGCCTAAACCATTTAAAGGTGGTTATAGCAACTGTTAAACTCTCCTCATAAAATTTTATTTGCAAATTGTAGACAATACCCAGTTAAGTTAAAGAAAAAGTTAGAGACCCCCTATAAAATAACCATTCCCACTCGCTATATCAGTAAACACAAACATCATGGGTATAACTCCCTTTTAATGGAACAATACTTGTTTATGTCAAGCATATTCAACAGCCTTACCATACAATATTTTCTGAAATGTAACTTTGACATTGCTACTTCTAAAATAAAAATTCTTAAATTTGTTTATATCTTTAGACAAATGTTACTATAAAGGCATGCACAATTAGATGAAGATTATCCAGTGCAAATTGCTATACCTTCTATACTAACACAAATGGACAAAGTGCAGGAATATCTCAATATTTATAGGAAAAAATAACATTGCAACTGTGTATGCATTACCTGCATGGAAATATCACATACCTTGAAAAGAATGTGTTGTAAAGTTTGCCAAAAGTAATGCAGTTGCAGCAAACATCAGCATCTGAAGTTAATAATCAAAGCAGTCTTCCCTTCTATGATACAATTTCCTTAACTCAAAGTCATGCTTATATATAGAGCAGATTAACATCACTGAATGCAGTGAATATGTAAAGCAGGTGTCAGCTCTTCATGACTCATTCAAGTTGCTCAAACTGCTAGGCAGGTAAACATGGTATGAGGATCTACATAACATCATGCTCATACTCAAGTGTTACAAGACCTGCTGGACTGAGGCACAGGGAACTAATCTAAGGGGGCGGTGAAAGCCAACACCTTCTGGCTAGGCTTATAGATGCCATTGGGCAGATAGCCTAGTATGAAACTATAAACCTATAAGAGTAGGGGGGCTAGCTAATGACTTACAAGTGTGACTCATTATCAGTAGTCATGAATAATTAATTGTTTACAACTCCTGATAATTATATATACACTCAAAAAGGTGTGTGAGGGAGAAAAGACTTACAAAATAAATTTGAGATTACATTAACATTCTTAGGAGATACACTTTATACTACCTTTATGAATATATACTTAAAAGGTAACTGTGCCTAAGAGTACATCATGTAGAGACATTTTTCCTTTTTTTTCTTTGTACTTTCTGCAGAGGTTGACATTGTGCATCAGTGACTATCAGCAGTCATTTGCAGTGAATGACAATTCATTTATCAAGGCAAAATCTCAAACATTTAATTTGTGCTGACAGTAGCACAAGTGAGACAGGTGCCAGTGCACTTTAGACAGCACTCTGGACAGTAGATAGTAAAAAAATTACACCTGTTATATTATATTTCTGTGGCTGAAGGTGTTAATGCAGTATGTCTGGAGCAGCAGTAGAGGTAATGCAGGTTTTAGATGCAGATTATAATAGTTTTACTGAAGGGGGCAGAATAAGAATTGTCACAGACTTTTTTATTTGAAACTGAGCATGAAGTACAACTGAAATATGAAAAGTGCAACCTACTACTGTTTCATGTGAGGTTGAATTTCCATAAGGTCATGTAGTTGGTAGTTACATATATTACTAGCCAAAGAGTCCTGGATGTGCAGTGCTCATAGACAGGGGCAGAAGGAGATTTATACTTGTGTACACTGTTGTGTGTTGCAAATGGTGGAGGCTTTGTCTTGGAACTATGGCTGATAACCCCAATCTACAAACCTTAGACAAAAGCAGATACAGCTTATAATACCACACTGTCAGACACCTTGAACATTGTTGAACATCCCCACTCAGGTATAGTAGAAAAGCTAAAAAAAAATAGGAATAAACCTCTATGTCACCCACTGTATTGCCAAATGGCTCACAGATAGGACACAGGAAATCAAAATATGAGAGGTCACCATCAGAGAGAGACCAGTCAGCAATGGAATCCTCCAGGGTTCTCTGCTGGGATCTCTCCTGTTTGGCATCTATGTTTATGAATTAAAAGCCAATGCCAAAAGGCCCTGACTAACTAATGTTGCAGATGACTGCAACCTAGGAGCAGTCGCTGAATTCCCAAATCACTTAGCCATTCTGCAGGAAGGTTTGTCTCAAACAAATAACTAGTGACAAAATCATGGACTGAAACTAAATGCCATAAAAGTGCATTATTGTATCATTTGGAAAGTCATCTATCTTAGGGAACTACCACAATAAGAATAAGCCACAAAGAGTTGACCCAGTTGTTCAGCATTTGGGAACCTATGTGAACAGCAACCTAATTATTTCACAAACACGTCTATTGCTGTAAAAAATGTTCTTCTGTATTGTACAGCTTATAAACAAAAGGGTTGCATCTAGATCTAAGGATGTCATTGTCACCTATTGCACAGTCCTCATTAGTCCACTCATTGAATATAATGCCCCCTTCGGACATGTATCTGTCCAGACACATGCAACAACTGGATTACCCATAGAGATACCTTAATTAAAGGATACAATGCCTAAACAACACGTCCAGCTTGAACTGGCTTGAAGCTCTGTCACTATACTTGGTTTCCTACAGACTGCTAAGAGGTGACCAGTGTTTGGTATATGAGGCATACTCTGCCCCAGTACTGATGGATTTACTCTACATCAGCAAGTTAAATGTCATCCGAAATAATAGGTCTAGGGATTTAAACATATTCTGCATCATCAACAAAATGATTTGGATGGAGAGGTATATCTTGCAGAGGATATGGCTGCCTGGAACAAACTCCCTATCTACATAAAATAAAGTTTATTCAAATCCATATGCATAGCTTTGATCTATGGATGGGAAACAGGAAATTTACCCCAGGATTACACCCATGGACAAAGGCAGCTGCTAAATGTTTTGTCTTATGCATTGGTCCCAGTCCCCTGAAATTAACTATAGTATGATACCATTCATTCTCATTAGGGATAATATATAATTATCGACCACAGGATAGATAAGGCCAATTATTAAGCAAATATTAATTTGACCACAAAATGAGAAAATGTCTAGGATTAAAATGGCCTGCAAATGCAGTTTGCCTAGTTCTTACCTATGATCCTATGCACATATGAACATATGTTTAGACTTATTATGGCTTGCTTCCACTGTTTGGATACATCTGATGGTACACTGCAGTATGTACCAGATACCTGCAGAAAAATATCTGATGATTGTTATACATCTGAATGTCACACAAAATAGTGTTAACAAACAAACTGACAACATCACAATACTATCTGAGGGACATGTGGCAGCAGCAAAAGAGGAGTCAGGTGAGGAGTTATATTAGCAACTATTTGCAGTGGTACCTCACTGGATATACAGGTGGAACAATACATAATGATACTGTTATTTATTTATTTTATTTATTGACATTTGTTTACCAAGAAAGCCCACTGGACCATGTGAGCCCAGTTTCAGTGGAGGCTCGTGGAGAAAAGCTCTGATAAAAAGAATAAAATAATAATACAAGAAAAATAATAAGTTCAAAGAGACAATGGAAATTACAGTTGTGAACACACTAGAAAAAATGTGCAAAAGTACAAATATAAAATGGTAAAGCACTCTAGACAGTTTAGAATGTAAAAAAGTATTACAGAGGTAAATAAAACTTCATGACAAAATGGCAATGGCATTTTTAGAGGATTTAGGTGTAAGGAGGCATGACTTGGTGCATAACTGTAGGCAGTGAGTGACAAGTCAACAAAGACTAAAAGTGATGCATATATTCATATACCCACTGTATCCATTAAGAGCCTTGACTGGCCACCCTGCCCATCAGACATTACCTTAACCACACAAGTCAGAGGGTTGAGCATGGCACAGTCATCAACATTTCCACAGGTGTTGTGGGGCAAAGTGGCAGGGGCAGGGAACAGCAGCACTACATAGGTGTTAAAGTTTGTGATCGCCATCCATAACCTCAGGCCACGGTGGAAATTGCATATAACACCTCACTATCACTGATGTGCAACAATACTGAAGATGCATTAAGACTTATGAAGTCTTGCTTCCACTGATTAAATACATCTGGCCATACTTGCTACAAACCTGCAGTATGTCACTTATTGTTTATGTCATGCTATACAATATTGTCCTATTAAACCAGCTACAATGTGAGAGCATCATATAACTTCCTGACAGATCTATGGCAGAAGCTGGGAAGGAGTCAGGTGAGGAGTTTAGGGAAGAAATAACTGCAGTGGTATCCAATGTGAGGTAGAGGTAGGCAGAGTGCATATCAACATTGGCAAAGACATGATTGTTGGTCTACAACTATGGGCCCTGACATGAGCAACATAAAATTGCTGCTTGCATTAACTCATTCCCTCCAATGGAGCTCTGGAAGTTGGCACTGTAACTTCTAACAGGCAGAGGCTAAGCTTTTTGATACAATCAAATTATGTCCTCACATTTCAAGCAAATGTTCATCTCCCTAGAATCATATGGATTACTAAACAAACTCTTCAGCACAAACTGTTTTCATAGGGGTAGTATTTTATTATATTCTAGATCTTAAACTGGATTTTTTATGTCAAAGTAAACACAGTAAATATTAAATGTATAATATTTTGCAAACAACTTACAATATCTCAGCAACCACTCACATTATGCACATATTGTCAGAAGTGTTGTATTCATCCAGCTTAGAGCTTTCATATGAGGCTAAACAGTTGTGTCTATGCTACTTGTTTGCCAAAATATTTAGAGAGACATGACATTTATGAAAATATAAATAAATATATGAACAACTATTAATATCTATTTACCTGCACTAGGCAGAGGTCAAAAATCAATGTAGTTGTGTTTGCCATTGTGTAAGCTTTAAGATGAAATATTTTAAAACTTTGCATGTAGCACGGCTTGGGAGGAAATATGAACAAATAATATTTGACACCTAGATATCTCAGTAGGATGTTACTGCAGGAACACCTGAAAGCATCACTAGAGTGTAATAAGTTAGCATACTCACACTATGCTGTTTAGCACATTGGCTAGCCATGCTATGTATCAGACATTACCATCCTAACATAGCACAGTTATCATAACTTGCACAGGTGGGGTGGGGTGCAATGACAGTTGGTAGCTATGCTATTGGTAGCTATGCTATAGGACATTGGAAGACAGGGGTCATATGTACTATACTGGACAGGGGCCAGTGCAGGATGTAACTTCCATGATGTGAATATTGGCTTGGTGCATCAGACAGCTCTATGATATCAGGACTAGAAGCATTCTGTTCAATGGAAGACATAGCAATTAGGAGCGCTGCATGGTACCCTTACTGTAGCAAACCATGTGGGGAGGCAGCAGAACATTTGCATCCATGACATCTGAATGATAGCAGCTAGATTTTACACTTCTTAGTGCAACAGGGGAACGGGGTGATATTGAATTGTGGGATTCAGAGGGGGTGGCTTGGTGGGGTGTTCCCGTGGTGGAGCTGGAAATGTGTTGGTCACTAATGTTACCCAGATGTTCATGTCCACTGGTAAATGCAGTCCAGGCATCCCAGATGATTCATATGAGAGTTCTATATGTCCACTAACTCGTGTATGGTGTTTTTGTTCATGCAGAAGGGGTCTACAATTTCCTGGTCAAGGAGTTGTTGGTATATTATTCATTGAAAACAAAACACCTATAATGCAGAGGGCAGTGAATCATAACATCATGACCACTGGCTCCAATAGTAGCTTAAAACACACTGATCTGCTAATGTTGGTGCTACTCCAAGCACCATGATGTGAGTGCAGGTCCTGTTCATCAGAAGATCCTGTTTTTTAGAATGCATGATCTCAGTGGCTCATTGCACTTATTTGTTTGTGAATCACACCATCATGACTGATTTCATAATTTGTGTATGTAATGGCTCTCGTTGGCATGTTTATACTCATCTGCATACCATAATGCATATGATGTACACTGCGTGATTTCTCTGACAGAGTGATCATGCTACATGCTTCCCTTTCCTGAACATCACCACTCATCACATTATTTCACAGATATGTATCTGTGCAGCATTTATTTCTGAGTATCCTTCACAATTTTATTTTAAAATGTTTTACGTTTACAGGTAAGTTTAAATATTTTACAATAGGTATACATATGTAAATTTTGCAATGTCTGTTTTAAGTGTGTAACTATGTTTGTGTATCTCCTGTTTTTGTTTATCTGTGTAAATTGCAGGGTTTTTACTTTCGCCTATGAGTACATGTTGATGTTCTTGTATTGTGGCGTGTTTCTGGATTTGTATAATAGTTGTATACAACAGTGTTTCATGCTTTGTGATATTGATTGCTTATTCATTCATGTAGCTTTATGTGCATGGATGAGTGCTTTATGAAGTTTCACCATTGATACCTCTGGTAAAAGAGAGAGGCAGAACCCAAATTGCTTTGAAGCAAGAATTGCTGAAATCGAACCAGCACTCACAGCCAAGTGAGCATCACTGCTCAACTACAAGAGAGAGAGGTGACTCTAGCTCCACTCATGAAGGTTAGAAACGACATCCAGCAGATCACTCAACACTGTGCCAGTAACTACTGGCTGTACCTCTGCTATAGCATCCAACTTGCTGCTGACTGTGGCAACATCCACACAATGTTTGAGGGCATGAAGAAAGCCTTTGGCCCCAGTACAAGATTATGGCCCTAAAGTCTGCCTCAGGTGAAGTCATTACAGACTGAGGCAAACAGATGGAGAGATGTGCAGAGCATTACCTGGAGCTCTACTTAAAGGAGACCATTGTTGTTGATACAGCAGTCAAAAACATGACCCCTCTTCCTATTATGGAAGAGCTTGATGATCCACCCTCTGTAGAGGAGCTCAGCAAAGTCATCGTCTCCCTTGCCTGTGGTAAAGCTACAGGAAAGGGTGGCATTCCCTAGAGGTCATCAAGGCTGGCAAGAACTGTATTCTCCACGACCACCTGCATGATGAGCTTGTGTTACAGTGCAGGCAGGAAGGAACAGTGCTGCAGGATATGTGTGATGCTAACATCATTACACTGTGCAAGAACAAAGGAGACTGAATTGACTGCAACAACTACTGTGGAATATCCCTCTTCAGCGTTGTTGGGAAGGCCTCCTTTTGCATAGTTTTGAATGGGCTTCAATCAGTAGCAGAACATGTTTACCTTAGGGCAAAGTGTGGATTCAGAGCAAGAATGTGATCTTCTTACTAAAGCAGCTGCAAGAAAAGTGACGTGAGCAAAGCAAACCATTGTATATCACCTTCATTGATCTAACTAAGGAATTCAAATTGGTTAGCAGGAAAAGCCTCTTCACCCTGCTACAGAGGATTGGATGTCCTTCCAAAGTCCTGAGGATGATTATAGCTTTCCACAAGGTCATGCAAGGTGTCTACAACATAGTGGCTCCTCCGCAGACCCATTTTCAATCAGGAGCAGAGTCTGTTACTGTCCCATGCCTTCAACGAGTCTGAAAATGGTGTATACCTACACATCAGAAGGCTTGGTAATCTCTTCAACCTCTCATGCCTCTGAGTGAAGACCCAGGTATGGACAGTATTGATTAGAACGATACTGTTACAGATGATGCTGATCTGACTGCTCACACTGAGGAAGCACAACAACACCTCATAATCACCTTCAATGGTGCTTGCAGAAAGTTTGGCCTCACAATCAGCATTAAGAAGACCTACATCATGGGCCGTTATGTCACCAGCATCATCCCCCCGCATCTTCATCAGAGATAACACTCTCAAGGTGGTGAAGGTTATCACTTACCTGGGCTCCACCATAGGCAGCAACCTCTCCCTGGATGCTGAGCTGAACACCCGGATTGGTAAGGTAGCAACAGCAATGGTACACCTAACAGTGAAGATGTGGCATAACTCCAAACTGATGATCAACACTAAGATGAAGTTGTGCCAAGTATGTGTTCCCAGCACACTGCTCTGTGGTAGGTAAACATGACCCTTTACTTCTGCAAGAAAGCAGGCTCAACACTTTTTATCTTTGCTGGATCAGAAGGATACTGGGCATCACCTGGCAGGACAGCATTTCAAATACAAACATCCTAGAGCAGACAGAGATATTAATCATGATTGCCCTGCTCTCCCAAAGATGCTTGTGCTGGCATGGTCATGTCAGTCATATGCAGGATGGTTGATTCCCCAAAGACCTTCTGTATGACAAGCTTGCCTCTGGTTCCAGACCCACAGGAAGTCCCACTCTGCACTTCAAAGATGTCTGCAAGTGTGACATGAAGTCAGTTGACATCAGTCTAACAGGCTGGGAAGCCATTTCGCAGACTGCATTACTTGGAAACTGGCCATCAAGACAGGTAGCCAGACAAGTGAGAAGAAGAGAGAGGAACTGTGGTAAGAGAAGCAAGAGTGCAGAATGTAGGGGGCAGCTTCTTTACCTACACACCCAGGTGTCAGCTATAACTGCAGAAATTGTAACAGAGTCTGCCGGTCAAAAATCTGACTTTACAGTCACAGCAGGCCCTGCATTTCAACCACCGACTAATTTCATGACACAAACCTCTTTTGTCTCTTGAGACAGAGAAAGGCTATCACCAATGTGCACGTATGTGAGTTTCTAATCAGTATTGTCTATGCTGTTGTTGATGTTAGTTTTTTGCTATGGTTGGACTTCATGCTGTGTGAGTGTATGTATTCTTTATCTTGCGGATATCTATATTGTGTTTTTTACTGCTGTTTATGGCTAGGCTTCTACAATGGATTTGAAGTGTATGTTTTGGGGGATATGCTTATTTTATTTATATTTTATACAATGTCTTATTTACATTATATATTTATTTTCAGTACAATGTGTGGATTTAACAGTTTATTGCATTATCTATAACATTTCTTTGGATAATTCAGTCCTTTTTTGTGTAGTTTATTTTCGCATAGGTTTATTCTTAGTTGTTATAGTAGATATGGTTTACCTTTAGTTTTTCACTGAGTTCGCTGATTGATTTATGGATGCATTTTTTGTCAATTGCTTTTTAGTACTGTTATTCTGCTTGCTATTATTCACAAATTGTGATTGTTTTCCTCATTTTCTTCTTATTTGCAGTTTATCTTGAATTCTTTCTTTTGAGGAACATTTTATAAATGCTACGATGGCCAGCTGTAACTGTGCAATTTCTAGAGAGGTTGACTATGAAAATTGTATATTGAATATGTGAATAATTTACTAAGTTTTGATGGTTGTTAAAAACACATTGCTGTGTTTTGTATGGTGTTGCTTTTTCTGTTCATGGGGGGCTATTTATGTGTACGTTGTGGTATGCACTGAGATGTATTTGTACTGTTTATGATCTATTGTTTTGTGTCTGTGGTCTTTCCTTACAATATTTTCTATTCTTGCATTTTGTCATATATTGTAACTATTTTCTGTACATTTGAAAGGAATATTTACATACTAGATATTGTTTTTCCCCCAGTGGGCTGTTGTGTATTATTTGTTTTAGTTGCTTTATTGCTCTGTAGGTGTCGGTATTGACTGTTGTCATAGTCTTAATTATTGTTATGGGAATCTGTATTATGAAATGTGTGTGTGTGTGTGTGTGTGTGTGTGTGTGTGTGTGTGTGTGTGTGTGTTTACTAGTGTTTTACATTTATTGCTATCGATTCTTGACTCTTATGGTTTGTGAAGATGGCAGAACTTTTATATGTTTGTGTTCTGCATTTTAGATTTTTTTGTAGGTATGGTAATTTTTCTGTATATTCACAGATGTGAATGGGACTCATTTAGTTAGAAATAAGGAATGAATCAGTCATTAAATCAATCATTCAGTCAAATGTAATCTTGTATGTGAATCTAAGCAAAACACATGCAACATATACAATTTAAATTATGTAATAAAATAGTACCATGTATAATCATAGCCTCACCACAGGCTTTGTGCCCACTGAATGGCACACAATGGTGGTTATCCCACTCCACAAAGGGTGAGTCACCATAGACCCTGGGAACTACTGCCCCATTAGCCTGACGAGCCTGGTCTGCAAGGCCATGGAACGTATCATAATGGAGCTTATAAACAAAGACACTGGTAATCTCCAAACTCTGGACCCCACCCAGTTTGGGTTTGTAAAAGGCAGACCATGTCTCCTAAACCTAATAGACTTCTCTGAAGCAGTCATCAAAGGAGTAGACAAAGGTAAGGTGGTTCACACAGCATATTTAGATCTTGTCAAGCCTTTAGACACCATCACCCACTCTGGAATTATAGATAAACTTACTAAACTAAGTATAAATCCCTATGTCACAAGATGGGTTGCCAACTGGCTCACTGACAGAACACACACTGTGAAAGTAGCAGAGTCCAAATCTGACTTCAGACCAGTGACAAGTGGAGTACCACAGGGTTCAGTCCTGGGTCATCTCCTGTTTGGTATCTACTTCTCTGAAGTACAGGCTAACACAGAAGGTCTTTGGCTAACGAAGTTCGCAGATGACTGCAAACTAGGAGCCATAATCGAAACTCCTAACAATGTGGACATCCTACAAAAGAGCCTCACTGAGACAGGTGTCTGTTGTGAAAGCCTTGGCCTCAAGTTCAATGCCAAAAAGTGCATTGTCATCCCCTTTGGTAAAAACTCTGTACCCATGAACTACCACATATGCGGTAGTCTACTTAACACCGAAAGTGTGATAAGAGACCTTGGGGCACAGGTGGACAGCAGTCTCTTCTTTGATAATCACATTGCCACATTAGTCAGGAAATCCTTCTACATGGCACACCTCATCACAAAAGGTTTCTCATCCAGGAAAAAAGAGGTCATTGTTCCCCTCTACTCAGCACTCATTAGACCCATTATTGAGTACAATGACCCTTTTGGTATGTACCTCACATGACATCTACAACAACTGGAAAGGCAGCAGAAAAACCTCACAATGAGGATTACAGGCCTCAAACAGATGCCCTACGCAGACTGTCTTAAAAAACTCCAGCTTTACTCCATCACGTATCACCTACTCAGAGGCAATCTCTATCTAACATACAAAGCTATGTCATACCCAGAGCTGCTGGACATGCCTCACTTAAAGAAATCCCAATCTCTCTGAGCTACATGCTCTAGGGACCTAAACCTTGTCACCACAATAAAGAGAACATGCTGGAGGGATAGATTCCTGTCCCAGAGACTGCCCATACTCTGGAGCAAACTACATGAGAATCACTTCTGTGGCTCTGCTCGACAGGAGCACAGGAAAATAATTTTCTTGGGTGGAGAAAGCCAGGGTACCTTTTTGGCTAGGTTTATATGGGCCCTAGGGCCAATAGCCTAGTACCTACCTATGAACCTATGAACCTATGAATGCAAAAATGTTTAGACAAATTATGATCTGAATTCATTGAATGCTAAATTATGTTATGTAGCTCACCATACGTCCTGTAAAGCAGGTGCTTTTAAAGTGATTTCTTTAAGCATTTTATTAAGGGTCAGTTGCGGGGTTGCTATGGTAGAGATTCACACAGTACTAAATGAAAGTAGTCCATCTTATTAGGGGATTTCTTGGGTAAGATGTACATTACTGATTACCCCTCTTCAACAGCCTGTTTAATCTAAAATTATAAAAGTCACTATTGCCTGAAGCAGAGAATTTGTGGATCAAATTGTCAATAATGCAATCCATACCACACTTCACCATTCAGAATAAAACCCAGTGTGAAAATACAGATACTAACACACACACAGTGCCATGAGTGCCAGCTGCATCATTAGCTGTACATGTACAACATGCAGAACATGCAAATCCATCTTTTATCATGTCACTGTTAAATAACAAATGTAAAGTTTTGGAAGGATGTCCCTGTCAGTAAGTAAGACTTATCTTATTATTTCCAATATGTAAAACATTGCAGTTTGATGTATGTTGCTTATGTGCAAGAACTGTGCATATATCTCAACTGTTCTGTTTTTTTCCTGGACCTTAAATCTATCCACTTATTAATGCATGTTCGGCACTGAATACCTTCTGCAGTGTTATGTAAATTAACCTGCAGGTGCTTCATTTAACACTCACGTTTATTATGCAAGTAAGGTTTACTTTTCTGAAGTATTTTCTTTGAATTAAGACAAAAAGTACTTTATCACAGTTAAAATGCTACATGTTTTTTCATTTTAATGTATCCAGTAATCTTCTGTTTCTTGTGACACTGCATGTTAAGTACTTATTTTGCCAAAAATGTCTATTTTAAAAGCTGTTCAGGTTTCATTATGTTTATGAGTCAGTTCATAAATATGGATGAGCATGTTGAACATTTTGTGAGCATCCAAAATTGTAAAAGGGCATTGCTAATTGTTGGCTGTCCGTGATTTCCTAATACATAAGAGAAGTGTTATTAAAGTGTAGAGTTGCTGCCTTTCAACCATGAGCTAGCTATTCACTTTTTTTTTATAAAGTTTCTGATTACTGTAATCCTCTCAAATATGCCAAGAAGACTGATATACTGACTACTGTGACATTTGGAACTGTCGCACTTTCAAGAAGGTAGTTACTTAAAAAAATTAATTGAGAAGAAACATTTGGAACTGACAAGTTTCAAAATAAGATAAGTGAAATTAATTTGCAAAATGCTCAACAAACATAAGATATTAAAAAGGATAGACATTGACATATCATGCTAAGAGCTCATTTTCGAACTTATTGTGACCTACAACTTTATTATTTGTTTCCATATAATCTACTGTATTCTGAATATATGGCACAGTAGCAGGGACTGGCTTCAGACAGTAAGTTGCTTGTGAGCTTCATCTGCAGCTTGATTCTGAGTCCTTCACTATCTCTTTACATAGTGTTTCACTATGAATAAGCCAGATAACATAATCATTCTCACAGTTACCTGTGAAAATTGCTGTTTGTGCCTAGTAAGTCTTACATGGTTAAGAAAAGACAAACAGATGCATAATTAAATTTTTCTTTTCATTGTTTTTTTTTTTTTTTGGTTCCCTCCAAACTCATTCTACCAGCCTGGCCCCTTGTCACTGTTGGATCTACCAGCCATACACCCCCTCTCCCGGATAACTCTGGTTTTGCTGGGTTTGGATTCTAAGGGTGTTCTGGTGGTTCAGCCTTCTGTGCTTCCATCTGGGGGAGGATTGTTTTTCATGCACTGTACCACTCCCTTTCCCCACCCTACTACATACTCATCAACTGTGTCAAAGGGGAAACTCCCTTCTTTGGACCATGCATTCCTTTAGGGATGAGTACCCTCTCACCCAAGGCAGGTGCATCCATCCCTCCCTGCCACTTTGTTAGTTACCTAAGCTGCTAATTTAACCTGAGTTACCTGGGTTTTAGTCAGGGCTTTAACCCTCTACATTGCCAGAGTGACTGCTTTAATTGGTTTATCTATATGACCTCAGCTTATGCCTCTAATCTTCATACTTCTTGTGTTTCTTTCTGCATTACTGTGTATCTAAAATAAAATTATTGTGGATTTCCAGTCTCTTTTTAATTTGTAGACTTAATCTGCAACTGCCTGAAATTCTTTCAGCCATCCCTTCTTATTTCCTTAAGTTACATTATTGTGTTTAACTTTTACTATGAAATTCTTGTCACAGTAAATGCTCTTGTATGAGTTCCACTTTCCCGTGTCTGAACAACTTTTTTCAAGTGGTTATAATATAGAAGATAATGATTGGGTTGGCAATGATAATGATTTTGTAATGGTGTTCAAGAAATGGATTTCATGTTGTAGCTTTTCTTTATATGACTCCATTGAAAATGTTTGCTATCAAGCCGGACAGACCAATGATTAATATTTAAAGAAAAATAAGTAAAATGTATTTTCCTAAGGATGTGAGGCCAGTACTAGTCTTATCCCTCAACATAAAATAGCTGAAAAAATGTACACATAATCTCTTTCAAGAAAAACACCCGTCTCCCACACAATAAGGCTTTTTTGTTCCTCCCACAGTAATATGGCTGCACTTCTATCCTTCATAGATACTGACAATAAAACTAGAGATAATGGAAAACTACCTCACAGATATATTCCTGGCAGTTAAATGGCTATCCACATTCTGTACATACCTCTGAGTTACCACCAGAGTGCATAAAGGCTCAATCCTTGGTCCCATCTCTGTTAATATTGTTACTAGCACCCTGCACACATCTACACAACAGGCCACCCTTATGTAATACACTAATAACTCTACACTCATATGTACCTCTGACATCTCATAACTACAAAAAAGTACTAAGACAGTCTTTTCATCTACTGAATTCATGACTCACAACTTAAGCATAACTCAAATAAAGCCAACCTATATTTTTCTTTCTCAAACCTGTTTCTCATGCAAAAAAATATGATTTCAAAATTCTCCCTCTCTTAATAAAGCACTTATTGCAGTTACTTCCCATATCAAATTACTGAGAATGATAGTTGACATTAATTTTACACTTGACATACTCATTCAAAGCTGTATAAAAAAACAAAATCATCAAAAACTGGGAATGCTTTATACAGCCAAGCAGGTATTTACCAATGCAACAAAAACTATACTGGACAATACTTACCTCTTCTACTCAGTACTATAAAGTGCAACCATCCTTTTTAACATCCAGGTCTCACAAAAAAAAAAAAAAACTTGAGCAGTGCTATATTAAAGTTGCTAAATTTGCAGTTACTACTCCTTTCCAAACCCACCACTACATAGCTCTAAAAACCCTAATCTGGTCAAACCTACCCTACCAACTAATATATTCACAGGTCCTTACCACCTAAAAAATCATCCAGCATCCTTCTGCATGTCCTGACCTAATTATTATTCTGCATTGTTATGTTCCCACTTCGACATTACAGTCTAATGACCAAAAAAAAACTTTCTTTCCAAAAACTTTTCAGATCTTCTAGACAGCCTCTGTGCTCTTACTGTGTTGCCGAAGCCTGGAATTCTATACCTGTATTTATCAGGTCAGCTCCCCCACTCCAGAACTTTAAAAATACCCTGAAAAACTTTCTTAGTAAAACATACCTCTATTCCTGTTCCACTGCAGGCTAAAAATTACCCCACTGTTGCATCTCGCCCTATTCATCCCTAGTCCCCTTCTCCCTCTCCCCTCCAACTTCCACCCTTCCTTCTTCCCCATCTTTATTCCTAAGTACTCCTCTGACTCTATAAATAAACTAGACACTTTGACCCTCCACTCACCCCATTTCACACTTCTTACTTATTTTGGCCCTCTACTCACCCCATTCCTCACTTCTTTCTATTCTGCTCTCTAAATGGTCTATTTTAAATCACTGTATTTTGTGTATATGATAGCATAATCTATGTTTCTTTTCCTCAGTTACTTTGTTATATAGGTGCAAAGTAAAAATGTATATGTTCTGTTAGAATGTTTAAACTGCAAATTCATTTCATATCTGTAAACTGACTCACAAAATATTTTTTTATATCTTTGTGGAGCTTTTCTCACTGGGTGCTGAAAATGGGTACTTGCCCAGTTGGACTTATTTATTGTTTATTTATTTATTGACATTTGTTGACCAGGAAAGTCCAGTGGGTTAGAGGTCCATTTTCAGTGGCGGCCCAGGGAGAAAAGCTATACAGTTAAACAAATATAGCAACAAAATAGTTATGCAATTATAATAAAAGCACTAGTACAAAAAGTAAAGTACAGAGTTGAAAATAGATGCATATGGAATATTCAATAAATATACTTTCAGTAACAAAAAGTAATAGACTTTAATAAAGTATAACATACTTTCAAACTATATGATAGTAGTCAATGAACTTAGTACAATGATACATATCACTGGTGGGAGAAAAAAATGAATGTGAGTTAGATGGATACCAGACAGTGTTGGAAACAGGTTCTTGGTATATATGTTTTTGGGTAAGGGGGATTATATTGTATTTCACATGTACGTCATGGATTTTTTTAAAAAGTGGGCTTTTAGTGCAGCTTTAAAGGCCATTAGGGATTCCAGATGAGAAATGGAGGGGGGGGGGCTGTTCCATAGTTTGGCTATGTTGTATGAATAGAGGCATTGTCCTGGTCTTTTGTTGGATTTATCTACATTTAGAAGGGTTCTTTATGAGGAGTGGAAGATTTGAGTTGGGGTATATGTGCATAAGATAGATTGGAGAGTGGGACAGCTGTTGGGTTGGAAAATTAGTTTATGGACAGTAGTTAGTTGAGTAAAGTGGAGATAATGGTGAAAATCTAACCAGGTCAGGTTTGAGATAGCATTGCAGTGGTGTGAGCAGTTTGACAAGTTAGAGCTGAATTTTTCTATCTTATAGTAGCACAATTGTAGCTTAGTACTGAGAAATTAATGTAGGTTGGTGAAAATGCGGCTCCCATACATGAAGGATGGAATAAGCAGAGTGTTAGCTAGTTTTATCCTGCTTTGTTTATCAAGGTAGAGTTTGTTTTGTTATAATTTGCCCAGTTTAAAGTGGATTTTCTTTAATGTATTGAGTATATGTTTTTCAAAGGAGAGTCTATCGTTGATACTAATTCCTAGAAGTTTTGCGTATTGTACCTGTTTGATTGCTGTTTTGATATGGGAGAAAATCTTAAATTTGTAGATGAAGGTTTTGATGAAAATATTAACAGTTTAGTTTTTTGGGGGTTCAGCATTAATTGGGTGTCATTTAGCCAGGTTCCTATGGAGGAGAAGGTATACTGGGTGATTTTCTGGAGGTTAGTGAAATTATTGGAGGAAGAGATGATGGTTGAATCATCTACATATTGAATCAATGTGCTTTGTTGGGAGGCTTGATTTAGTTCATTAATGAATATATTGAAGAGTATAAATCCTAAAATGGATCCTTGTGGGACATGTGTGTTGTTTGCTAGGTAATCTGATTGTTGGTTTTGCCATCTAACTGAGTGCTGTCTATTAGTTAGGTAAGAGCAAAACCAAGTTATTACACTTAGAGAACATCCAAGTTTTTCTAACTGTTGTGACATGTTAGGGTGTGATACTGTGTTGAAGCCTTTTGATAGATCCAGCAGGAGTACAGAAGTGGATAGGCCAGCATCAAGAGCTTTATACACAGTATCAGTAAAGGAGAGTAAGGCTGTGGTTGTACTATGACCTGGGTGGAAGCCGTGTTGAGTGGGAGCTAGGAGGTTGTTGTCGATGAGGTGGTTTAGCAGCTGGGTTTGAATACATTTTTCTAGGATTTTTGATAGTGGGGAGAGAATGGAGATGGGCCGGTAGTTTGAAACATCATGAGAATTTCCTCCTTTGTGTAGTGGGGTTATAATGGATTTTTTCCTTAGTTGGGGCACATAAGTTTCTGTAATGGAATGACTGATAAGAATGCTAACAGGGTAAGCTATTACTCTGGCTGCTAGTTGCAAGTATTCTGGTGGTAAGTTTACAGCGGAGAGTGAGCAGGGCTTTAATTTGGTTTGTAGTTTTAGAACTAGGGATGTAGGCATGGATTGCAGTGAGAAGGGTAGGTTGGGTGGAATACTATTAGTTAGGACTAGGGTGTATAAAGAGGTATTACTAGAGATTTGGTTGTTTTTTGAAGATGAGTCCTTGATCAGTAGAAATAGGTATTAAAGTTTTGTGCTATCTGGAGAGGGTTTTTGTTGGGAGCGGGTGATAGATTTTGAATGCTACCTTGATTAAGAAGGGAGGATACAGATTTCCAGAAATTTTTTGGATTATTAGTTTGGGAGGAGACTTAGAAGACAAATAGGTTTTCTTATAAGTTATGATACTTTTTTTGCAGTATTTCTAAGCTTTTAAAAGTTTTGTTCGTTTTCTATAGTCCTACATTTTTTTTCCAAATTTCCAGGCTTTGTCTCTAGACAGGAGGGATTGCTTGGTATGCTTTGTTAACCAGGGGGCAGGGTTTGGTTTTGTGCTTTTAGTTTGAAGATGTGCTAGGCTATTTAGTGTGTTAAGAAAGGTGTTATGAAAATATTGAACAGCATCATCTAGGGGCAGTTATTTTAATGGGGACCAGTTTTGAGCTCAAAGGGTAATTACAAATGTGTCTTGGTTAAAGTGGGTGAGGTTCCTGATTGATTTGTATGTGTGAGGTTTGGCAATGTGTTGATGGGTTCTATGGGTATATGCAGGAAGATGGTCGCTTAAAGTGTTAGGGAGGGTAGCAGTACTGGTGTAGTAGTGGGGGTGGGATACTAGAATCCAATCTAATATAGCTTCAGCATGGGTGTTTAATGCACATGTATGCTCTAAGATAAGTTGAGTAAAACTATGGAGATTAATGCTAGTATTAGGAGCTTTGGAGGTTAGGTTTTGTCTACTAGAATGATAGTTTCTTGGGAGATATTATTGTTAACCCAACCTAGGAAGTCTTCTAAGTGGGGGATGTTTTGGCCAGGGGGAATATAGATGGTGACAATACAGAGTTGTTTGTTAGGGTTTATATGGAAGGATGCCATTAGGATTTCTAGACAACTGAAATTGGGGACTGGTTTTGGGTGTATATTTATTGTTAAGGAGTCTCTATAAATTAGGGATACACCTCCTCCTTTTTTACTGATCCTATCCTTACAGAGTATGTTGTAGCCTGATGGAAGGATTTCAGAGTCAGATATATGTGCTTTAAGCCAGGTTTCAGTTATTGCTACTATGTCTGGTGAGTGATGACTGAGCCAAGACTGGAATTCAGCAATTTTGTTGCAGAGGCTTCATGCATTGATAGGAACAAAGTACAAATCATGGGATTTAGGGTTGTGAGTAGATTTAGGTAGGCTATCTGGTCCAGGATTGGGGTGAACATCTCCACATTGAGGTAATACTAGGAGGAGATGTAATAGAGTGTGTGGTTGGTGAGTTTTTAGTGATGTGGTTGAAGGTAATGTTGTGTTAATTTTAATTTAGTGGTGGTGTGGGTGAGTTGTGGTTTGGCTAGGCATAGGATATTATTTACTAATAGGGATGGTGAGATGGAATAACTATTTAGGTTGTGTTGTAACTGGGTGGTGAATGTTATGGATTTTGGGGAAGATGCATGCATTGTAGAGTGAGTGGTGGTGGAGAGGTATAATAGGAGTAGTGAAATAGTAAGGATAAGTAAGGTTGATAAAAGGCAAAATATGTGGTACATAATTGACTTACGAGGAGGTGAAGTTGTATGATGTGCTAAAATAGGTGGCGGGAGGTACAGAGCAGTTGGAGATGGAGATGGAGACAGGGAGGGGAATGTAAGGATGTAGGGATAAGTATTGGTCTGGAAGCTATAATGTGGACCTACAGGAAATATAAATTTAATGGAAGTGGGGGTGGGTGTGAATGGGGGTAGGGTAGGGGAGTGATTGAGCCTGGAGCAGGTTACGCCCACTTTCGGGTGTGGTGAAAAAAAACTGTCTCCACAAGCCACCAGGCTAAGGTAGGAGGAACAATAGTTATGGGGGATTTAAAATTACAAGCTCAACAGAATGTTCTCATGAAGTCCAATTTTACTTAAACAAACAACAACAAAAACTCGAAAAAGGACTAAAAACTTTTAAAACTGGAAGCCAGACAAAACAGTTAAGCACTGACGGCTAAAATTTAAATACTAACATAAAAAAAAATGTTATTTTATTATTTTTTTATTGGTTTGCGGATAACTGATGTTATGGTGTTTCAAGACATATTTGTAGAGCAATAGCACTTTAATAATCAATTAAGGAGTAAATTGATGTTAGTATTTAAATTTTACATAGCCAAATTATAGCCAAATTATGGAACTCCCTCCCACCCACAATTATCTCCATACCATCATGCACCCACTTCAAAACTTTACTAAAAGCACACCTAAAAACATGCTGGCTATGCCCTTGCAACTCTCACTCTAATATCACCCACTCCATCCAACCACTACCTTTCTTTTCACTCCACTAACTACCTTGATTATAGCAAGCTCAGATACTCATAAGCCTAGTACATATTATACAGCAGGAACTTCTTATTGCAACATTTGTTAATGTCTGTTATGTACTTCACAGATAAAGATTCTAGTTGTCTACTGATGTACTATGTTCTTCATCTGTAAATATGCTGTAAGTAATTGCTATGTTAAATTGTTAATCGCTATGTAATCCAATGTAACTAGTGTCTGTTTATTTTAACTGTGGAGCTTTTCTCCCCTGGCCTCCACTGAAAATGGACCTACATCCAGTCGGATACTCCCAGTCAACAAATATAAATAAAATAAATAAATAAATAGAAGAATGTGTTAGCAGTGTGCAACACCAAACATAGGAGGGTTTGTGAGCACTAGATAGAAGTAGTGTGGGGTAAGACTCTAATAGATTAGAAAACCAACTTATCAGTAGAAAAACAAAAAGTGGGGGGATGGTCTTGCAGAGGTTTTACAGCGGCGTGCTCCAGAAGAAGTTAACAATAGCAAAAGGTAGTAAAAACTGAAATAAAAGCTGTGGCACACAGTTACTAAAATCTTGTGAGGAAAGGACTGTTTGGATTCCTGGCTTGACTGCTTAGCCCAAATGCTCTTGGTGGTGTTTTTATTTTTAGACAATATTTGGGTAAAGCTAAAATGGAATGGAAATAGAATAAGTTAATTAGGCAAGGGTACGGAATAAAAAAAAGTAGAGCAGCAGCACTTAGACTATAACACACTTAGCAAACACCAATAGCTTTAACACTGTATATGAATATAGACCAGCTAGCAATATACATGAAAACCTTCAGAACATCAACATCAAGAAGCAGCATTGTATTTGTACATTGAAAAGCCTTAAAAAACAAATAATGACAGATATATACAATTTGACAGACAATGCATCATTTGAAGTAAGAGCAATAGTCTCTTTCTTGCATAGCAATTTTACTAGAGAAGTGCAACGGAATATCTAAAAACACTGCTCGTGTGTTGTATAGCTGGTGGCAAACAAACATGTAAAGATTCAGTTTAACTGTGCTGTAAGCATAGGACTCAGGCTATTTAGCAAAGACAAACTGCATGCTACAATTGCGACTACAATGTACAACTAAGTTGGTAATGGCAGCCGATCGCAGCTGCATTAAGGTGAAAATGCAACCTTATCAGGCAGTTAGGCAGCAGCAGATAAAACTCTGTGAACAGTGTACTGTGCCATGTACTAATATCCTGGTTTCTGAGCTACCAGGGGCATCTGAATGAATCACCTAAAGCTGACCAGCAATAGCATTCTGCAGCAGGTTGAAATGCTTAGAATATACACTCTGTAGCATGTTAAATGCTGTTTCAGGCTATTAAAGGTAATAACATTGGTTCAGGCAACAAGGGGCATCTGTATGTATTAAAACTAGTTGCAACTATGAAAAGTTTTCAGCTGCAGATTGAAATGCAGAAAATAGTACAGAGAAGGGTAAAATCCTAAGAAGGGAAGACATCCCTGAAGAGTATCAGCCAAAATCTACGATCCCTCATAAAATTATCCAAGGCAAGCTTTGAAAGAAAAATTGCCAAGGACTCCAAAGATAACCACAAGGCATTGTTTAGCTATGTCAATAATCTAAGTGGCAATACTCAGATCTGCTCAGAGTTAGTGCAGAATGGCACAAAATACACTGAACCGACCAATATCGCCAACATCCTGGCAGACAGGTTCAGTGCAAACTTCACCCCTCTCACCCCCAAAAGGGCCCATAACCATACCAGAAGAATGTAGAGCCCCTGAAATCACGGACACTCAGGTTAAAACAGCCCTCTCCAAAGCCAAAAACACAGCATCAGTGGGACCGGACAGTGTCCCAGGCTGCATCCTACACAAGCTCAAAGATGAACTAACCCCTCACCTAAACACACTGTTCAAACCCAGCCTCTCCACAGGCTACATACCCATAGAGTGGTGCACAGCAACGGTTATTCCACTCCAAAAAGGTGGAGCCACAACAGACCCCAGGAACCATTGCCCTATAAGCCTTACTAGCTTGGTCTGCAAGGCGATGGAGTGCATCATCAAGGAACTCATTAACAGAGACATTGGGAACCTTCAAACACTGGACTCTACCCAGTTTGGTGTTGTTAAGGGCAGATCATGCCTCCTAAATCTGGTGGACTTCTTTGAGACAGTTATCAAGGCTATAGATGAGGGAAAGTTGGTACACACAGCCTACCTAGACCTCGCAAAGGCCTTCGACACCATTCCCCATTCTGGTATTATAGACAAACTCAACAGCCTGAACATAAACTCATACATCACAAGATGGGTGGCTAACTAGCTCATGGACAGAACCCACATGGTGAGAGTTGAGGGAGCTAGATCCGACTCTAAACCGGTTACAAGTGGCATTCCCCAGGGCTCAGTCCTAGGACCCCTCCTGTTTGGCATATACTTCTCAGAGGTACAGGCAAGCACAGTAGGGCTATGACTGACCACGTTCACAGATGACTGCAAACTAGAGGCTATAATTGACTCACAGGCTGATACAGACATCCTCCAAAAGGGTCTCACTGAGGTGGATACATAGTGTCAAAATCGTGGCCTCAAGTTAAATGCCAAAAAGTGCATAGTCATCCCCTTTGGAAAAAAAAAACAAAGTACCCACAAACTACCATATAGGTGGCAGTCCCCTAAATACAGAAATCATAATAAGGAATCTGGGGACCCAAGTAGATAGTAATCTCTTCTTTGATAATCACATTGCCAACGTGGCTAGAAAGTCCTTATTTGTGGCCCAGCTAATCACAAAAGGATTCACATCCAGATCAAAAGAGGTCATTGTGCCCCTCTATTCATCACTCATCAGACCCATCATAGAGTACAATGCCCCATTTGGGATGTAACTTACAAGACACCTGCAACAGCTGGAAAGACCACAGAAGTACCTTATCAAGAGGATCAGTGGCCTCAAACAGATGCCCTATGCAGCTCAACTGAAGAAACTCCAGCTGTACTCAGTTGCATACCACCGCCTAATCAGAGGTGATCTCCGCCTGACATACAAGGTCATGTCCAACCCAGAATTGATGGACATGCTCCACCTAAATAGGTTCATAGGTTCATAGGTAGGTACTAGGCTATTGGCCCTAGGGCCTATATAAGCCTAGCCAAAAAATGTACCCTGGCACCCACACCCAAGAATTATGACCACTGTGGCGATGTGATTATCAAGGAGAGACCTGTGTCCCACCTGTGTCCCAAGGTCTATGCAGCTATGTGGTAGTTCATGGGTACAGAGTTTCCAAAGAAAGGACACAATACACCTTGGTATTGAGCCAGCCATGGCTGACTGGAGGTATCATCTGTCCTAGTGAGGCCCTTTTGTAGTTTGTCCACATGTTTTTTTTTTTGTTAGGCCGTTGTTTGCAGTCATCATCTGCAAACTTCAAAGCCAGTTGTGTGTACAAGACCTTCTGTGTTGCTTCTGAGAAGTGGATAGAAAACACCCAGGACTGAGGACTGTGGTACTCTTACTACTCTGGTCTGTCACTGGTCTGAAGTCGGATTTGGATTGGCTTTCACAGTGTGCCAGTTGGCCAGGGTTGTTGGCCCATCTTGTAAACCATTTTACCTCATCTATGGCTTTGGTGACTGCTTCAAAGAAGTCAATCATTAGGAGACATGATCTGCAAACTGGGTAGGGTCCAGAGTTGGAGATTACCATGTCTTTGTTTATGAGTTCCATGATTCCACCTTTGTGGAGTGGGATAACCATGGTGCGCGCCATTCAGTGGATACAAAGCCTGGGGGTGAGGAGGCATAACATGACTTAGGGTAGGGTGCCAGTTCATTCTGTAGTTCATGTAGATTTTACCTGTGCAGCCATGATTATAGAACTAGCACTGAACCTAAATGCTAGGATGTTGGCAATATCTTATAGAATGCTTTGTGTTTGTTTTAGAATCAGTGGCAATTTTTTTTTTCGTCTAGCATTGCATTGGAGGATTTTAGATCTCAGATTCTTTTGAGGTTGACCATGTGGTCGATCTGACCAACAAGGAAATGACCCTCTGGTGTGGAACACCGGGTTTTCATGGTGGTAATGACCCAGTCTAGGATAAATTCTAGAAAACGCTGAGCAAAAGAGTTGGGGATAATCTCGGATGCATTATGCTGTGCACTAGCCGAATTTTAGCCTGGTAATGCAGAGGTGCTCTCTGGTTTAGACTTTAGCATTGAGTAGCATTACCCTCAGATTTTGCTTGAAAAGGCACTATAGGGCTGGGCAGAGCCTTAGCCAGTATCCAGAATTCTCCTTGTTTAGTCTAGTGAGGTGAAACATCAGTGCCTGACTATAGAGTCACCTATGGGCTGTGGTTGAGTGGCACACTGAGTTTTTGTGGTCTATGTCAGGACTATGTGATGAGTGTGGTGTCGTGCAAGTGTTTACCTTCTCTCTTGACTGTCTAGTCCAGTCTTGGGGGTGAAGAGCTTTTTCCAGTTTGGTTTGGCTATAAGTGCACAGGTTGTAGAGTTGGGTGGTAGGAGGAGAGGGTTGTCTGTGTACATGAGGCAATTGCTGCATTGCCCCAAGATGCTGACCCTTAGACATGCCTGGATAGGTGCTTATTTATTAAGTACTAAAAGCTTTCCTCTAGACAAGCCTACAAACAGTCTAGAGATCACTTAAGGCAGGAGGCAGGAAGCAAGCTTAAATTTTGTTCCCAGATGCAATGAGATGGGCCCAGAAGGAGTATCCAAACACAAATTTACAAGAAAACAGAAACCAGGAGGTTGGGTGGGGAAAAAAACTGAAAACAAGGGAGGGTGTGTGGGAAAAACTAAAGAAGAAGAACAGAAAACTTTCTTCCAAAGTTAATATTCATTAAATTCTCTTATATGTCCAGTTGAATAGTTAGATCTTAGCCTTAGCAAAGCTGAAAGTTTTAAGCAGAACATATTTCAAACTGTACTACCTAAATAGGCATTGACAGGAAATCAAAGAAAAGAAAACCTTATCCCCTTGAGTCACATGCTCTAGGGATCTAAAACTCACCACAACAAGAAATAGGATGTGCAAAAGGGATAGATTCCTGTCCCAGAGACTTCCCATGCTTTGGAACAAGATTCCAATCTACATTAGGCAGAGCTTCTCGCTAACACTCTTCAAGAGAAACCTTTTTTTGAATGGATGGGAAACAGAAAGTTTACCTCAGGGATCACTTCAGTGGCTCTGCTGGACAGAGGCACAGGGTACTAATCTAAGGGGGTGGCAAAAGCAAACATATTGTGGCTAGGCTTATAAATTTCTTCGGGGAGATAGTCTAGTACCTACCTATGAACCTATGAACCTATATACGCTATGTAGTGTGTACAAATTACTGTTAAGATCACATCATAGGTAATAATGCAGTTGTTGACTCCATGGAGCATTTGTATGAATTATCCTAGTTCAGATTATGAAGAACCATTTGTGGCAAATTTAAACACTTTGATACACACTATGTAGCATGCTGAGGATGCTATTCCAGACTACCAAAGGGTGTCTTTATGTAGTACACTAGTTCCACTAACAAATGTAGACTTTTACAATAATAACAACAACAAATCTTAGTTGCATTTAACACACAGACATAGTATACCAAGGTTATACAGTGAATACACATCCTTACTACTTGGGAGCATGCTGATTTCCAAGTAAAGAAATGTCAGTAAACAATGTTGTTGTGTGTCTTTCAGCTTTTTCCCAGTTAGGGGTTGCCACAGCGGAACTCTGGTCCACTAATGATTGGCAGTTGTTTTTTATGGTGTCGAGTTGCCAGCCCGATGCCCAACCTTCAACGAAGGCATGCCCATTCAACGCATGTCTGTCAAATGCCCACTCAACTGCGGGGAGGACATGCAGACTCCACACAGAAGGCACTCCCAACCCAAGCCGAGAATCGAACAGGAGAGCCTCTTGTTGTGAGGCAACAACGCTACCGCTGCACCACCGTGGAATTCTAAATGTCAATAAACAATAATTAAATAAATAAAATATGTTGAATAACAATGCTGGATATTTACTTATACAATTTCCAGATCACTAAGGTATATACAATGGTATAGCTTTCCTATTTATCAAAATATACAAGTCATTATGAGGATAATTTTGAAGTCAATGTTTATATCTCAAAAACATGAAGCACTACCAGTGATTCAGGAGGTAGCACACTCACATTTGTTGATGGAAGGTGAAAATGGCAGTGGGCTTTAATCCTGCACTAGGTGGTTCATATTCCAGTAATGGCACATACAATATTGGGAAGTACTGTGTTCCTATGTGTGCCAACCTATAGATGTGATATTAAACTGATGTTACCCCTATGTGGCTTGGTGGTAACTTAGGCAGATGCTCATAGGCAGTTACTACCATGCAGGCAAGTAGCTGACTGAGGAACATAGCCCTATTTACAAATAGTGTCAGAGCAGTGCGTGGTTAAGTGACTTGCTCAGAATCACACAATCTGTCAATGTAATCAAACCCTTGACTACAGGAAACAGCTTGTTAACAACTCATAGCCGTAATCCTTTGTGCTTACTGACAGATATCTGTCTGGAAAGATCACAGAGCACATCTTGAAAAGAATAAGGAGGTCCAGATTCATTAATGCCTACACTAGGTGTACACTAAGTGTACACAGTATATATTCAGGAATATTGCTACCACATTTTTTGTGTTTTTAGTCACTCAGAAAGATTACACTAAGTGTACATGCAGTCTACACATTGTTGTAACCTTGATGAATTCACTTAAGGCTGCAAGAAAATAGGTAGGAAAACTAAAATTAGGAGGAAGATGTGAGTTATGCTTGTGCTGTTTGATGAAACAAAATGGTGTACACTTAGTATACACTTTGTGTAGGTGTTAATAAATTGCAGGGTATGTTTAATTTTTGTAATGGAAACAAACAATGCAATAAAAATTATAAAACAGATAAAAAAACAAATGAGAGATGAAGAAAATAGCAGTGGCAGCTTGTGCTATCGGACTGCAGGACTGCAGCCCCCCCAGCTGTGAAGAAAAGAAAGTTTAAAAAATAAAATATTTATAAATTAATGATCTGGTTGCAGTGGTTTGCGTAGCTGCGAGTCTGACTGACTCGCAAAGTCCCAAAACTCGAACTGCGCAATTGCACATGCTCGGTGAGTTTCAGGGGTTTTTTTTTTAATTAAATTAGTTTCTGTAAATCTGAACTGCTGTAAAAGTAGTCCAGATTAAGGAGAGAAGGCATCAGTGTGATGCCCAGAGGTCTATGTGGTTTAACCGCATGGTAAAGTGGAAGGGGATTGGACTGCCACGTCTGCAGTCTCGTACTTGACATGGACAGCTGGATGTCTACTGATTCTCACTCTCTTCCCGAAAAAGAGAGCAAGAATCAATCAGTAGTAGCACAGTACTTTTGCTACCATACCATTGCTGAAACAAACAAATTGTTTCTGCTTTTTGCTGACAGAGTTGAACTTGACTGATTCCCATTCTAATCCTAACTTCGTGATTGTCAGACAGACAGTCAAGTCACTCATGTAACTTTAAATTTACAGAGGTAGGTATCCAATGGATATATAATGCTCTAGAATATATTTCCTTGACAGAAAAAAGGTATTTCACAAGTTGGGGCTGCACCTCTACAATTTATTAGTTTAGATTTCTTTACCCATTCAGCAAGAATTCTGTTTGAGCTGAGCATCTTGGGACTTCAGACTATTTGCAGTTCTAAGCCAGTACTCTGTCCTTCTGATTTGTAGCCCAACAGTTTAGCTTGGCTGATGCAAAGTTATCACACTTTCCCTCTATCTTTTGGGCCCATATTGTATTTACAAATGGTGAGAAGATTGCTACACTTATGGCTGATTGTTCTGTTAATGACACTTCCTTTACCTAAATATTTTGAGCCCTTCCCATGAACCACGGTTCTCTCTAATGTGATTTTGACACTATTAAGTGAGTTAGAGTAAGAATTCTATCTGCTGTAGGGTCTTTTCTGTCCCCTTTATTTTTGTGTGATTCCTGAGCAAATGTGATTAGAGTTAGGAAGCTAGCCACACTACTACTTTGAAAACTGCGGGAGTGGTCGATAATCATTCCATGGGTTGAAATAAGCAAACAGCAAAACTAGCAAATAATAATTAGCATACAGATAGAAAATGTGAATCATAAGATAAATATGTTATTATATAAGGAGACTATTTTTATTTTGAAGTTTGAGACTTTGATCCCACAAGGGTTAAATATAGATTGTTGCTGGAAATGTGTTGTTAAGTTTAAGAACTATGTGTTTTAAGTCATATTGTTTAAATAGAAATTTAAATATTTAAATGTTTGATTATTTAATTGGTTAAGTATTTTATTGAATACTTAAGGGTATAAAATGTGACTCAGTATTATTTTGAATTTACTCCTTGAAGGCTAAGCATTAGCCGAGGCGCTAGAGTGTTTTTAATAAACTGGGATTTACTTGACTACAAGTAGTTTGTTTATTATCTACTTGATCTACGTTTGTCGTACTGTGGATATAGAGTTCGTGGTATGTCGAGTGATTCTGCTAACAATTTGCCATGTATATTTAGAGAAGAGTCTTTCAACTCTTCTCAGTTAACTATGGATGCTTTTGTGAGATCGAATCCAGAAAGGAACTATGATGGAAGTGGGGTATCAGCCAGTAGCAGTGGTGAAGGGCTACCTGCTCCAGTTTGGGAGAGGTTACCAGAAGAGACTAGAATTAAATGTTCCTCTATCCCATTTGTGGAAGTGGTTAAGCATTCCACTGCTTTTTCATCAGAAGCGAAAGTTTTGCTGAATAAATTGGAACAATTACTACAAAAAGAAACTGCAGCACAGTATAATTAGATGAGCCTACAGAGATATGTGGAACTAGATATAGCTCCTAAGGAGCTCAGAGCTACGAAGTTTCCATCCCTGCCATTTGATGTATCAAAGCCAATTGAAAAAGCTTTTAAACAGAGATGGGAATCTGCTGCTCAATGATGTGCAATAAAGTGGACTAAAATATTGCTAGAACTTGACGAGGTAAAACTTTTGGACATTAAAAAAGACATTAATACAGTATGTAATAATTAGTTAATGTTGGTTGATAAATCAAAGTGTGAGTTAGGTCTGCATGATATACAGGATAAACTTGCAGTATTAGAGAAGAAATTATGTGTGCAAAAACTGTATAAATTAAAGAGAGACCTTAGAGACTATGAGAGTGGTATGGCCTTTTTTAGGCCAACAAATCAGAAAGCTAGGTCTCGGGTACGTTTTCAGGAAGGGTTAGGTACAACAAAAGGGGAGATATCTTCAGCTGATATTAGTCACGGTCAGAGGATATAGAAGATGAGTGACAATATCCTGCCCTTCCACAATCTAATAATCCACAATATATGCAGAATAATTTTCATCAAAACTGGAGATTCAACCACCAAAGAAATGTCAATATGTCGGATACGAGTGGGAGCAGACAGGAGATGAGCCAAACCATTGACAATGGAACAAAAACAACAGTTAAAGAACTAAATGGTACTGAAAAGTTTTTTTATGACACAACGGACTTGGTGTTAAATTTATCAGGTAGTATTTTAGATGAAAATCTGTTAGCTGTTTTAAAATGTGGTTTAAAATTTGTACCCACTATCTAATGCCTAGACTATATTGTTTTAAAATTGAGTTTTTTAAAGTGGTATGTAAAATGCATTTATGGTATTTTTACAAACACATCAAGGTGTTCAGTATATAAATGCTGAAGTGTTATTTAATACTGAATATAGTTTTGAAGAATGAGATGATGTTTCAGATGCCTCTTTTGTTTCATGCGAAAGTGAATTAAATGCTTATTGCAATTTAGATACTTCAGACATTAAAGTTTTAAGTAATTTTATGCCACCATTCATTCATGATGGTATTAAAAAATTAATTTTATGGTGGAATTTGAGTTAGAACTGTCATTTAATGAATTTAATAAGAATAATGTTGAATACAATTTAACTAAGAAAGAATGGATGTCTTTAAAGAAAATTTCGGAGTAGAAAGAGTTGGTGATTAGACCCTCAGACAAGGGGAATAAGATTGTTGTGATGCATTACCTACAATATAGTAAAATGTGTTGTGATTTACTTAATGATGTTAAAGTTTATGAATTGGTAACATGATTGAAGCTGGAAGAAGCTAAACTGAAATATACCCACTTAATTAATAAAGGGTGAAGATTGGGCTATTGGTCTGAATCAGATGTTGAAAAAAAGTTGTCATGTGATAGGTCTGATATGGCATATTTTTATTGCCTGCCTAAAGTGCACACACAATTGAGAGACCCCCCTGGTAGACCAATAGTCTCAGCCAGGAAATATTTCTTACATAATTTGGGTATTGCATTGCACAAATATCTGTTGAAAGAAGTAGTCCGTCTTCCATCGTATATTAAAGATTCTTTTGATTTTTTGGGTAAGATTAATAAAATAAGATGGAAGGAAAGTATGTTTTGGATGACATTGGACATTAAAAGCTTGTACACCAATATTAAACATAGTTTTGGTATGGAAGCTCTTGAGTTGTACTTAGATGATAGCCCAGTGACACATTATGTGATGGAATTAGTGAGATTTAGTTTAGAAAACAATTATTTTTGTTTTGAAGACAAAATTTACCATCAGTTGCAAGGAACCTCAATGGGTTTGTCTTTCGCCCCGATGTATGCAAATATTTTATGGGGATGGTTGAGACCAAGTATATTTATACACATTGTTTTTTAAGAAATATGTAAAGAAATATTATTGATTTATAGACTACTTGTTTTTTTATGTGATGGAGGGTCAGAATTTATTGAACAATTTATGACAGAGTTGCATGAAAATAGGTTCAACCTACAATTTGATGGTTTACAATGGGGTAGAATGATTTTCTTTTTAGACATAATGTTAGAAGGTATAACTGGCAAGGAAGATGCCACAAGGCTATATAGAAATTTTGATGTAGTAAATCAATTTATGTTAGGTAATAGTTGTCATCCAATCCACACTTTAGAATCATTATCATATGGTGAATTTTTAAGAATATCCAGAATTTGTAACAACAATGATGATTTTGAAATGCAATTACTAAGATCATCAGATATGTTTAGAATGAGGAAATATAATATTGATGTTGTTGAGAGAAGCATGGATAGAGTTAGAAAGGAGAGATATAGAAAAGAAAATAATATAATAGATAGACATCCTAAAGAAAATATGAAGGTATTTAAAAATATAAATAGTTTTTTTGTAGTTATAACATATAATTTGTTGAGTGAAACTGCTAAACTAATTACAAAACATTATTGGCAATTCTTATTTAAGTTTCAAGAGTTGGCAGGTTTAGTAGAACAGAATTTGGTATTTTCTTATAAGAGAGGAGCAAATCTGAAAGATATGTTAGTTCAAACAAAGTTCAGGAGACCACAAATAAGGTTAACACAACAGATTCAGTTTTAGATACTGCACCTTGTGGTAGATGTTTGTGTTGCAAACATATTGTGCAGACTTATACTAGTATTAATAATATTAAATTTGAAGCTGCTGCAACATTTAATTGTTTAACAGAGAGTGTAGTCTATGCTATAAAATGTGGATGTAATAAATTTTATATAGGTCAAACAAAGAGAATGTTCAAAATTAGGTTACTAGAACATTTAAGGGACATTAGAATGAATAAATAAGAAAGCCCCTTAACTCAACATTTTAAATTATATCATGAAAGTGATCCTAAAGATTTAACAGCTACAGTATTACAACAAATACAGGTAGAAAATGTGAATCATAAGATAAATATTTTATTATATAAGGAGACTATTTTTATTTTGAAATTTGGGACTTTGATCCCACAAGGTTTAAATATAGATTTTTGCTGGAAATGTGTTGTTTAGTTTAAGAAATATGTGTTTTTAAGTCATATCGTTTAAATAGAAATTTAAAAATTAATTGTTTAATTATTTAATTGGTTAAGTGTTTTATTGTATACTTAAGGGTATAAAATGTGAATCAGTATTATTTTGAATTTACTCCTTGAAGGCTAAGCATTAGCCGAGGCGCTAGAGTGTTTTTTTAATAAACTGAGATTTGCTTGAATACAAGTTGCTTGTTTATTAATTAGCATCAGGCTGACTTTGCACATCACCTGCATGGTTTCACTATGTAATGGAAGCAGATGTGTACAAGTCTGTATGTCCAGATTTCTTGTTGTAAGAGGTTGAAAGGTATGAGTCATAAGACTGGAGCTGATGAAGGCACAAAGCAGCAGTTGATCATGTAAAGTGGTTTGCCAGCCTTGCCTACTCAAAGCCCCAGACTCTCTGTCAGCAGTGCACCCCTCACTCATTGACCTACCACTACTAGTGGTGACTCAGGACTGCATCATCACGGAAATGAGGCCCATTCATCTGGTCACAATTTTACAAGTTGTGCCAGGTCCATAGCACGTCTCCTTAAAGCTGTGGACTGTGGTAATCAAAATCCCACAGCTAGCGACGCACCCAGTTGTCAAAGCCTTGCATGGAGAAGCAGCATCGCCAAACTATATCTACAGTAGCGTGGATCCGTGGACCCGTGACATGCTGACCAACATCGGGTTCCCTTTAAAAATAATATGCAACCTGGCCTGCTGTTAGGTATTAATAAATTAGGGGGTGTGTGAATGGTGGGACGTGTGTCAGAATCATCTCAGCCTCTGGGGACAGGTTCTTCAAAGAAAGGGTCCACAGCAGTTACAGATTTTGCCAAGACTTGGACATCCAGATCTGTTTTGGAAAGTTACATTTAAAGAAACTCCTCTTTTCTGTAGATTTGTCAGTTCATATTGTGAAATGGCCAGAAACACAACAGCAGATTAGAAGGTAGGGTAAGACTTTTAATTAGTCAGGTGCTCCTTACCTTGTTGGTTGTTGCCTGTGTTCACCTTCTTACAACTAACGGTAAGTTGCTAAGTGATGTAGTTGGACCATTTCTAATTTCTTGCTAGTTTTGGAAAGGCAATTTCTCTTTTGCTACGATGCATTTATAGGCGACCGTGAAAACATTTCTTTGTGTACTTCCACACATAGTTCATCAGGTGTACTATGAAAGCTAGACCAGCTTCTGACAAGGATTTAGGCTTAAATGTACACTACACACCAGCATGTGTATATTCTACTAGTTCTGCTAATATATAATGCATTCTGCAGTACAGTATGAAGACTTGATGGTTTGTTCATTCAAATGACTGACTTGATGAATCTGAAATTAATCTCTTATACTTAAATATCGGGAGCAAGAGATTGTTTGCTTATATTTTTTGAAATGGGGGTGTGCCTGTTTTTGAAGGGTTCCCTCTAGGGAGGAATCTTAATGGTAATTGTAAATGAGTCAAAGATTAATTTCTGTAACATGGTATAGATGAAATATAATTGGGCACAGCCACAATATATATTATATACATATAGATGTTTCTTGTAAAATAAATGCTGGCATTTGGGATTACACTCCCCTTTACAGCTATGACTATTCAGTATGTTCTTTTTTGTTCAATATGTTTTTGTTCTGAAAGCTGGCAGGGAGGACACTGAGAGTGAGGATTCTTTCACTTCCTAGACTGCACATTATTAAGCAGGCAGACCAGCATACAAATTATTATGGTAGGTTAGTAACCCAGCATAATTCTAACTTTTTAAGTATCAGCAGCCCTTTTTCAAGCGTAGTGTATTGTTTGGGACTAATGTACAGTAATAGCTTATTTATTTGCACCACACTATTTTCTTTCTATTCCTGGAATATATTTTAGGTACAGATTTTCACATCAAATTTTTTGGTCTGTTTTTCATAAAATTGTGGTTTTCTGGCAAATTAGTGTCAAATCATTAAAGATTGAAGTTAGAAAATAATTACAGACATTTGAGTTTAAGATTTCATACCTTTCAGAAAATTCATACTAATGCAAGACCTACTGTTGTTAACTTTCTAAGTTTGTAAGGGCAATATTTAAAAATTGTCCGTATTTTTGGGCCTTTATCCCACTTTTATTTATGGCTTTGTCCAGATTTCTTGCTCTAAGGTTGAGAGTATGACAAATATGTCAGGGCCATCACTGTCAGCCAGAGGGATTTCAATTGTGGCATACTTGTTGTACCCCACTCCCCCATGTAGTGACTTTGGATGTGTCCAAGCAAGGCAAGGAGCAGTTATGCAGTGTAAGTGTGCAGACAGCGTATCCCCCCATCCAAGGTAGACACAAGTAGAGTCATGGCTTTTCATCTGTCCTTGATTTTGCAGAATGTTCTAGTTTTCTGTCATATTTTTATACTGTTGATTTATGCGTATTATTCAAAAAATGCATGTCGTTGAATGCCTGCTGCTCTGTGTTTAAGTAGCAATGCTTTAATAACCATCAGGTAAGCTTGTCTGAGATTGTAAGATGCAAGTAAGCTTTAATAAGCATACTGTTAAAGAATTATCAACATGCCTTTTTTTTCTTGCCATGCAGAGAATATTTACATAACTAGAAAATGCATAAGCCTTAGGTATTGAAATGCATATGACAGTATTTGTAATAAAGAACAGGATTACAGTATTTTCAGAAGCTCATTACATTTGTTGGAGACTTGCAGTCATCTTTGCAGGCTTTACTCATAAACTAAACAGAACGTCAATCTATCATGTGTGGTCCATGACCTGCTTAGTACTCCTTTAAGCAGTTTAACTTGAGCTTGTTTCTTGTTTGCTGTTCATTTTTTTACTTTGATCATGTTTTCCCCATGAAACAAGTAGATAGTTGTTGTCAGGCAGTAGGTCTTTTTTGGATAAGAAACATTTTCACAAGTGGGGGTATTACAGAGATTGCTACTTTCAGCATGTTACTTGGTACTTTTATAAAGCTGAATATATATTATAATTAGAACTGCAGTGCAAGGAGAAGTGGTTTGAGTTGAGTGCTGCTTGTTTTTTTATACTTGATTTTGACAGGCATTGCAGTAATGTATTTCAAAAGTAATTTATTTTTTCATGCCTTACAACCTTTTTGTATCCGTGTAGCCAATGCATTGAAATATTATTTTTTCTTCCCCACTTCATTTTGCCTTGATTGGACTCTCATTATGATGGTTTAGTAGCCAGGGCAGCGTATTTAATTAAAGTCACAGTTTTTGTGGTTTTGAGAATAGCTCTGCCCCTTACTAGTTGAGCACACCGCTTCTCATTGGCCCCACCATTCAGCTGTCTCCTGCAGCCCCCCTTTGATTTGAAGTCACCAGCCACCACTGGAAAATAGGAAAACATGATAGGAGAAACTGAATATAGACCAAAGTTCAGAGATCTGACAGACGTATGCTATCAGCAACACTTTTACTGTCCCCACCTTTATTCCAAAACAAAAAACTTAATTATCTCCACATAGGTTCATAGGTTCATAGGTTCGTACTAGGCTATCTGCCCTAGGGCATTTATAAGCCAAGCCAGAGTGTGTGTGGCTTTCACCACCCCTTAGGATGAGAATACTATGCCCTTTTAGGGTTTAGTTTACTGTGCCTCTGTCTAGTAGTGACACAGAGATGACCCCCGGGGTAAACCTACGATCTCCCATCCACTCGTCGAGATTTCTCTTGAATAGAGTCAGTGAGGGGCTCTGCCTAACATGGACTGGGATTCTGTTCCAGAGTGTAGGGCCTCTGGGTTATGAATCTGTCCCTCCAGCTCGTCCTATTTATTTCTGTGTTGAGGTTTAAGTCTCTTGTTCTCGTGGCTCTGATGGATTTGGATTTTCTGAGGTGGAGCATGTCCATTAATTCGGATTGGACATGGCCTTGTATCGTCAGGCACAGATCACCTCTGAGTAGGTGGTATGCGACTGAATAGAGCTGGAGTTTTTTCAGTCGGGCAGCATATGACATATGTTTAAGACCCTTTATCCTCTTGGTGAGGAACTTTTGGGGTCTTTCCAACTGCTGCAGGTGTCGGGTGAGATACATCCCAAATGGGGCATTGTACTCAATCATTGGCCTGATAAGAGAAGAGTACAGGGGCACAATGACCTCTCTTGATCTAGATGTGAAACCCTTCATGATAAGGTGGGCAATATAGAAGGTCTTCCTAACCACTTTGGCAATGTGAGTGTCAAATGAGAGGTTACTGTCAACCTGGGTCCCTAGGTCCCTGATTACCTCTTCCGTACTTAATGGATTACCACCTATGTGGTAATTTGTCGGTACCTTGTTTTTCCCAAAGGGTATGACTATGCATTTTTTGGCGTTCAGCTTAAGGCCATGGCTCTGGCACCAATTATCCGTTTCTATGAGGCCTCTCTGAAGGATGTTCGTGTCCACTGGAGTATCAATTATGGCGCCCAGTTTGCAGTCATCTGCGAACTTTGTCAGCCACAATCCTCCTATGTTTGCCTGTACCTTGGAAAAATAAATGCCGAACAAGAGGGGTCCCAGGACTGAGCCCTGTGGGACACCGCTTGTGACTGGCTTAGAGTCTGACATAGCTCCAGCAACTCTGACCCTGTGGGTTCTATCCTTGAGCCAGTTTGCAACCCATCTTGTGACATATGGGTTTACATTTAAGCTGGTGAGTTTGTCTATGATGCCCGAGTGGGGTATTGTGTCAAAGGCTTTTGCAAGGTCAAGGTAGGCTGTGTGAACTGCCTTACCCTCATCAATGGCCTTAGTGACTGTTTCAAAAAAGTCGACCAAGTTCAAAAGGCAGGATCTGCCCTTGACAAAGCCAAATTGGGTAGGATCCAATGTCTGTAGGTCCCCAGTGTCTTTGTTTATGAGTTTCATAATGATCCTCTCCATAGCTTTGCAGACCAGGCTCATCAAGCTTATGGGGCGGTAATTTCCAGGGTCCGTAGAAGCACCGCCTTTGTGAAGTGGGACCACTGTTGCCGTACGCCACTTTTTGGGTACGTATCCTGTAGTAAGGCTAAGATTAAACAGCAGCCTTATGTGTGTGTTTAGTTCCTCTTGGAGTTCATGTAGCACACAGCCCGGGACACCATCCGGTCCCATTGATGCTGTGTTTTTAGCTTTAGAGAGGGCGGCTCTCACCTGGGCATCTGAGATGTTAGGGAGGCTACACTCTGCTGGGATAGTTATTTCTCCTTTTGGGGGGGAAAGGGAGGAGAAATTTGCACTGAACCTGTCTGCCAGAATGTTGGCAATGTCAGTGGGTTCAGTGTATTTTGTGTCATTTTGCACTAACTCTGAGCATATCTGGGAGTTTCCACCCAGGTTTCTAACATAGCTAAAAAAGGCCTTGTGATTGTCTTTTGTGTCTTTTGCGATTTTTCTCTCAAAGTTGGCCTTGGATGATTTTATGAGTGATCGTAGTTTTTTTGCTAGTAATGATCAGAGATGCCTTCCCTTTTAGGGATTTTGCTCTGTCATGTAGTAGCTTCCTCCTCCTGTTGTAAAGTTTGTTTATGGCTGGGGTCCACCAGACCGGGCGCCTGCCTTTGGGGGAATGGGTCTTGGTTTTATTTGGGATTGCATGATCCATGCATTCTTGAAGGTGCCCATAGAAGGCATTTGCAAAGGATTCAGCAGTGTGGGATGTGGTTTCCACTGGCCCAGGGGCCTTGAAGGATACCACTTCAGTCTTAAGAAGTGTGAAGTTTGCTTTTGAGAAGTTCTTCACTGTGGTCTTTTGTGCAGGGGTGGGGGCGGGATGTGGATTTCCAGTGAGATTAATTTATGGTCTGATCTTACCAAAGAGGGATATACTTCGGTGTGGAGCATTTTGTCCCCATGTTTGTGATGATCAGGTCTAGTATATTGTCTCCTCTTGTGGGAATGGTGACTAGTTGTTCCATTGCATTTGAGTTTATGAATTCTAGGAACCTTTGGGCTAGGGTGTTGGGGCTTGAGTAATGTTCCCAGTCTATGTTTGGGTAGTTGAAGTCTCCCAGAATGATGGTATTTGGAGAGGCATTCATACTCTCCAGTGTCTTCAGGAAGGCTGTGTGGGGTTCCTGAGTTTGAGAGGGTGGTCTGTAGCATGCTACAAACTGTAAGGCAGTTTTGCCTATGGTTAGTTGCACCTGGATAGTCTCCGATGCTTCGTGCGTTGCCACTAACCTGGAGGTGTGGGTATCTTTGATGAAAATGGATACTCCCCTCCTTTTGTGGTTCGGTCCAAGTTTTGGGGCGGAAAGCATGATATGAGGTAAAACCTGATAGTGCCGGGGTGCTCTCAGGAGCCTTGAACCAGGTTTCAGTCACTGCACAGACATTGATGTTCTCCATACTGAGGAGGGCTTCGAGGGCATGCATCTTGAGGTTTAGACTTCTGGCATTGAGCAGCATTACCCTTAGTTTTTTTCCACTTGTGTTTTCTAGGGAGGTAGGTTTGTCATTTGAGCCTTGCCTAAAAAAGGCATTATGGGGTGGCAAGAGCCTTGGCCAATATCTGGAAGCCCAGGGGTGACAGGTGCAAGCCATCCCTTGCGAAGCAGCGTGGCTTGTCAAGCATGTAATCCCAAGCAGACAGACATTGGATCCCCTTAGAATGACACCAGTAATTAAGCCAATTGTTAAAACTGATCATTTTGTCTTTGTTCTGTGGCATCATTCTTGGTGAGGGTAAGATGCTGCTCAGGGTCAGGGTCATACCGGCCTGGGCTACATAATCAGAGAGCTCCTCTATGTCTCTTTTCATGTAGTCCAGGGAGGTACATCTCAGGTCATTCACACCGGCATGTACAATGACTGAGTCATATTTGTACTTGCTGTGGAGTGACCTGAGTGCTTGTGTTATGTGGCAGATTCTAGCTCCCGATAGGCAGCTTACTGTGACCTTTTCCTTGTTCAGTCTGGTGAGCGGGACGTCAGTGTGTCTGACTATGAAGTCACCTATTACAAGTGTGTCTGGCATGTTGTTTGGCCTTAAGGGCTGTGACTGTTTAGCACACTTGCTTTGTGAACTATGTGTTGCATGTGCTATGTCTTGAGGTGGTGGTTGCTTGGGTGTCTGCTTTGGAGGCCTCTGTTGTTTTGGTAGATTTTTAATCAGCGCCTCCGAGTATGTTTTTGTGTGTTTATGTGTTTGGTTTGCAGTTGTGATAGTTCTATGTGAGACTGGGTTTGTGGTGTGCGTGGTTACCTTCTCCTCCTGACTGGTCTTGCCAGTACTGAATTGAGAGAGCTCAGCCTCCAGTTTGGCTATATAGTTGCATCTCTCGCATATATTTGTATTTTTTGGGAGGAGGAGAGGGTTGTCTGTGTACATGAGGCAATTGTAACATTGCCTCAAGATTCCAGATTCACCAGCTGAACAGGAGAGGACGCCAGCAACTGACCCTTGACATGCTAGAAATAGTGAAAAGATTGCTGTGTAACTGAGTCAGAAAGGACCTATAGGGAAATGGGTACTCAACAGAATTTAGGTGAATGAAGTACTTTCTTTTGTTTAAGAGTGCTTTACCTGTGTAAAAATGCTTTAGGAGCAAGTGCTGAGCTTTTCAGATAGAGTATAGACTGTTTAGATTGCAAGTAGAACAGTTCTAAGGGAAAAATTGAAGAGCAGGCTTGGCGGAGCCAGAAAAAGTTTAACCTTGTTTAACCGGCTGCTTATGCGCATAAAGCCGTAAAGCTGGATTTTAAGCAGTGAACTACAAAAGAGCTAGGAATGGTCCCAAACAACCAACTACTACAGCTTCTTGTGCTGAGGTCACTTTCCCCAAGGACAGGTAGGCTGCTCAAGGCTCCCCACTCCCACTGGTGAGCAAAGAAACTTCCTTCTATCCAAGTAAGGTAATGGACAACACAGGAACTATACCACAGCCCAGAATACAGCAATGCCTGTATACTGGTCTAAACTAGTCGAGAAAGGCAGGAAAACAAGGATTATTTTTTTGGTTTTTTTGTAGAAACACACAGAAAATGCAGAGACAGTGATAAATTAGTTACACAGGCTAGCACACTTTACTGGGCAGCCTCCACAGTTAAATTAAACAAACAAACAAGCAAACTTTCGATTAAATTCGACTAAATGTAACTTTAAGTGCAGATTTTAAAATAAATGCAGTAATCAGTAAAAAACAGTTCAGGCTAGTTTAAAGTAAGCAACAGAAGCTATTTCCAGTGAAAAAAAGCAAAGATACTTAAATCCAGAAGGTAGTCGCTTTTTCGAGTTCCTTGCTGCTAGGACCACTCTGTAAACCCATGTGGAGCTTGTCTGAGCAGTATAGCCAGAAAAAAATGCCCAGAGGCGGATTTTAAGCAGTGAACTACAAAAGAGCTAGGAATGGTCCCAAACAACCAATTACTACAGCTTCTTGTGCTGAGGTCACTTCCCCCAAGGACAGGTAGGCTGCTCAAGGCTCCCCACTCCCACTGGTGAGCAAAGAAACTTCCTTCTATCCAAGTAAGGTAATGGACATGTTTGAGGTAACCCTTTGCTTATTCTAGTAACACATTATTGGCCCTTTTAAATATACCATAAATACAAATATAATTTGTTCAATGCACTCAATTTCTAACTATGTTAGAATTTTTTAATCATCATATTAAATAGTTGGTAAAGAAATATCAATAGAAGATAAATGTATGTAAATCTGCATAACCATAGCCCCTAATCCTGTAATCCTCTTACAAGAAAGAAAAAAACATAGAGAACTGTCCCCAAATTCTATGTAAAGCATACAATTCCTGTCCACATTTGTATTTCATCGAGTTTTTGGCAGGAAGCTTCTCAAAGATGGAAGGCAAAGAAAATCTGCCCATTCCAACTAAAATGCATTAGTCTTGCATGAAAACTATGAAGAACTGATTGTAGCCAAAGGTTGCATGGCTTAATGAAACAATTAGTGTTTTGCATTACTGACTCATACTACGTTTTTCACATGCAGAAGGTAACATAAGATTTCAGACCTTAGACTTGATGTGATAATCACTCTCCTACAAGGACTTGTGGCATTTTTTGAGTTTTCATGTAGAAATCTCTTCCAACATAGTGGTGAACTTGGAGTGTCTTAATAAAGAGTCTGGATGGTAGAGACAATAGTCAGCACACAAAAAAAAAAGAAATATACAATTGAGATTAACAAAAGGAGCCACCCCCATATCACAGGAGTTATACACAGTCCCATACTTGATTGGTGTTAAAAGGGAACCCCTCAAGGAAACATTATGAAAAAAGTTAATCAGTAAAAATAATTAAGTATGTAAAGGTCTTTAAAATAACAGTATGAATCAAATCAGCTGTCTTTCTGAAAGACTAGAAAACTGACATCCAAGAAATAAGCAATAACACATCATATTGAAAATTTCTAGTTTCTCCTGAACAAGAGGCATGACTGCACAAACAAGGTTTGAACTTCAGTTTCCAATTAATCCACCATATAGTCCAGCATATATAACACAGAACTAAACTAAAATTATCTTATCACAAATCTACCAGCTTGTAAAAAATAGGCAGCATATATTACTCTGCTACAGAAATGAGAAATGCATTTTCCATGGACGAGAGTTCTCTTTCAAATCGAGACTTAAGAATACTAACATGGTAAAAATGACATGCAACGTGAAATAAGAAACATTAACCACACAGTAGAATAAATGAAAAAAATAAATAAATAAAATAAAAAACAGACCATCTAAAAACCTTGTGAAGGTGTAGGAGTAGAATGTGCCAAACCAATATTGTGCCAACTCATACATTTCTTAGTATACCTTTAAACCATATGAAGTATCGCTTGTATGACATCTGAATATCATGTAGAAATCCCCACTCAAACAATCCTTATCTCATCTAAGAAATGGCATAACCTAACAACATTTTGATGATGGTGTGAATAGTTGGGAGATAAATACAATCCTAATCCCTTGTTTCAAATAAAAAATATTCAACAACATACTTCATCCATGGAAAATAAAATTTTCCTGAATAAGTGTCCAGAGTCCAACAGGAAAAACAAAAAGAATCCCTGAAACCAATCATCCTTTTTATTCCAAAAGCTGAGACACCTCTGAAGGAATGACAAATTGGTAAACGGGTTATCTTGTTGAAAATAGACGTCTAAGATTTTTCATAGATTCATACTAGGCTAATTGCCCTTGTGAGCCATTTTAAGCCTAGCCAATTATCCCTTGTGAAACTTAAACCCTGCACCTTGTGTTTGTAAGGCAAGCACCTTAACCATTAGGCCACCATCCTAACCCCTAGAATCACAAGTAAAAGAAATACCCATTGTACTGGTCACCAGTAGTGGTGTATCATGTGTGAGGCAGTGGGAGTGGTCCACCTCAGATGTAGGTAATGGGGGGCACATTAATTGGAACCATGACTGGCAGACACTGATTGTATAGTAGCACAGTACTGAGATTCAGAATGGAATACTGATACTGTAATTGTGGAAGGTGCTTGTTTCATTATCAGAAATATGTTTGCTGCAGTCTCAGAGCAGCAGAATTTTTTTTAGATCAGGGAACTGCACAGACTGGCAGACCAGAAAACCTAGGTACATGCCTGCTAACCACCACTTTAAAAAGAACTGCATTATGTTAAAATTAAAGAAGAAATATTTGTGTTTGGCATTCCTTACTTCTTCTTAGTGTCTCCACAGGTTGTAGCTTCTCTTTCATTTTTATGAACAGTTTTTGCCCTGCTTAATAGATTCTGCATCAGGTGATAACAAAGTAAATTTATTCCAGTCAACAGTAATGTGAGATGGTACTTTGGAAGAAACAGTATGCTGAGTACCCGCAATTAAATCAGGAAAAGAAGCAAACATGGGCTCTTCAGGTGCTGGAGGGAATGATTATAACAAGATACCACTATTGTTACACATTGCACTATAGATTGCTCTGACACAAGGGTTTATGGTTGCAGTGTGGCAGATGGAAAGTAAAATAAAATAAAATGTTATTTACCTTTATGGTCCCCCATAGATGGGATTGCCGTGAGATTAGCAAGTAGGTTAGCCAGCCCAAATAGTTGCACTGCAATTGAACAAGGCTTTGGTCATTTCAGACTTACTATTCTACAATTTTAATAAGTTCTCCACTGGTTGTGGTCAACACAACCATGGAAAAACTATTAAAAATTGTGTAATCAAAGACATGGATTAAAGCCATGTATAGAACAAGGCAAATCTTTTTAATATTGCAAACATTCTAACATTTATGCTTGAGTGTTGTTATTGGGTTCATCTTCTTACACAATAGTACAATACTGAGTACAAATAATAGGTAGGAGTTCATACCCATGGCAGGAACAGAACAGTTACAGAGCTGTAGAGAATTATTAGCGTAGGCATGGATTGTTGATGAAAATTAACGCCAATAGTTTGATGTAATCTCTGCATGCAGACACCAAAAGTATAACTCCAAAGAGACACTGGAAGCAGGACATACATATATATATATATATATATATATATATATATATATATATATATATATATATATACATACATACATATATATATGTGTGTGTGTGTGTGTGTGTGTGTGTGTGTGTGTGTGTGTGTGTGTGTGTGCCAGTTAGCTTTGACCTCCTCTTCTCAATTATACCAACAGATAATTGAAACTGTTAACCTATTCCTCTATTTTCCTTCTCCCACAGTTTTCACCTTTTTCTTATTTCCCCTATTTGCTGCCATGAAAACTGTCTTGTCTGTATTCGGTTTCATCCCATGTGCCTTCAGGTTTGCATTTCATAGGCCCTCTCATTTGCTGAACTTTCTGCTAAGTGTCTGCTGGTAGTGTCATATTATTTGCATAAAGCAGCTTTGTTGATCAGTCCTCTCCAGACTGTTTGCTAATGTAATCCATCACTGATATTCTACTTATATTATCTATTCATTATTTACATTGCTTAAATCATTCTGAGATGCTAGCCACCCAGCAGTGTAAATCTTGGCTATAGATGATAGTCTCTGAAGAAGTGACACCTTGACCCCATGTGCAAAATTGGGAAAAAGGGCTTATGGATGGATGGATTCTGGTGAGAACATACACATTTTTCTACACTCTACTTAGAAACACAAAGATAACAAAAGTCAAAAGGAGTTACTGAGATAAAAAGTCAACTTACAAAAATGTCATCAACAAATTATTTAGAAATACACTAGTTTCATGTACTGCGATTTTAAAGTTAATGGTGAAAGGAAACTGAAAAATGAACACATGCAGACAAAATGTAGTGTTCTGTGAGGACACACAGTGGACAGTGGAACAAAGTAAAAAACTTGCCTGAAAAAAATAATGTCACTGACAATGTTGTGTCACCCATGTCATTTTGAAGGAGAATACATTTTATCAAGCTTTAGGAGTAATGCAGGTGAACATTGCTATTACATAAAATAAGAAATTATTTATGATGTGTTCAAGTGAGTGACTTTTTTAAAATATACAAATACTGTGATAATCATTTTTATCTGAAGAACTGGTTAGACCTGCTTGGTGATCTTACACTAAAGTTTTAACCTTGCCTACCCCCAAAACAAAACTGTTTTTGTACTGTGGTAAGGGCTTTTTGAAAAGTATTGTGCTAAGTCATGTTGTCTGACAAATCAACATGCTCTGCATGGTTATATTGAAGATTCCACATATGCTATGAAACAAATGCTCTGCAATGTACCAGCGAAATGCTAATCATTGTTATCTAAGTGATTATTGGAAAAAGATTATAGATTGCCTTGCACTAAAGGTTCCACTTTCCTCCATCTTCAAAATTAAAAGTGTTGGTGTGTGTGTGTTATAAAGCTGTGGGTGGTATTCATAGTCACTGTGAGAACACAGTACTTGTATCTGTGCTATCTGCGAATGAGCATAACTAGCCAGAGATTCATAGAGGCCATTTATGTTAATAAGAAATGGCAGTGAGAAAGCATAAGCAAATTAACTATAATGAGATGTAAATGAGAAATTATATAAACTGGCATATTCCAATGAAGTGCTCTTTTATCTGTTTGTGATTATGTGATTACTAGTCAAATTTTTGTGCTGTAGGCACATCTGTTGTAAAAACCATAGCTGCGACTATTACATTTGTAATTAAGTGGATGCTTGCTGACTCTGTAAAAATGATGTCCTTTCTCTGCCTTGATTCCTTGTTCTGCAGCATGACTACATAGTCATAAACAAAAGTTTCAAATAATCATCAGCTAGACAAAATATCTGCCATACTCAGATAAAAAGTTATATGACACAACCTCCATAATGGTTTACACATTTAGTCTAACCATGTAAAGTTGTGCTGAAGTAGTACATTCACACTAGTAAAGAAAACAGTTCGTTAACACATCTGTCCTTTCATTAGCCAGTACCACATTTTTATAATCATAATACTGTCAGTGACATTCAGGAATCTCTTCAACACTGCTGCAATCCAAGACAAAGCATAAGCAGTCACAACAGAAATATATCAAAAAGGTTTTAATCCACAAATGTAACACAATAAAACAACCTACAGGACTGAGTGTGTGTGTCATAAACTTCATCAGAATCAATATTAAACCCTTACACCATCTTTAAATAACCACCCTTAAAAATCACGTGACCTTAAAAAAACAATAACATACTTATATCCATTTAAAAACATATAACAATGCATATTGCCTTAGATAAAATCATTAAATAAAAAAAATTTCAAATACATAAAACTCCTACACTTATAAATTTAAACCTAAACCACATGACCAGAGCCTCAAAATGCTTCCAATGGATGGATTTTCATTTAAACCAGGGGGAAGATAGTATTTAATCTTAGTTGCCATCTCAGCTCCCTTTCTTCTATCACATCCTCCCACGCCTAAATGTCCCTTCTTTATATCTATAACATGTTCATAAATATGCTCCATGAATTTTCTCTGTGTTTTGTCCACATAAAAATATGGCCATTTTTAACATAGGACAACATACACTACTCCAAAAGTGCTAGAATTACTAAAAGATTTAGATTTTATAAATCTATTGTTCACAACTAAGTGATTCGCCTTCAAAACTTCTTTGCATTGTTTACAAGAATCACATTTAAAGATCTGTGTTCTTTTTTGGACTTTAGGCAATGAAAATAACAATAACGATAATGGTTTTGGTCCAATTACAGCTCAAAACTATTCAGGTGACTTCTCTCTACGATTATTTTTTTTTAATTTTTATTTATTTAACATTTGTTGACCGGGAAAGTCCGACTAGGTTCCACAGATCCTGTTTTCAGTGGAGGCCCGGGGAGAAATGCTCCAGAAGCATGTTTTTAGAATGTGGGAGGAAATCGGAGTACCCGGAGGAAACCCACACGAACGCAGGGAGAACATGCAAACTCCACACAGAAGGCACCCCAGCCAAGAATCGAACCGGAGAACCTCTTGCTGTGAGGTGACAGCATTAACCGCTGCACCACTGCGCCACCATTATAAGGATGTACTGTGCACTGTTGAGCATGCTAATTTATTAAGTAGAGGAGAATTGTTTGTTCCCTTGTCTGGCTTGAAAATAGATGGTTTATTGATTGATTTAAAATTATATCTTAGGAAATTAAACTTGTGCTTAATGTTTGATGACTATCAGAACCACACTAACAGGCTGTTTGTTTGGAAAAGTGTTTTCAACCATCCCGTTGCTCTTCCATTATTAATATTTGAGAAATTAGCTGAATTTGAATTTAGATCTTTGGAGGCTTTTATGTCCAACATTAGGAAGTATGGCAACTTGAAAGACAAGGATTCTCTTTAATTGTTTGACCTAGCTAAAAATAAACGTCTCAAGGTTATCAAACCCGATACAGGGGATGAGGTTGTGATTATGAACAAGGATGATTATATGAATAGAATGTTTTGTCATGTTACCAACTGTGAGTTATATGAGGAAATGTCAAAAGACTATATTAACCTGGCTTATCGTAGAACTGATGTCTAGCTACAAGATGTGGTGGAACAAGGGAAAATTTCCCTAGATTTGTACAGCTTTTTGCATGAGCAGTTTCTGGTGGTGCCTAGTATATTTGGGATACCGAAAATACATAAAAGCACCACTGATCCACCAATGAGACCAACAGTGAATGCCAGGAAATCCAAAACCCATCCCCTCAGGAAATATTTGGATTTAAAATTAAAGAATTGTTTAGATATGTTCAATCATATATGTAGATACTCTTGGGACTTTATATTAAAAATGAAAAGTTTGAAATTTGCCAAAGATTACATCTTTTTAATTGTTGATGTAGTTGAATTGTTCAACGTAATACCACATGACCTTGGCCTCGAATGGTTTCATGATTTTTTGTGTGAATGTACTAAATAAAGTAACAATGAAATTAATGATTTAGTTTTTTGTATGGAAATGATTTTGAAATACAATTGTGTGTTTCTGGAGGGCCAGTATTTTAAACAGGTGAAGGGTGTAGCAATGGGGGCCGCTTATGCCCCCATTTTTGCCAATATAGCTCTCCTACAATGGGAAAGGCATATATTGTTCAAGTATTTTTCAGTGAAGCCATGAAGGATGTACCTACAATTCGCTGATGACATCTTTATTGTGTGGGACAGACCAGAACAGGAGATTGTAGGCTTTATTGATTTTATAAACAGTACTACCCCCTTACTAAAGTTCACACATTCATATAATCGAGACTCCATGAATTACTTGGTCTTCACCATTTCTAAAGATTATAGAGAAGAAGGCTGGGTCAATACTATATATAGGAAACTGACCTATAATAACATTTTGTTATATTTTGATAGTAATCACCTATTGCATCACAAAATGGGATTGTGAAGGGCCAATATATATCCGGATAGCCAGAATGGTTTCCCAGCATGATACTTTTTTGCTTGAATGTGTAAAACATGGCAATATGTTACAGGCGAGGGGTTACCCATGTCAGAAGGTGACTTCCATATGTAATGATATAGTGGAAAGAAGGACTGTGGGTGGGATTGTACCTTTGATTAAATCCTCCTTTACTTCTGTTTCTGATATGGTCAAAAGTAGTAACAACAGTCCCAAGATACAACAGATGGCTTTTTCACAAAGTATTGTACTGAGGCATGTCAGATCAGGAGCATTTTGTTGAAAGATTGATACATATTTTCTTGTTTTAAAGATGTGGTTAACAAGATAGGTGAGCAACCAGTCATGGATTTCAGAGGGGGAGGACTATTAAAAATCACCTTGAACATCATTCTGGCCATTTTGAACATTTCCATAGTAGCAAAAGACCAGGGACCTTTAAATGTGGTTCTTGTAAACAATGCAAAGAAGTTTTGGAGGGGAATCACGTAGTTGTGAACAACAGATTTATAAAATTGAAATCTTTTAGTAATAGTAGTATTTTTGGAATAGTGTATGTTGCCCTATGTCAAAAATACCCACATTTTTATGTGGGCAAAACACAAAGAAACTTCAAGGAGTGTACTTATGAACATGTTATGGATATCAAGAAGGGACATTTAGGAAATGTCCTTGTAAGGCATGTGATGGAGTAGCCAGTCCATCAGTTCTTGTTTTCTACTGGAACATGTACTCAAAGATTTAAGGGGGGGGGGCATGGGAGGATGTGATAGAAGAAAGGGAACTGAGATGGCAACTAAGATTAAATGCCATGCCACCCCTGGTTTAAATGAAAATCTAATCTATCCATTGGAAGCATTTTGAGGCTCAGATCTTATGTGGTTTAGGTGTAAATGTACAAGTGTAGGAATTTTGTTTTTGAAAATAGTTTTTTATTTAATTATTTTGTTTAAGGCAATATGTATTGTTATATGTTTTTAAATGTATATAAGTATGCTATTGTTTTTTTAAGGTCAGATGATTTTTGAGGAAGGTTCTTTAAAGATGGTATAAGGGTTAATATTGATTCTGATGAAGTCTATGACAAAAAGTGCTTAATCCTGTAAGTTGTTTTATTGTGTTGCCAGCATTTGTGGATTAAAACCTTTTTTTGCTATATTTCTATCATGACTGGTGTGCTTTGTCTTGGATTGCAACAGTGTGGTTGAGTTTTTGTTTTTCTTGTGGTTCTCAGGTGCATTCAGGAATCTCACAATAAAGACACAAAACAGCCTTGCCACTTCAGTACTTCAGATTAAAATCTCTGCATTTCTACCATGTCTGTAAAACCATGAAAAGACACTAATGTAAATTTTTCTCAGTGATATCCATTCCCATTGCTGCTGTAATGATTTCCCATTTACAAATTACAACTTTTTCACCAAAGCCTTGTATTATGCCCATCATATGAAAAAACAAACATTTATTGAAGTGAATTCAATCATCTTATCGCATTCCTGTCTCATAATAATTTCTGTTACTTTTCTTACTTTCATAAATAATTTGCAATGTAATTCCATTTATACCAAGTTAATATGGTGCTCTTAAACTTGCCCTTAAAGTTCAGCATCCTTTACACATTGTATATGCAAATGAGGCCCCTTTACACTTATGTCTATGAATTGTAGTGATATGTCATTTTCTAAGGCGCATTATCCACATATTAAGTTTCCTTTTAAAACTTACCCTCAGGTATGTTATGCTTTTGTTTTAAGAAGGTATCTTTATCAACACACCTGTGCATTTTTGCAGTAAGTATGAATAACATCCGTTAACTACATCTGTAAATCTACATAGTGCTGCTCTTCGTGTATTACCGCTATGGTCAGTTGAATCCCAGAACCGGGAACATCACTGTGTCTTTTTGAAAGGTACCGGCATTTTGCTAATCTTTACCATCTCAGAAATGTTACAAGGTAGGGTCTACCTATTCCCACCAGGAAAGAAAATTAAATTTGAGGTGTGGTATGGAACACTATTTCTGAAATGTACTAAGACTGTATCGTCCTATGTTATCTCAGAATTCATCAAAACTTACTATGTGTACCTTATCACAAAGGCAAACATATGGCAGTAATTTTCAATAAATTGGTGCAGTTTTGTTTTGTATAAGTTATAAAGCAAGTGGTTTAACAAAGTTAATGTTAATGTTCATTTGTGCATTTGTTTTTTATGCAATGTACATTTCAAACATTGATTAAAGTCGCCCACATGTTAGACATGCTTTGTGTTTATGAGAAAGTTAAAACTGTATTACTTCTTATATATCACAACAATATTTTCCTGAATTCAGCTGTCCGTGTGCTGTAACTGACGTTCCCCTGCCCAGAATTCCTAATGTTTGGGTGACAAGAGCAATTTTTCAGGAAAGACCAGTGTCTGCTGTTTGATAGTGATACTTACACACTTTTCCTATTAAACTTCAAATTTCCTAGCTTTGATACACTAATACACATGACATATACAAAAAAGTAATCTCTTCAATAAAGCAGAATGTAATTTACCAAAGATTTAGCGAGTGCTTTTGTTTTCAAATGAATAACTTCTTCAGAATGAAGCAATGCCAGAGTATACATACTCAACATAGTTACACACCATCAAAGAACCAATAAAATCCACCACTCACAAAACACACAGTTTCCTTGTTAAAAAAAAAAGGAAACACTTAAATTCCTCTGTAGTTTTTAGATACACTTTACACTATTATAATCACAGTGTCCTGGTGGTTGGAAAAAACTTAATATGACCTGCCCTTCATACTCTTTCTTCTTTCTTCTTCAACAAGTTGTTTGATCTCCATTCCTGACACCACAAAGCATAAATGACAAAAATGAAACGCCTTAAAATTATTTCATACTTACAGATGTTTATACAAGGTATTCTAAATGTCATACATGTTTGTAGATGGCATACATTTACAATTCTGAAGGGCCAAAACAATGACAATGCAAACATTGCCTAACTGCATAAGGTCAAAACACAAAATCCTGAATGACCTAAAACATAAATGCTCCCCTGCACATGCCTCCCCTGCTGTGCCCCTCACACCCCTTGCCACTCATTCTGAGATTGCACCACACTAGGAAAAGGGCAAAAACCCATTTCTCACTCTACAATGATTTTGCACACCAAGCTACCGGCTTTTTATTACATCTAAAACACTAGTAGTAAATGCATTCAGTGTTCAGTATTTCAACCTTCTGTGGTCGAGCTATCAGCCATCCAGGTTTTTGTCCTTTGTGATTCTAAATGTATACCATTCATTTTATACATGCATATATATGGTTTCACTTCATGTTGTCAAAATGCTAAAATATCGAATTTCAACATTTCGACAGTATAAAGTCGAAACCATTAAAACACCGACACCTCACAACCACGAAATCACAACATTGAACACACACCATACAGCACACAATACACAAACCATAACACCCACATCACAAAATACTGAAAAACAACACCACACAGACACACACCTACACTACACATATACAGGGGGGCAAGCCCCCCCTGCACACCCCACACACCCCTACTTATATATACTAACTCCGAGATCGCACAAACAGTAAAAAAAAAAAATCACACACAGTCAACACTCAAATCCCCCACCTCCCTACCCTGACCCACTCATACAAGTTACAAAAATACTCACCTTAAACTGTAGACAACATCCCAGCCGAAAACTTCTGTACGATAACGAAAATGCATAAGCGTGAATTCAACATAATCCTATTTGTGATTATGCACTTTCGTTATTTAGAGGTTTTGGCTTCATAGACATGAATTGGTGAAATTCGATATTTCAGCAATTCGCATTTACGAAGTGAAACCATATATATATATATATATATATATATATATATATATATATATATATATATATATATATATATATGTGTGTGTGTGTGTGTGCGTGTGTAGATTAGTACAAATATGATAGCTATAGATAGATATGTGTGTGTGTGTGTGTGTGTGTGTGTGTGTGTGTGTGTGTGTGTGTGTGTGTGTGTGTGTGTGTCTGTGTGGTGTGTGTGCACTGGATATAAAAACTTGACAAACCCCTGTTAAAATGCCAGCTTTTTGTGATATAAAAAAATGAGACCACAATAAATCATTTCAAAACTTTTCCCACCTTTAATGTGACATATAACCTGCACAATTCAATTGAAAAACAAACAAATCTGTTAGGAGAAAAAATATAAAAAATAAAAAAAATTACAATAAGCTGGTTGCATAAATTTATTGAATCACCTTTTGATTTAATTACAGCATTCAGTCTTCTTGGGTACACAACTGCCATAAATAAAAAGTGACTCTGATTAAGTTCAGCTGTCCTAGTAGGATTTTCCTGACATTTACTCAGTTGCCTGCTACAGCAAAAGCCATGGTTCTCAGAGAACTTATGTATCAAAGGAATCTCAGTCAGGAGAAGGGTACAAAAAATTTTCCTCAGCATTGGATATACCATGGAACACAGTGAAGACAGTCATCAAAAAGTGGAGAAAATATGGGACAACATTGACGTTGCGAAGAACTGGACGTCCCTCCAAAATCAATGAAAAGACAAGACAAAAACTGATCAGGGAGGCTGCCAAGAGAACTACAGCAACACTGAAGGAGCTGCAGGAATTTCTGACAAGTACTGGTTGTGTACTACATGTGACAACAATCTCCCATATTCTCCATATGTCTGAACTATTGGGTATGATTGCAAGTTGGAAGCCTTTTCTTACACACAAAAACATCCAGGCCTGGCTAAAATTTGCAAAACAATACACCGAGTCTCCCAAAAGCATGTGGGAAAATGTGTTATGGTCTGGGGAGACCAAGGCTGAACTTTTTGCCCATAATTCCAAAAGGTACGTTTTGGTGCAAAAACAACACTTTACATCACCAAAAGAACACCATTCCCATGGTAAAACATGGTGGAGGCAGTATCATGCTTTGGATTGCTTTTCTTTAGTTGGAACTGGGGCTTTAGTCAAGGTGGAGGGAACTATGAACAGTTCCAAATACCAGGCACTTTTGACCCAAAACCTTCAGGCGTCTGCTAGAAAACTGAAGACAAAGAGGAATTTCACCTTTCAACACGACAATGACCCCAAACATGCATCCAAATCAACAAAAGAATGGCTTTACCAGAAGAAAATTAAAGTTTTGGAATGGCCCAGCCACAACCCAGACCTAAATCCAATAGAAAATCTGTGGGGTGACCAGAAGAGGGCTGTGCAGAAGAGATGCCCTCACAATATTACAGATTTGGAGTGCTTTTGCAAGGAAGAGTCGGCAAATATTGCCAAGTCAAGATGTGCCATGCTGATTGACTCCTACCCAAGAAGACTGAATGCTGTAATTAAATAAAAAGGTACTTTAACAAAGCATTAGTTAAAGGGTGTGCACTCTTATGCAACCGGCGTATTGTATGTTTTTTATTTTTTATATTTTTCCCGTAACAGATTTGATTGTTTTTCAATTGAATTGTATAGGTCATAGGTCGCATTAAAGGTGGGAAAAGTTTTGAAATGATTCATTGTGGTCTCATTTTTTTTATATCACAAAAACCTAGCGTTTTAACAAGGGTGTGTAAACTTTTTATATCCACTGTATATATATATATATATATATATATATATATATATATATATATATATATATATACATACATCCGGGTCTACTTCATAACACTGAAAAAACATAAGACTGAGTCCCAAAAGACTGAAAAATCAAAATACTGAATGGTGAAATGTGCCCATTATCCATTGTTGTGCAGTCTTGGAGCTGGTATATATAGTTAGCAGGGGGTGTGGAGGGTACAGCCCCCTTCATGAGGTGTGCAGGGGTGCTTGCCCCATGCATTAAAAATGTGTTCAGTATTTAGAATTTTCAGTGTTTTGGGATTCAGTCTTTTGTTTTTTCAGTCCTCTGAAGTAGAGCAATAGATAGATAGACACTGTAGTTGCAGTTGTTTTACTGAATTTCGCTTTACTGAATCACAAATGACTGAAGAGATTGGATTCAAAACACATTTGACTAAAAACTCATGTCGCAGAATCACATTTTACTGAAAAACTTTCTTGCCCAAAATGTACCATAAAAACTGGTTTCTTGCACTCCCCTGACCCCCACACCCCCTTACATAAATATACTCTGATGTCATAAAACTGTGGAGTAAGGTAAAAATACACTCAGTGAATCACTGCTGGCAGATAAACACACTTCAAAGAAAACTTCCTTAGAGCAAGCATACCTTAAAAATCATTTTTGATATCGTGTCAAGCCTCCCTGCACCCTCCCAGACACACCCTTACTTAAATATATTATCTCCACAGTCACACAACAGTTGAGAAAAGAGAAATAACACCCAGTGATTTATTGCTTCTTTACATTCTAATTTTCAGTCAATCATGATTCAGTTAAATTAGTTTTTAGTCAAATGTGATTTCAGTTAATCATGTTCAATTAGTCATAATTCAGTTAAAACAACTGCTATCACACACACACACACACACACACACACACACACACACACACACACACACACACACACACACACACACACACACACACACACACACACACACACGTATGTTACCTTATCAAAACACAAAAAAACTGTACATAATCCTAAGCAAATCTGTTTGAAAGTCGAGTATTTGAATGAAAAAGAAAAAAAAAACTGAAAATATTTTTTTAAGACTTCTACCTCCTGAGCCTCACTTCCTGTTACATATATCTATCTATCTATATATATATAGATAGATATATATATATATATATATATATATATATATATATATATATATATATATATATATATATATATATATATATATATATATATATATATAATGGGTCTACTTCATTTGTACGAAGTTTCAGTACTTCGAAACCCACTTGGTCAAACCCAGTTGGTCAAAGTACCAAAACTTCGAAAACAGTACCGAGATCACAATACAGCACGGAATGAGAATATTCCCTTTTCTTTGCTGTAGTGCAATCTCAGAGATGGTATATTTAACTAGGGGGGCATGGGGGGCACAGCCACCCACATGAGGAGTGCAGGGGGGCTTCCCCCCTTCAAAATACATTTTCTATATGTTTTTTTTTTTTTAGTCTGCCGATCCAGCGACTAGGCTTCAGCAAAGGTGCTTTCATTGAAGTGAGCATCTACTTTGTTTTCTCGATGTAATGTTTTTTTGAACAAGCAAAGTAGATACATATATACATACATATGTGTGTGTGTATGGGGGGGGGATGCACAAGCCAGTATATTTCATTGTTTCAGTTCCAAGCCCATATAAATGGAAAGGGTTACGTCCGGAAGGGCATCCGGTGTAAATTTTTTGCCAGATCAAATATGCAGACAGCAATACAGATTTCCATACTGGATCGGTCAAGGCCCGAATTAACAATGACTGCCTGCAGTACTGTTAGCCAACAGGACACTGGTGAAAATTGGGCTTCTGTTGGCCAGAGGAAAAGGAGAAGAGGGGAATGCATGCCTGGAGGCAGGAAGAGATGAGGAAAATTAGGAGTGTGGAAGTGAGGGTAAGAACTTTGAATGTTGGCAGTATGATTAGTAAAGGGAGAGAGCTAGCTGATATGATGGAGAGAAGAAAGGTTGACATATTGAGCATGCAAGAGACCAGATGGAAAGGGAGTAAGGCCAGATGTATCTGAGGTGGGCTCAAATTGTTCTACCATGGTGTGGATGGGAGGAGAAATGGAGTGAGGTTATCCTGAAGGAACAGCATGCCAAGAGAATTTTGAAAGTGAAAAGAGTGCCATATAGGGTGATGTTTATGAAGCTGGACATTGACGGTGTGATGATGAATGTTGTTAGTGCATATACTCCACAAGTTGGATGTGCGAAGGATG
>NC_056736.1:476822069-477074569 GCF_019279795.1 Protopterus annectens | reverse complement strand
CTGATGACTCAATGTGGAGTCCTGAGAGTGGTGCACTTATTTCAAAACAGTATTCTGATACCATTTGTGACTGTATTTAACACTGTGGACTTCTGTTCAGTGGCAATTTGGTTGGTGGATGGTACTTATGTTTCTAAAGGGAATGATTGCAGGCTGTTGTATTATTTCATGACTTTATGAAGGGTGTTGGTATGGATAAGTCTGTACTTTTTGCCTATTTACTAATGAGTAGGAAAGCTTTCAGAACATATAATATCAAGTGTTAAATGGTGCAATGGTCCAGTGGTTTGCATTGTCGCCTCACTAGCAAGACATTTACCAGTTAGATTCTCAGTTGGAATGCCTTCTGTGCAGAGTCTGCATGTCTTTCCAGCATGTGGGTTTCTCACTGGGTGTTTCAGTTTCCCCCCTACCTTACAAAGACATGCGTCTGGAGTTCTTCACCCTGGGTTCTACTGAAAACTGCCTTGTTCCAAGTTGGACTTTCCCAATAAAAAAATGTTAAATAAAATATGTTGAGTTTGAGCTGTTGTTGGCATGTCTCCAGATGACACCATTGTCATCTTTGCCTTTTAAACAGTAGCATTGAGAGTTATTTACCATAATGTCCCTTTGGCAGATGTTACTAGCTGTTTCTTTCATTTCTCCAAAAATGTGTGGAGGAATATTCAGAACTTGCTTTTGTTATCTCTGTCTGCTACTGACTCTCATTTTCAAATGCTAGTTGAGAAACAGGTATATGTGTGTGTGTGTGTGTGTATATATATATATATATATATATATATATATATATATATATATATATATATATATATTTTTTTTTTTTTTGTTTTTCCTCACCAGTGAAATTACAGAGGCATACTTAGAATTTTATGAATTTTTCTCTGAGGAGGTTTATTTGCTTTTGAAATACTATTATGTCTCTGGGAAAAAGTACCCTGTGTGAACTCAGTCAAACAGCTGTTTTCATTTGGTTGCACTGCCCCCCCAATCTGGATTGTGTCTTCATTGAATGCGCTTGATTTTGTTTTTATCCAAAAGCTTTGTGTTACCCTTAATAAACAAACTGTCAGCATATTCAGTGTTTCCAAAATCTTTAGTTTTGCTTTGCTGTGGTTTTTATGTTAGTTTACAGACTTGGTTCACCTTTGTATTGATCCATTTTTGCTGTTCTTGAATTGACAAGGACTCAGAACATTGTGGAGGGTTGGCACCACCATTTTTGGTGCTTACTTCGGCACTGCATCATAGATCTGCATGCTAATGTTTGCTATCGTATATGAGCAGAATAGGGTGGAGGATATATGATGCTATCTGCTCTCTGTTCAGTGTTTATATCTGAAGTGCTCAGCACTGCAAAACTGAAAGGAAGCTTTACACAGAGTATTGAATATGAAGTCCAGTCTGTCACTCAAAGATTTTGTTTTACATTCTTTGGTGCTTACCATGACACTCTAATGTATTCTGTTTGCTACCACGTGTATTTTGTGTGCATTTGGTTTTGTCTATTTACAATTAGTGCTGACCATACCTCTCAACCTATTAGAGCAAGAAATCTGGACAAAGCCACAAATAAAGGGGAGACCAAGGCCCAGAAATAGGGACACTTTTTAAATGCTGCTCTTACAAACCTGGAAATATGATAAGACTAAAAGTTTTTGCATTAGCATGAATTTTCTGAAGGATATGGAGTCTGAAACTGTAAAGTCTGCCATTATTTTTTTACTTCAGTCCTCAATGATTTGCCAGTAATCTGCCAGAAAATTATAATTTTATGAGAAACAGGCCAAAAATATGAGACAAAAATCTGGACATTCTACAAAAATCTAGATAACTGAGAGGTATGTTGCTGCTTTGCTCAGAATATGTAATTTTATGAGTGTATTTCATGCTGGATATAGATGTTTTAATGGAGTCATAACTTTACAGGATATGCACTTTTGGTCTGTGTGGTGTTTGTGTGTTCTGTTCCTATAATTTGGGTTTTAGGTTGTTGGGTTTTGCACAGCATGTTTTTCCTGTGTGTGCTGGACTCATTCTAACATACTGCATTTGCCATAGCTTTACAAATTTTCGATCAGTTGTACAGCGGCTTCCACATTTCAAGGTATTGTTTTTATTCTTTTATGACATTTTTATACCTTGTAGTGATGCCTTTTGTGAAAGTATTTTCGTCATTTCAATTTGTGACTGAAGTGGCTTTTAGTCTGTAGTGGTACTCCACAACCCAATCGATAAATGCACAGATCAATATCTTACATGCACATTGTTTGATCATTTGTGCTTGGTTTTCAATTATTTGCATTATCTGTCAAATTTTTTTTGGTCATTTGATAGTTAGATAAGGTGACATGCTCATATATATATATATATATATATATATATATATATATATATATATATATATATATATATATATATATATACGGGTCTACTACACTAAACTGACAGCACACAACACTGACAACCACAACACCGACACCACAAGAATGAAACCGTAAAAACAAGAAAGTTCACATGCCTGACAAACTACAATCCTGACAGTTAACAAAACAAAAAGTTTGCTGTTCCACACAACACACACACAACACAAGCACACCAACAACCTAAAAACCTACACTACACCTTACACACAACTATCTATACACTAACCTTAACCCAAACCCTAACCCTAGGGTTCGTCACTATTGTACACTTACCTTACCCGCACCCTAACTCTAAAGTTCGACACTACCGCACACTTACTTTACCCGCACCCTGACCCTAAAGTCCGACACTACAGCACACTTACCTTACCCACAAACTAACCCTAAGTCCCTCACTATCGCACACACACTTACCTTACCCGCACCCTAACCTTAAATCCCTCACTATAGCACACACACATTACCCGCACCCTAACCCTAAATCCCTCACTATCGCACACTTATCTTACCCGCAACCTAACCCTAAGTCCCTCACTATCGTACACTCACCTTACCCGCACCCTAACCCTAAATCCCCCACTATCGCGCACTTACCGAGTCATGCTCACACATTTCCCATGTCAGTGTTTTTGCTGTCGGGATTACAAGTTGTCAGTTATCTGCTCCATCAGTCTTCTGGCGTCAGTGATGTGATTGTCGATCTTCCGAGCTGTCGGTCTACCGTAGGGAACCTATATATATATATATATATATATATATATATATATATATATATATATATATATATATATATATATATATATATATATACACACATATATCTATAGCTATATCTAATCTATATAAATCCGCATACTGTATACACACACACATATATCTGACATCACACTACAATGGGGAATGACACATTCATAGTCTCACACATGAAAAGAATGGTAATTTGCCACTTTCCATATTTAATCAGTTTTTCCAGTCTTTTTTACTATCTAAAGAAGTTACTATTCATGCATGATGCTTATATATATATATATATATATATATATATATATATATATATATATATATATATATATATATATATATATATATATATATATATATTAAGGTCTATATTAGATATTCAAACTCTTAAAAGTTCGAATCACTAAAGAACGAACTTTATTGATCGAAAGCTTAAAAGTTCAAATATCTAAAAAAAGAATATTTAAAAAAAAAGAAAAAGTAAAGGGTTTAAGCAGGGGGGCAAGCCCTCAAGCACCCCCACACCCCTTGCTACTTAAATATACCAACTCCGAGATCGCACTTCAGTGTGCTACAGTGAGGATATGGAAAATTTCCCATTTCCTACAATGTAGCGCGATCTTGGAGTTGGTATATTTATGTAGCTTAGGGTGTGGGGTGCAGGATGGCTTGACCCCCTGCTTGCACCCTTTAGTTTTTCTTTTATTTATTTATTAATTAATGTTTTTAATTTTTATGTATATTCGAACATTTAAGTGTTCAATCACTAAAGTTCGTTCATTAGTGATTCGAACTTTTAAGCGTTCAAATATCTAATATAGACCCTATATATATATATATATATATATATATATATATATATATATATATATATATATATATATATATATATATATATATGTATGTTAGGAGCACACACACATACACACACACACACACACACACACACACACACACACACACACACTGTGTGTGCTTTGACAACATCCTCATTGTTTTACTAACATTGAGGCTGCCACAGACCAGCCATGATCTAATGTAAACTACATTTACTGTATTGCAGCTTCCAAATGCCCCCCTTGTGATACAATTAAATCAATAGTCCATAATTTATACACCTACTGTAATGGCAGAGCCCAAAATAAAACAAATCCTGTTTTCAAGATGTGCCATCTCTAAGTTCAGTATATTTAAATTCCAAAATGCTCTTCAAAGTATGTCTTTTCTTACTATCAACCCTTGTTTTCCAGTAACCTTGACTAAATGAGGATCGTCATGTAATTTTTTTTTTTTGTTTTTACTAATAGACTGGTTCATTGGTTCTACACTATATTCAAGTAGAATAGCACTTTGATATCCTTTATCTTCTTCTTTGGACGTGGTATTTGTATTTCCACCTACTACATTATCGAGTGCATTTAAAATAGGTCAGTATTTTGTGTCACTGCCATCTTCCAAATTATTCATTTCATCCTCCAAGTAACCTCTCTGCACAAATAGCTATTTGGAATTTTTAAGCTCTTTCTAAAATATACTGTCAGTCATGGTTAGTTTGGATAACCTGTTCACTAGATTTCAGTTAAATAGTAAAGATATTTAAACTAAGGCTTTCTTTAAATGCTTGAATAGGACACTTATTTATGCTAATATCAAACTGTATCTTAAAATATAAGTATACAATCTTCCTTAGAGATCAGGTCATCGTACATGTCAAAAATTATATACATGCATTGATTTCAGAATTAAAAATGTCCTAATATGCCTGGCCACCAGCTATAAAAAAGCAGGTCATCTGTAAATCAAGAATAAAAAAAGATTCCAGAGAAGCTCATTCATTCTGTATATAAAACAGTGTTCCCATTCTGCCATTACCACTTTTGCAAATGAGTGCACTACTATATCTCCCACATCCACACCTTTATTCTGTATATAAATATCTCATCTTCAGACATAAAAATGTATTCTGGTATCAATGTCATTATAACTCAAACAATAATAATATCCTGATATAAAATACAGTATGGTAACCTAATATACCGTATCATTTCTACCTTCAAAATCACGAATAACTGAATACAATGATGCTACATTATCTATCATTACTAATAATTAAGATAAAGCTTGTTTTTCTTTTGACTTTAACCGGTTAGGGGTCGCCACAGCGGAACTCTGGTCCGCTAATGATTGGCAGTAGATTTTTATGGATGTCGAGGTGCTAGCCAGATGCCCAACCTTCAACGAAGGCACGCCCATTCACACATGTCTTTTGAATGCCACCCAACCACGGGAAGGACATGCAGACACCATACAGAAGGCACTCCATCCAAGAATCAAACGGGAGAACCTCTTGCTGTGAGGCAACAAGATAAAGTTACAGTGTCATATTGCTTTGACTTTTCTAAAAAATGCCCTAATTCTTTAATTTAAGAGACACATTTCTGCACCAAAGGATTTAATTTTTATCTTCATGCAAAGAAAACATTTCAGTCTTTCAACCTTTAGCACTGTCAGGTGGTCTTATTGGTGGGTCATTAATTTTCTTTTGTAGTTTTGGTGTATAGAAAAACCCTCCTAATCTATAATGGTTTATTTATTTATTTATTTAAATATTGATTTATTCATTCATTCATTCATTCATACATTCATCCATACATTTAAACATTATTTATTTATGTTTATTATCAAAGAAAGTGGACTGACACAGGACCCTTTTCAACTACAACCTTGGCCAAATGGCAAGGCAAAACTAGAAAAGGTTTACAATGAGATATAAAATTACAATAAACAAATACAAAGCAGCCTCCATTTCAAGTAATCACAATAATGAAAATATGGAAAAATAATAAGTAATATTTGCATATAATATATACATGTTCAACAACAGCCAAGCCGTAAGCATTCTAGTTAGCCTAGTACTAATCTATATCCATGAAACTATATCTATAATATTGTCTAATTCAAAGCTGCAATCTTGTAAGATATATGAAGACAAAGCTAAGGAAAAATGGCAGCTGAGATGAGTGGAACTAAGGTACTGAAATGGAGTTGAGTTTTTGTGGCTTTTTTTGTGCTAGCCTGAACCTGCACATCTGGTATGTTTAAAATCTTCCTTTAGGTGTAGTTTGTTCTTTTTCTTTAACAGTTGCACTGCTTGAATTGCATCTATCTCACTTGGTAGGCTATTCCAGAAATCAGGTACTAGATTGTTGAAAGATCTGTGAAGGGTGACTAATGAAAATTGTTGACTTTTTAGTTTGAGGCTGTCAGCATGTCTTAAGTAGTTTATTGATTAAAGTCATCCTAACTCATTTGCAGATCATGGGCAATCTCTTTCATTATCAGTTTTAAAGTTAATGAGTTTAATAAGAACTTGTCCCTTGCTGTCACTGGAAGATATATTTTAATTTATGTATTTATTTTGGGGGGAGAATTGCACAGTGGTGTTATTTGCTACAGAGGAGCTATATGAACCTCAAACCTCTGTTCTCAGCAGGTTGCATTAAGTTAGTGTTGTGGGATGACTATAATGCCATGACTGGTAGACCTTATTCTAATCTTTATTTTAACACATTGATGGCTATTGATCACCGGGCTTCAGTTGTTAAATCATTTGAAATGCCCCAAGCTGGTTTCAGTTGCATTTTGGACTTAAGTGGATATTTGATGAGTATGAGTTTAAAAGTCATGTCTATTGTCCAAGATGAGGTGCAAAAGCAAAATAGTAGTTTTTTTTTTTATTATTGGTCTGTTGCATTAGCACCTCAATAGTTGCAGAGTAAGCAAGATTTACTCAATAAACTTTGACTAAATGCTTATCTGTACTAAATATCATATGTAATGATTTTTAGAACTAAAAATTGCATCACTTCCAAATTGTATTAAAGTTTATAGCAGCATATTGTCAGCCCTGAATTTCCCTGTTTAATGTAATACCAGTATGCAATTTAAGATTTAACTGTGTTAGTTCCTAGAGTAAATCACTGGGGCAACCTTGGTTAACAAATTGTTTTAGACTGGTAGTTATGATCGATCACCAAAATATTATGAATATTTAAAGTAAACCCATTATCACCCAACAAATGTTAATGTATTACATCCATGTACTTGCATGCTAAATTTACCTGCCATTGCATTGCCTTTTCATAATTATTGCCATCTTATAATACAGATGTTACTTTATATTTGTAAAAAAAAGTATTGGGTTATTAAGACAATTGTTCCCCCCTTGTTTTTCCTTCATACAAATTACTTAAAACCTTATGTTCCTTGGTAGAGTAGAAAGGTTAAAAACAAGTTTGGATGGAAGATTTTCTTTTTAACCTTCTAAATTTACACTCAAACAAATGGTTTCAAATGTTTACAAGGCGGTAGCAAGGGTTAGACTTAACTTACTCTTTTTGTACACTCATAACAGCTGATTAACCTGTTATATCATGTAAAAAAGCTGTGTTTAAATGTGCATGTGAACACTTTCTGACTTGTAATCATTCTTACCAAGTGAGCCCTCCTGGAAGGTAAAAAGGAAAAAGAAAAAGCCACATTGTAAATTGTCTTGTGCTGAAACAGTTAAGAACTTCTAGAATAATGACTCCAAAGTTGTTTGTTTACAGCTTCCCTCCTGCTGCATAGTCTGGTTCTTCTGCTTCAGCGGTTTGACCTTCTCTGATTTTTGGACTGTTGAAAAGTCACTAGCTGTACTTCTTCTTTTCTGTTAATATCTTTTCTCTGACTGGCTGCCCATACTGCCTGGGCCTACGTGGATACTGATGGAAGCCACATGAGACTGTGCAGGGATCTCCTCATCAGCTAACTGGTCTCCCTTTGACATCCTATAAACAAATTCCTGTTGGTTGAAATAATTGTGGGTACTCTCATTTCTTTTCTTCTTTTTTTGGCAAAAAGTCCTTGTATATCATAGCATTATAATAATCATTCACATTTCTCTCCAGCTTTTTTTACTCTTTTTTTTTTAGTAGCTGCAAAACATTCCAGACTGGCAAACAATTGCTTAGAATTTGTAGAGTCAGTTAAGGAATGGTTATGGTCAAGTTTGTGACGTTTTTGAAATTATTACAGTATAATCTAACCTTAAGTAAAATGAATGATTTAAACTTTTAAAGTATTGAATAACTGTTATTAGATGGTGTTTGGAAAGCATGGTAAAAAATATAGATACAGACTATCAGTTGTATTTTTGTATGTATTCTCTATGAGCAAAATAAAGCTTTCACTCAGTTAAAACCTTAACTGCTTCTATGGCCCACCTTACTTGGATAGGTGCATTACCTTTCAAAAGGCTACTGACAGCTGAGTGTTCTTCTTTAAGTATACATAGTATACTTCTAATAGACAGGGATTTTAAGACGATCACCAAAAAGAGGCTCCTGATTTATTTTGCAATAACTGTATTAAGACATTTGCTAGTATGATTGATAGTAACTGCTCCATTTGCTCAAAAGAATTGAATAGCTCAAAACTGATGGCCCCTTTAGGTGTGAGCAAGGTGAAGCTGCCAAGGTATGCACCTATGTTGCCAATTAGTGGCACTGCTTTCAAAAAGAAATGTAGAAGTCATAGCATATTGTTTCACTGCAGGCATGTAAATTGATCAAACGCAGTCTGTGAAAGTATAATTTGACATTCAGTCATTTCTTTGGGACTGGTGAACAGCAGTAAGATATGACATAGTGACATGTTTGAAACAGAATGATGGTTCAGCTTTCCCTTTTATGGGCAGGGGTAATTAATGCAACCCTGTGGCATAAACAGTAGGAAACAGCAACAATTTCTCTTTTTTCTAATAACTAGGAACATTTTTTCCATTATCATATACAAGTGTTTTAATGACCAGTAAACAACAGACATGTCAATGTTTTGTAATGTTTCTTACTGTGGCTGTTTTAATTGTAGGATTAATTTCAATGAAGTTTCAAGCTGTCTTATTCTGTGACACATTTTTAATCAACTGAATCACTTCTGACTAGCAGTTCTTTGAGATTCTGCAGCAAGTTTGCTGTAAAGCTGCAAACCTTTTCTTGTAGTATTTTTCCATAAATCAGTATATGTTTGAGAAGTTGCTTAAAAAGTATTTGTACACAAATTATTCTAGTATCTAATTATGACTAGACTACAAGGTATTTAACTTTATAAACTTCATTAAATAGTACATGCACAATTTTTTTCTTTCATTATTAATGATTTGGTGACTCCAAAACTTTTGCAATTTACTTTTACAGGAATCTCTGTCAAAGCAAAATTTAAACGTAGTTCTAGAAAAGCACTTTGTTCTTAGTCAGCTAAAATCATTGAAGTTTTGGGGTTTATGCTAAACAGATTTAATCAGAATGAGAGTTAATGAACTACTTCATATAATTCTTTATGCTGTATGTTATTTTTTTTTCCTTTTTTATGATTTGTGCAATGTTCAGTCATTATGAATTATGATAACTATCATGGCTCTATGTCATTGCACAAACATCAGTATTTCAAATTCTGTCAAACCAAAAAAAAAAAAATCTGAAGCAGAATTTGAAGCCCTAACACCCCTTACTAATATAATCATGTATGTGGTTTATTGCTTCTGTTAAAGGAGAATGTCTCCTGTTGGGACATTATTTGAAAATTGTGCCCTTTTGTTTTCAGTGATGGTCACAAGTGCATCCAGTCCATTCAGCATATATTACCACATATTACTTCATGTTTTTAAACTGAATGAATTGTTGATTAGGTGAATTAATAATACTCCAAATGATCTGAAGTAGTGCATATAGTATGTGAGTGTTTAAGAAGATTTTGTGTGTGTGTGTGTGTGTGTGTGTGTGTGTGTGTGTGTGTGTGTGTGTGTGTGTGTGTGTGTGTGTGTGTGTGCGTGTGTGTGTGTATGCATACATTTATGCCTCACAATGGACTCATATACCCTACCAGGACTGAATATCTGCCTTATATCTTGTTGCTTACTGGGATAGTCTCTGGATATACTATAACTTTCTGTAGTATAAAAATGTATTGCAGAATGAGTGAGTGAATATATCCATAAATGAATAAATGTATGAATTAATAAGTGAGTGACAGAATAAATGATTGATTCTTTTAATTTATGTTCTCCTAGCAGTATAATACTACTAAAATGCACTGACATAAGAGTAGGTATTCAATAACCTGCTTATCTAGCTCATTCAATACTTGGGAAATTCTAATGACCTGTAGAATAATAATCTATAGAAAATAATATATTAATGTGCTTTAAGGTATTTTAATGTATCAACTGCATTACTTGAATAAGTTACTATTTATGCTATGATGGGGCACTGAGTTAAGGCATATCAGTCTCATTCCGCAAATAAATGTGAGCTGATGATGACTCCAGCTTTTTCTTTGTCTTGGTAGTTTTAGAAACGTAAAGGCTGTCAACTAACATGATTACTGAAGAAAATTATTTGTAAATAAAGCTTCCTTTTCCTTTTGAAAAAGTATTTTACTGGGTCCTGTCATTTCATCTACATTGTAAAATGAACAGTGTTCCATGGGCTGAGCAATGTTGCCAAGGATTTATAATGCGTGTCCAATACCCTGTTGTGTCAAATAGGTTACCAATACACAACCCCAGTCCTGAGCCTGACACTGTCCATGCACATGCGTTATATTGCAGGTATCCTGGGTACACATGACAGTGTTTTTCTATCACATTGACAAAGCTCTGAATCAGCAGTAGCTAGAATGCCATCGTTTGCAGTTTTTTGGGTTGGGTATAGATATGGGACTATACTTGTGCTGTGCTTCTGTTTCCATGGTTTTTGTGATGCAGTTTATATGGCTTAATGTTACATTTTGTCATGAAATAGCAGCTCTGACACTTCTGTAGTTAGTTTGCAATGTACACTACCCTGGTTAGCATTGTGCAGCATGATTGTGGCTGCTCTTGGAAAGGAGAGTGAGGCGTGGATCCAGCTGACATATTGCTACTGTAACTGTCTTGCTCTTTGCATTACTCACATATCACATGCACCTGCATGAGGCGTGGCATTTGCGTGCTTTCTTTTTTTTATTTATATGTATTTTTAGCCCACAATGCCATATTTAAATAAAAGTTCCTTGCTATCTACAATGTTTAGCAAAAAGAAAATATTTTGCTTGCTGTATCAGAACATTTGTTTATGTCTCTTTAATTCAACATCACTACTGAAGTCAAGACTGAACAGCAATCAGCTGATATATGTAAGGCAACCACTTTTAGTCATCATTTGCATTCACATTGTAAATCTCTGATATCACATGAACATTCTCTCTCTCTGTTTCTCTATCTCCCTCTCTTTTTTTTCCTTTATGGCTTTTGATGGGTTCATTTTTGTACTTTCTTCATCTGTACTACACGGTACTGCTATTATCAGCATAAACCATAATAAACCAAACTGTCTGGTTTTCCAAACACTAAAGCGGGGGGGGGGGGGGTAACAAATTGGAACCTGAAAAGAAAGTACAATACTGATGAATAAAATCTGGGATAGTACAAGTATTTTAGTAGCAAGCTACATTGTTGGCATGTATGAAAACTGTACTTGTCAATGTAGTAGATATATTTAATTAACTTGAAATATTTGACTTCCTTTAAAAAATATTTTTATCTATGTTGTTTAACCCTAAACTAAAAGATGGTTGTAATGCAATACATCTTGCAAAAAGGGTAACAAATTCAAAGTAAACCAATCAAAACCAAAATAACATAAGTGCATTCCATGCAGAGAAAATCAAACTAGATCTCCATCCAAAAATTTCTAGCAAAACCCAAAAGAGAGGCATCTTTATGATTTAAAAACATCTAAGCTGACTTTAAAGTTAATACTCTTAACTCTCTGGTCCAAGTCTGTCATTTCAGTTAATCTCTTTTTACACTGGATACCTGCCAAGAGTCATGGTTCCTTTTCATAACTTCTAGCCATATAATTGTACAACATCCCAAGTGAGTTACTTGTTCGTAATTCTTTGAAAACTTCTACTCCTTGTAAATACTTGTTTAACAAATTTCTGTTATCCTGTATTTGTCTATGGAGCCTGCTACTCAGTTTTGGTTTGTAAAAGGTAGATGATGTCTACTAAACCTGATTGACTTCTTTGAAGCAGTCACTAGAGCCGTAGATGAGGGCAAAGTAATGCACACAGCCTATCTTGACCTTGCCAAGGCTGTCGATACCATCCCCCACTCTGGAATTATAGATAAACTTACTAAACTGGGCATACATCCCTATGTCACAAGATGGGTGGCCAACTGGCTCACTGACAGAACCCACACAGGAAAAGTGGCCGACTCCAAGTCCAACTTCAGACCAGTGATGAGTGGAGTACCACAGGGTTCGGTCCTGGTTCCTCTCTTGTTCAGCATATACTTCTCTGAAGTCCAGGCCAACATAGAAAGTCTTTGGCTAACAAAGTTCGCAGATGACTGCAAACTGGGAGCCATAATAGAATCACCTAATGATGTAGACATTCTACAAAAGGTCCTCACAGATACAGATGCTTGATGTCAAAGTCACGGCCTCAAGCTCAATGCCAATAAGTCCATTGTCATCCCCTTTGGGAAAAACTCGGTACTCATGAACTACCACATAGGCGGTAGCTCACTAAACACTGAAAGTGTGATAAGAGACCTCAGGACACAGGTGGACAGTAGTCTCTCCTTTGATTATCATATCACCACAGTAGTCAGGAAATCCTTCTACGTGGCACACCTCATCACAAAAGGGTTCTCCTCTAGAAAAAAAGAGGTCATTGTTCCTCTCTATTCATCCCTCATCAGACCCATTATAGAGTACAATGCCCCATTTGGCATGTATCTCTCAACACACCTACAACAATTGGAAAGGCCACAGAAATACCTCACTAAGAGGATTACCGGCCTCAATCAGATGCCATACACAGACTGTCTCAAAAAACTCCAGCTCTACTCGGCCACAAATCACCTACTCAGAGGCGATCTCTGCCTAACATACAAAGCTATGTCAAACCCAGAGCTGTTGGACATGCTACACTTAAAGAAATCCCAATCTGTCTGAACCACATGCTCCAGGGACCTAAACCTTGTCACCACAATAAACAGAACATGCTGGATGGATAGATTCCTGTCCCAGAGACTTCCCATATTCTGGAACAAACTACCCATTCATGCGAAGCAAAGCTCCTCATTGGCCCTCTTTTAGAAAAATCTTGACTACTGGATGGGAAATAGAAAATTCACCCAGGGAATCACTTCTGTGCACTGCTTGAGAGGGGAAAAATATTTTTCTTGGGTGGCAAAAGCCAGGGAACCTTTTTGGCTGGGCTTATATTGGCCTCAGAGCCATTAGCCTAGTACCTACTTATGAACCTATGAACCTTTAAATACTTGTTTAACAAATTTCTATTTTCTTGTATGTTGTTTATGGAGCTTTTCTCCCCAGGCCTCCACTGAAAATGAGCTCATTTCAGTTCAGTGGACATTCCTTGTCAACAAAAGCAAATAAATAAAATAATACATAAAAAGTTAATCTTAGTACTATGGATGACCAAATCACATAGGAATTAAGAAGCTGCTGTTGCACTGTCACTGGATCTCTGAAAATCCTGGATAACTAATTGTCTTTGGAATCAAACCAATATATTTTCCCCCATGTGAATTATCAGAAATTGTGACTAGCCTACCTGATGTATAAGAAATGACTTCACAAGAGATCGGGTTTATGCACAAATTCTCACCATTCAATTAAATTATTTCTTTCTTAGCCACTTGGGCAATGAAACACTAAACCTAAACTTGAATACTCCTGAAACATGTTAAAATTAAAGCAAACAAACAAATTAAAAAGGAGAGCCAGCAGCTACAATAAGGAATAACTATCTAATATAAATCAGAAATGCTTTGGCGGATAAATTTTTCATTCTTTTTATTGCTTGTATTGATTCATCTTCCCTGGCTAATTCCAAACCTTCCATATATGAAATGAATAGGAAGAATATCCCTGGTGGCCAAACTTTGCACAGCTGAAGCCTTCTGTAAGAAAGAATTTAAATCCCTTAATTTTGCAGGCAGCCCGTAGGGAAGAGTATACACTGCATCATTCAGCGAAACACAATGTGATAATCTTTGAAGAGTCAACACCCAGTGAACCGGACATAGTAACAAGCATGAATCTCTGTCCAAAATGACCTGATGGCCAAAACACCACTGGTCTGTCTTGGACCCGGCAATGTAATCTAAGACTAAATCATGCACTGAGTTTATATCTCTCTAGTACAAAGAAACCAGATGCTCACCAACCCAGAAAGTTTCCCCATAAAGCCATGTTAGTAAAGTAATCAATATGGCATACATGTAGCAATCACTGGCCAGAGAATGGACTCCATTCATAATGTTGTATAACAAACTCAGTCTGATAGGCTGCTTAGAATCTCTGGATAAGCCCTTTACTCTTACCCAACCATTTAAATAACCTGTAGAATGATCAAATACTTTGAATAATCCACTAAACTTGATAATCTAACCATCATACTGAGGACCATCAATCAGATGTTTGTAGTCTTGTCATCTTCATTCAGTACATACCTAGATTATAAAAACAAGTGAAAAGATGGAGATATACCAGTTTCTGTCCTACAGTAGAAAACTACTGCAAAAGACCATGAAGAACCAGAGGGCCATACCGTATGCTTTCTTAGTGCTAGCTGCCATGGAACTGTGTAACAACAAGTATGTTTCACTTTGCCAATCATCCAAAGTTCTGGTGGTATATTTTGTGAGGTTTTCTTGAGCATCCTGAAATAGTCAATGAATCCTGGATATCTGTACGTGAAAATGACTGTGAGCTGGAATGTTGTGATATGCTACCAGTGATATGCTTGTCAGAAAATATTAGATGGATGTGTAAATGGTTCTACTGTGAATAACAGGGTTCTAGAAAGATGATGATTCAAAATGTCAAAAATTAATGCTCAAAGCAAAGAAGGGTGAAACATTTAACTTCAAGAATTTTTACTGATGAAGCAAGCCCCCCACACCCAATGCTTATCGATGCCAACTTCATGGCTGCACCAACTTGAGGAATGGAGGACTCAGAAATTGAACCAGTAATGATTTCCAATGGAAAACAGTGATCATGGTTCTGACTCTCGATCTTTTTCCTTCATCCAAATAAACCTGAGGAATTTCACATTAACCAATTGTAGAGAAGCCTGTGCAAAGTCTGAAAAACTAGCAACCTCCACAAGAACTGTACATGTGTTGACCTGGATGTCTTTTTTATTAGCACCTTATATACATCCTGAATGTCTGAATGGAATATAAATCTTCTGTTATGAAAATGGTCCTGACAGACTACCGCCATCATGCAAAATAGGCATAAGTTCCAAAAAGGTGAAGTTTATTTTTCATTCTACTGACCAAGAGATTGGCTAAGATGTTGAAAAGCACTGACATTCTAAATAACCCTGCATAACGTGCCCCTCAACTGCATCTGTAAGCACAAAGATCTCATGAAAGTCATACTCTGTAACAATTAAGAAGGTCCAAAAGCTTTACAAACTCTCTTATTTTAACTTTCTTTGCAGCTAAACCTATGCTAAATGGTCAGCTTCAGGCTGTCTCAGTTGGGTTCATATTAGCTTGTCAAACACTCAAAAGATTTGGTTTTTTTTGTTTTATTTTTGGGAACACTAATTTTTTTTTTCCCTGGGAAAAAAAAAATCGCTGTTCCGGTTGTTTGACTTTTTGTGGTTTCGTCTATTAGCTGTCGATCAAAGAACGTTCGCTCTTACGTACATATACATACATACAAATGTTTCAAGCACAAGCATTAAAGCCTTTCTAGCTTGCCAATATGCCAAAACACTTGTCCCCATAATAAATGTCCAGGCGGTTCTTAAAAATATCTAAACTAGTACTTGCTTTAATGGAATTTGGTAGTCTGTTCCAAGTATCAGCTACTCTGTCAGAGAACCAGTTAGTACAGTTCTCATTCCTATAGAATCTTCTACATAGGTTATCTGACGATTCTCTAGGACTTTTTGATAACCCCAAACATTCTCAGGGGTCTATATCAGTTCAACAAAACAGCTTATCATTGAATACAACAACCTTGAACTTCTAACCACGAAATCTAAAAACATCAAAAGCCCAGAACAGCAATTTTTTTCCCTGGGGAAAAAATTCACTGTTCCGAGAAACACGACACAACACAAGCATACAAAAAAAACAGCAATACATACACATGCACTTAAAATCCTACATCTAACCCTACACTAAACTGAACATACAGTACTACCTATACACTATCCTTAACCCAAACCCTAACCCTAAGGTCCTTCACTATCGCACACTCACCTCATCCACACCCTAACCTCAACTCACATACCCCACCCTAACCCTAAAGTCTGTCACTATCGCACACTCACCTCACCCGCACCCTAACCCTAACTCACATACCCCGCCCTAAACCTAACGTCCACACAATCGCACACTTACCTGAACCCAACCCATAACTTTCCACCACAGTGCTGAAAATAGCGAAGCCACAGAAACAGACAACCAAATTCTTTCCCTAGGAAAAAATTTGGTTATCTGCAGCTTCTCTATTTTTAGCGTTCACTGTTTTCAGGTTGATATTAGACCATTCTAAGTATTACCACTTTGGTGATCTAATATAGACCCCATTCCCAAAGGTAGTTGTCCCTTAATGCCCTATATACCTGAATAAGATCTCCTCTTAAATATCTCTAAGAGACTCTGTACAAGTTCAGCTATTTTAGTCTTTGATAATAACTTAGATTTTAACATCAATGGATACCCTTAGTATATTTCCACTGTATTCTTTCCAGTTTATTCATGCTTGTTTTCCTATAGGGTTTCCATATTGTTATTCCATACTCAAGTTTGGGTCTGATGTAACTAACAAATAATGACTTCATTATGTTTGATTTCCTAGACTTTATAAATCTTTTTATACAACCTATAGTGCTACAACTATCATTAGCCAATTGGTTGATATAATTAGAAAAACTCATAGATGAAGCTACCCATATACCCAGGTCCTTTAATGAGTCTACAGTTTCAATCACTGTGTGCTGTATTAAATATTCACCTTTCAGTTTATGTCTCCCAAATCTCATATGCTTAGTTTTTGATCTATTTATCAACATATTATTCTCCTGTGCCCAAATGGGCAATTTAGTCAAATTATTTTGCAGGCATGCCTTGTCTGTAACACTTGTAATCAGTTTACCCAGTTTCAGGTCATCAGCATATAGACTATAGAGCACCTCAGATGAAAAACTCAGGTCTGAAAGACACAATCTAAACAAGTAAGCGCCTAGTACCGAGCCCTGTGGGACACCTTGACTGTTACCAAGAATTTCACCTGTCCAGTTGGTGTGTGATACTTGCCAAGTCCTATTTGTAAGCCATACAGCTATCCATCTTATCAATAGTACATCAATATCTAGTTGTACTAATTTATTTATCAGTGTTTTGTGCATGACCCTGTCAAATGCTGAAGTTAAGTCTATATAAATCACATCACAGCACAATTTTTCATTAATAGCTGTTATTATATTGTTATAGAACATCATGTTATACGTGGTAATAGATCTATTTTCAACATAGGTATGCTGATATATGATTTCAAGTCCCAACCTATCTAGTTCTGACAATAACTTATCCAGTATTACCTTCTCCATTATTTTTCCACAACATGAAAGTAGACTTAAGGGTCTATATGATTCTCGGTTTGTCCTATTCCCCTTTCCCTTAAAGACAGGTTTAATTAGTGCATGTCTCCAATCTTGAGGAATCTCCCCATATGTATATGACCTAGTGAATAATAGATGTAATGGCAGTGTAAGTTCTTGCTTAAGTGTTCTCAGGTCATTGTTACATATTCCGTCTCCTCCCTGCGCTTTGTTTGGATCCAGTTTGCACAGTTCTTTTTCAATATAATCAGATCTGATTCCAGTATCTGGGGTTACCTGGATGTCACTAGGACAGCTTACCACCCCTTTTGTGGAGTCAAACTGTTTTGCATAAGATTTTGTAAATATATATATAATTTGTTGTGTCTGAGAATACATTTTAGAATCTGCACACAGTTTATCAATTTGTGTATCTTTACTCCTTCCACATGTTATGTATCTATTAAAAGGTTTTCTATTATGCTCAATATCTTTATATAAATTTTCTTCAAACTTTTCTTGATCTTGTCTAACACTATGCTTAATCTGTTTGTCCAGCTCGTTTATTTCAGTTTTCAAAGTTGTAGTTCGACCTCTCTTCCATTTCTTATAGTTTTTGTCTCATACCTTAATCAGGTATCTTGTTCTTATGGAAATATATCCCCCTGATGTTGCGTGCCTAGATCCTGATGTTAAACATTTTTATTTACTTTTTGCACTCAAACAATTTCTCTTTCAAAACTTTTCACATTCCATCTGCAGTTTTTCCACTGGACACCTCACTCCAGTTAGTTTTATATAGTAACTGTTTTGCTTCCCTATAATCTGTAGTTAACCTTCTGTGCATTGGCTTAGATTTCAGTTTGGCAGAATTATCTATCAACAAATTAACCTTTATGACCCCATGATCACTGCACATCAATGGTGGTAAAACCTGACTTGAAGTGCAATTTCTTTGGGAACACAAACAATATCTAGTATATTCTGTCCTCTGGTAGTTTCTTTTACAATCTGAAGCATTTGTTGTTCCTGAATATACTCTGTGAATAATTTCTTTACTAACGTTGTTGAATCAATATTAATCCAGTCTGTTTCTGGTAAATTTAAGTCCCCAGCTAATCTTATTCTTCCCTCCTGTGTTTCATGTAAGAAATGTATGAATTCCTCTAGGTCATCTGCACTTGACGTTGGTGGTCTGTACACTCCAACAATTGTTATATGCTCCAGGGTTGTCTTTATTGTCACAATTATACAGTCTGTAGTATTGTGTTATCACTGAACATGTAATAATCACAAGTCTCATAGCTATCCTTAATCCCTATCATAACACCTCCACCTGATTTTTTGTTAGAATGTCTGTTACCGTAAAAACATTTATACCCTGACAGAACTGGTTTCCAGTCATTTTTCTTTAACCATGTTTCACAAATTATAACAACATCAATCTTGTGGGAACATAGCTAATTTTCTAATAAAAAAAACTTTATTATTAATGATCCTAGCATTAACAACCAACAGAGATGCATCAAATGTTGCTATCTGTGAACTGTTACATTTTTGACCTGGCAAAAATCCTGGCTAGTGTTTGTCAAATATTGCAAAATATCTGCACCCCCCAAGCACCTCACCACCTACTTAAATATATCAACTCTGAGATCGCACCACAGTGGAGGAAACTGCAAAGTCCTGACAATGGCCCAGCGACATTTTCCCCTGGGAAAAAAATTGCTGTTCCAGCTATTTAACTTTTTGTGGTTTTGTCTAATAGCTGTCGATCAAAGATCATTTTCTCTTTTGAGTGTTCGACAAGCTAATAGGAATCCACCTCAGTTAGTTAGCAGCAATTTGAAAGCCAAACAGACCACAACAATTTCGAGACCCAAGCAAATAACAGCCAAAATAAACTTTTAGTCTTGTCAACAGCAAGGGGCACCCCAAGTTTATGACAGAGAGCAATAAAATGATCCTTGCACGGGACAGAAATAGCAGGCATTACGGTAGCAGGTTTGGGGTACAGTTCTATCTCTGAGTTTCAAGTTTATAAAACTTTGTCGTAGATATTCACCTTGATTTTGACTATTTCTCCTGCAGATTGATATATTGAGTATTATTTATATGACAATAAATAACTAAATAAATAGATTATGTATGGCTGGAGTATGAAGTAAAGATGGTCTATAGCATCAAGCAGAATGGCTGGAAAGAAAAGAGTATACCAGCATTGCTGTCCTGGGAAGTCAAGCTGTACAAACTCACCAGTCTCCTCAGCTAGATTTTGTCTGGCACAATGGAGATAAAAGTGCAGTTGCTAAGAACGCAGAAGACATTAAAGTTCTGTCTTCTATGCAGGAGTTTTACCAGGCTGCCATAACATTGAATGCCACAGGTTTGAGGGAGCTGCATTCAATGGTGGATAGGCAAGAGTTGGTAATTTCCAATTTAAGGATGAAGCTAGAAAACAGGCACAGGCTGAACAACCATCAGCTTAAAGGACTCAAGGAAGGAATGTGTCAAGGGCCAGGACATGTGTGTGATTCTATGGAAGGTGCTTCCTACTTGATTAAAAGGCCATGGTGATATTGTTGTGGAGAGAGCTCATAAAGCAGCATGGCCTGTATCACCCACCTCACAGCCACTTAGGCAGGTAATCTTCCACCTGTTGAACTACACTGATAAGTGGTCACTGCTTATAGCCATGGAAAAGGGGAAGGAGTTTCTTATGATGGGGCATAAAGTGAAGTTCATAGGTTCATAGGTGTTTACTAAGCTAATGACCACAAGGGTCTTAAGCCTAGCCAGGCATCCCAAATTTCTAACAAGTTCTGGTACCCTTGATAAGTGTAAGCAGCGGCTTGAGAAATGAAACATTTGCAAGGAGGGGCCTGGTAAATTAAACATTTCCAGGTTGCCTGTGCCCATTAGAGACATAGGGGCCAAGCCAGGGATGAATTTCTTGTTCTCCATCCAATTGTCCTAGTTACACTTGAATTGGGTTAGAGAGGAAGTCTGCTTCACAGGAATGGCAACCCTGTTCCAGAGATGGGATAGTCTCCGGGATACATACCTGTCTCTCCAGCAGGTCTTATTTATATCACAGGGAATGTTTAAGTCTTTAGAAAGGATACTTCTGGTGCTGTTTGTTTTGTGGATATGCAGGAGGTCCATCAGATTGGGGTCAGACAATGCCTGTATGCCAAGCATAGATCTCCACTCAACAGCTTGAAGGGGACAGAATACAGGGATAAGGCCTTGAGGTGGTATGCATACACCCTGTATTCTTTTAATTAGGAATGTCTGTGGATGTTTCATTTGTCTGATATGCCTGATTATTACATAGCAAAGGGGGCATTGTACTCAATAAAAGGTCTGATGTATGCCGAATACAATGGAACAATGACTTCCTTCGACCTAGGTGCCATATCCTTGTTTATAAGTTGTGCGGTATAGAATTATTTACTTACTACCGTGGACATGTGATGTTCAAAAGCTAGATTACTGTCTATGTGTGTGCATAAGTCCCTGACTACTGGGTCAGCTCTAAGGGGTTTGTTGTCAATATGATAGTTACCAGGGGTGGATGACTTCCCAAAGGATACTAGTATGCATTTCTTGGCATTTAGTTTTAGCCCATGGCTCTGACACCAGTTATTTGTCTGCATCAGCCCTTCCTATAGAACATCTGTGTCAGTGTGGAATTCAATGACAGTTCCTAATTTGCAATTACCTGCAGATTTAGTCAGCCAGAGACGATTGACATTGGCCCTGACTTTAGAGAGGTAAATGCCAAAAAGCAGCAATCCAAGGATGGATCTCTGAAGGACCCCTCTTGTGACTGGCCTCTTTATATTATTTTATTATTATTATTATTATTATTATTATTATTATTATTTAACATTTGTTTATCAGGACAACTGGAAAGCTAGTGTGCATTTTCAGAAGAGTCCCTGGGAGAAAAGCTCTACACAGTTATAGAAAAAGAGCAATTCATGGTGACAATTATAGGTTACAAAGTGTAAATACAGTTAAGAAACATGCTATAGAAAAATTTAACAAGTTAAAAGTACAAAGATGAAGTACAAATATGTGAGCATAGCTCTTTCATGGAGTAAGCATAGGTACAATATTTGTGCAAGGCATTTTCATAGTAAGAACATATGTACAATATTTACAATATATACAATGAGCATCAGTAGAGTACAATATTATTATTATAGAGGTGGACTCCCAAATTCTAACTTCCTGATTTCTGTCTGTGTGCCAGTTGGCTATCACAGGGTAATATACAAGTTTGTACCTAACCTCTTGCATTTTTCAACCATGCCTGAGTGTGGTATTGGGTCAAAGGCATTGACCAGATAAAAGTAGGCAGTGTGAAACATTTTTGCCACATACATTGCTTTGGTGACCTTCTCAAAGAAGTTTACCAAGTTGAGTAGGCATGACTTACCCTTGATGAAACCAAGCTGATGTTGGTCCAGTGTATTGAGGTTTACTATATTATTATTGATCATTTCCATGATAATTCTTTCCATGGCTTTGCATATAAGACTAGAGAGGAGACTTATGGGTCTGTACTTTCCATGGTCTGTAGATGGCCTACCTTTGTGCAGAGGGATCCAAACAGACATGAAGCCTGTTTGGAGGCTGCAGTTAAATAGCAATTCCAGAGGTCCTGAAAGGTCAGGTTTCATGTTATTTAGAAGGCATCCTGGAATATTATCTGGGCCCACTGATGCAATGTTTTTGGCCTTAGAGAGAGCATTAAGAACCTTTTTCCTGGTGATAGCAGAGGGGAGTTATATTTGATGGCATTTCCAGAGGGAAGGTTGAGGGGGAGAAAGGGGAAACCTGGAGCTGAATTTGCTGTCTAGTAGGTTTGCTGTACCTTCTGGCTCAGTATAGGTGGCTCCATTTACAATGAGCTCTGCCCACAATTATTTATTGCCTTTGAGATTGCAGACAAAGCTAAAGAAGGCCTTGTAATTGTCCTTGGCCTAGAATGTCAAATTTACCTCAAATTTTGCTTTGGTAGACTCTATTTGTCCTCTGAGTTGTTTGTTTAGTTTGATGAGAGTGCTTTATTTTCCAGCTGGGTCCTGCACCTCCTAATTTCTACCATGACATTTTTCCTTCTGTTAGACAACCTATTGATTTTGTGGTTCCACCAGGGTGGCTTGTTTTTTGAGTTAGTTCTGCAGGACTTTTCTCAAATGGTCCTTCAGAAAAGGAAAGTGCAAAAATTCATTCTCTGTGCCATAAAATGGGATCACGATCTTCTTTAATTATCCTGATATCCTCATTATTAAACTTTATGGTAAAATGCACTCTTTACAGACTTTGGAACATGTCATGCCTTTCTTACTGCAGCAGCAACTTCTGGAGTTAGAGTTATCAAATTTAGAGAAACAGAACTCTTCCTGTCTATGGCATCTCTCCATGCAGACAGGACCAGGTGCTGGAAATTTTATCTCAAACCAGTTTTAAGGGGCATAAGGAATACAGGCCCTGGCAAATTTGCAGCAGTCCAACCCACAGATACATGTGCTTCATGTGGTCCTTGTAGCACAGATGCACTAGACAGCAAAGACCACTCTTTGGAGAAGCTGGTCCATAAGGAGGTGCCCACACAATTATTTGGTGGACCTATGGAGAACTATTTGCATATGCTGATAGTATAGAAGGAGGTGGACGCACAGTCAGTAGAGAGTTATGTAATTCAGACTGATACATCAGATCTTTCAAATTCAACACAACTCTCTCTGCCTTGAGCTAAACCAGTGCATCCTTTTTTTCATGTGTGGCTCAAGCAACATTGGTGGGGGAAAACAGTAGAAGAAGAATGAAACCAAAAGACTTTAAAGTCATGATACCATTTGTATTTGGACAACTAACAATTGTAACTCATAAAATATACTTGGTCACCTGTAATCTTTGTGGAACACTGCTTGGTGTCTGGCAGTGCAGTGGTGTTTTCTCCATGTCTTGGAGAGCTCAGATGTGTTGGCCTCATTGTAGGTCTGTTGACCTTACATATTGTATGCTTTATTTGCTGCTAGTACAGTGAAACCTGGAGATAATGCTTGCTGTAGGGATTTACCCTTAAATTGCTATATTAGTTATCTTGTTAAAAACGTGTGTGTGTGTGTGTGTGTGTGTTTATGTGTGTGTGTGTGTGTGTGTGTGTGTGTGTGTGTGTGTGTGTGTGTGTGTGTGTGTGTGTGTGTGTGTGTGTGTGTGTGTGTGTGTGTGTGTGTGTGTGTGTAGTTGTGAGTTATTTGTTTTGTGGTAGTATTGCATTTAATACTGAGAATTGCTTACAGTGAAGTTTGGGGACTAAGGTTTAAAGTTAAATGGAACCTTGTTGCAAAGTGGCTTCTTAACCATAATGCAGATGCCCTTTTTGCTCAGGAGCACAAGGTGAGCAAAAGAAATAAAAGGTACTTAGGAAAATTATGAGAGGCCTACACGTAGCTCTTTTGGCAATGCTAACTTAAGCAGCTGTTTGGACTATTTCCTAAGTTCTGGGTTAGTTGTTAAGGAGGGAGTAGAGGAGGAGGAGGAGGTAATACCATGTTTCTTTTCTGATCACAATGAGGGCAAACTTATATTAGGACTGGGCCAGATCAGGCACTTGGGTATGAGAACCTGGAGGGTAGACCTAATAGTCCTGGAGGATGAAAAGTGCAAAGCATGGATTGTGAGGGAAACTCAAAATAATTTGGATGGAGCCCACACAGGACAGATACCCTTATATATCTGCTGTGATTCATTTAAATTGAACTGAAAACATAAGGGAAAGCTTCAGGCCCTGATTGCCTTGGTTTGGGCTTATACAAGCTGCTGTAAGCTAAGGTGTGCCCTATTTTACTTTTTCTATTCAACACAATAAAAGATTCTGGGGTGATGTCCATCTCTAAGATAGAGTCCTGAATAATAGTTCTACTTTAACCTGGCAAGGACCCCATAGAGGTGAAAAATTATAAATCCATCTCTCTCTCTCTCTCTCTCATTAATGTGGAAGCAAAGTTATATGCTTGGATCATGTCCATCAGAATTATGCTGCTTTGTCCTAGTTAATTTTTGACTTGAAAGCAGGAATCATGAAAAGGAGATCAAGTGAAGACCACCTTCACAGTTATATTATTATCTGGACCTGGTAAAGAAATATGGCCAACTGGCTGTGGCAGTTATGGTGGACTTTAAGAAGTCATTTGATAGCATTTTGTGGGAGTATTTTCAGTGGTTATTGGAGCATATGGGGTTTCCCTGCCAATTCATACATTGCATGCCAGTATTTCTGCTGGAAAGAGGCACATGACAGGCCTTCCAAATCTTCACAGTCTTATTTCTCATAGTGCCTGAACCTTTATAGCAGGGGTATTAACATCCCACCCAAAAAGTAGTGGCTCGGAACAAGATGGAAGAGAAACCCAGGTTTTGCTGTTTGTGAATAACTGTTTTCTTTTCACAGAGAATTCATAGGAGAACCTCCCTAAGTTAGTCAGAATTTTAGATATGTTTCATAAATGTTCAAATTTTTCAGCAGATATGGATAAAAAGGTTCCTCTTCCCAGCCAATATGGTGGCAAACCAACTTCATTTAGTAATATGGGACGGCCCATTTAAATGGTGCAAGTCACCACCTTTGTATCTGGGCATCGTATTTTATATGGACGTGACTGGGATGCTGCCATGCAACCATACAACATTAAGCCACTGGGGGGATACTTGTATGTTTATGACCATATTTGACAAAAATTAAGACGTTCCTAGTGGGGTATGGTATATGCTCTGCAGATGTTTTTTTCTATCCCAAAGTGGTTGAAATTCTGTGTCTCATTTCTGCCTCATCTGCATCAAATTGGATGAGGTCAGTTAGGCAATTAATGTTATAGTTTATTTGGGATAGGAAAAAAAAGCCTCTTTTTGTGAGAGGCTTTTTCTTCCTGTCACAAAAATGAAGGGGAGACAAGTAGATGTTGGCTATATGGCACAAGCAGTGGTTTGTCTTCCTTATGAGCAAATGCAGGAATGGAATTCCCCTCTATGGGCAAAGACAGAGGTTAGGCATTTAGGTAGCCATTCCCACCAGTCAGTACTCTGGTACTCATCATCATCTCCACATCATATCAAGATTTAGTGGATGTTATGAGCAGCCAGTAATGCTATCTGCAAGTTGCACAAGCAATACTCCCTTCTATATCTATGGGTGGGGAGCTACCCATTTGGGTATGTAAAATATTGCAAGTCTGGTAACATCCATTAAAGGTTACACAGCTTGAAGAGAATTGTTTGTTCCTCCTTATGTAGAACAATGGCTCATACATGGTTCTGTACGTAAAGAAGCATAACACTTTTAACCAAGTGTACTAAACTGAGATTAACCTGATAAATATTCCTGAAGGTGAGCTAAGCTTCAGTGATTTAAATTAATTTAACATGTTGTTATATTTAAGTTTAGATTTAAAATTATACTTCTGATGAGTTTAATAGTAACACATCCTTTAAGCTCTAAACGTTCTTGCAAGAAATGTCTATAGTGCGTGCTTTCTGTCTCCTTTAAACCCAGTGCCTTAAACTACATTGAAGTAGAGACTGAATAGCTAGCACCCATATACATGTTCAAGGCTCTAAGATGCATCCCAATATTTCTTACTTTTTGTTATTTCCTACCCCAGAAACATTCTAGATTCTGCACAAAACCCCACTGTTTCATTGTTCAAGATATAATTTAGTTTTGCTCTACTCAACTCTACTATCCTCTACTGCAAACAGACAATGTGGAGATATCCAGCTGTATATAAACAGGTTAACACTGACAGTTGCACCAGTCAAAACATATGCAATCTTTGCAGGTCTCTCTACTCTTAAGTATACAGCTAGCAGCCCGGTTTGTGTCTCTTTTGGGAGTTTCCTCCTGATTTTCCTGTTCCACCATTTTCCAGATATTATTTGCACACCAACAAACCCAAAATATATGATATTCTTCAGCTCATACCTCTATGTAGTTAGGGCTGGTGCCACTAATGGAGAGATCTTTGCTATATAGCTTAAGCAAAGTTCAGTACCCCCTAGGTATTAGTTAGTCTAAGCTGGTGACTCAAAAGCCTCAGGTATGGGGCTAGTTAAATCTGTGTAATAAGAGCAACTATAATACTTTGATGCGTGTAAGCCCCATGAGAGAAGTCTTCCATCTGATTTTAAGTGTACTTTAGATCTTCAGCTTATAGTCTTTAATACGAAACAGATACTAGTGTGTGCTTATTATTCCAGTTCTTTTTTGCGCTATTTCCCATGCCCATCAAAATATCTTCTAAACGCTTACAAATTCATCACACTTACTTGTGCACTTTACAGGCTTACAAAATATTTTTTGTATGGAGAGTGAAAAAAAAGTGTGATAAATGAATGTTTGCAACATTTTTTGACTGGGAGCCCAAGCTCTCTTTGCAGCTGGGTGAAAAACTTTTAGCATATTGCCCCCACACCAGTCTAGCTCAAAGGTTTTCCAGCTTGAGCACCCCCACTGTAATCCATTGCCCACCAAATACTCTCCAACTCTATTTTTAACCAGTGGTGTGGAAAAGGCAGTGAAATTTGAATCCTCTAGGCACCGTAAGACCAAGTAACAGAGAACTGTACCTAAAAGCTGACTGAAGTGAGAAAAAAACAGACTCCGTCAGGTTTATCAAAACATTTCTAAGCATATAGCTAACTGATTTACTGAGACCTCCACTAGGATAGCTGCACAGCTACATACAATTGATGTCTGATGACAGCTCAAGATTTTACATTTCTAAAAACTATTAAAGAACCTCTAAGCAAGCAGTCAAAACACTATGGAAGATACTAAAACAGCTGTACAAAGTACATACCCAAGATGTGTAACAGCACTGAAAGATTCTACAGTAGGAAGTAACATGTAGCTATATATAGGCATAGTTTACATGGTACATAGTGGGGATGTGTATCAACAACATGTTGCATAGGAAAATAGAAATCACTACTTACCACAATGAGTACAACAGAGACAAAAATGTGCATTGTGACTCATAGATACAAAAAGACAGTGTAGAGGAAGCATAATCTAGCTGTTTAATGTATGCATTATATTAACATGTTAAGCCATGCTATAAGTGCATTAAATGCACAAATTATCAAAATCAAAGTATGTTAAGCCACAATTCATAAAATAAAGCAACACTGATCAAAGCTTTTGCCAGGCTTAGAAACTACATTGAAAATGGTTGCCATGTCTTCTGCTTCATTTACTGAAGTAGCTGCTTTAGAGTCATAGAACGTCTTTAGAGCAGTTATTCTATCAGAGCTGGCATTGCCAACCAGCCATAGAAATTCAAGTGGTATTCTTCTGACGCATAGTGCATGATGATAACCAAACAATCTCTGTCAATACCAACGTTTAACTATATGCACATAAAATTTATATTTGAATTACTAGAAATAGTTCTTGCTAAAATTGTTTTCATTTTTCAAGAAAATATATATAGGCAGTGTAAGGGGGTTGCCATGGGCACCTCAGTTGCCAATACTTATGCCAGCACCAATATGTATATATGGGAACAGCAATATATTTTGAATGCTTCTGTAAACCCCTTCTCTGTCAATTTGTTTCTACAAGAGATTTGTCGACAATCTTTTTTTAATATGGAGAGGGGAGATGGCACAGTTAAATGAATTCATAAAATTTATATCCAGTACTACAGATTTTTTATGGTTTAAAAACAATGTGAATGCATCTAATATGGATTTTCTAGATATTACTGTAGCTAAAAACAACATAGAAAAGCTTGATACAACTTTATATAAGAAAAGTGTGAGATGCAACAATTACCTTCATTTTTTTTTTTTTTTTTTTATTTAACATTTGTTGACCGGGAAAGTCCGACTAGGTTCCACAGATCCTGTTTTCAGCAGAGGCCCGGGGAGAAAAGCTCCAGAAGCATGTCATAAATCTGGTATGCACCCTCCTTTCGTGTTTAACAATATAGTGACAGGTCAAATGGGAAAGATTCCACAACACTGTCAAAGACACTCCAGACGTTTATTAAACATCAAACGTAGTAAGCACTTTCACCCATCTTTCTGTGGGCTTCATCAGAGTCTGGATGGGTGAAAGCGCTTAGTACGTTTGATGTTTAATAAATGGCTGGCGTGTCTTTGACAGTGTCGTGGATTTCTTCTTATCAGTTGGAGTTTCTTGGTTTCAAATGAGAAGGGTGTCTAGGCTTAATAATACAGAAGATGAGATGCTTAAACAAATGCAGGTGCTGTCCACTGATTTAGTGAGACAAGGTTATAGGAAGGATGTCATCAGTTCAATTCAAAAGGAAGTATGAAAGAAACTGAAAACTGTTTATAGACCATTTTTTCTGATAATGTACAAAAGGCTGAACAATTGAAAGTGGATAATGGGTTTAGATGCATGTTAACATATAACGCTAATAAATAAAGCAATGCAGTCTATAATAAGGAGATATTGGTCCATTACTGAACAGGTATCGGAGTTGAGCAAAGATGTGCATTGCAATTCAAAATTTGGATATAAGAGGTGTAGCAACCTTAAGAATAAGTTATATAATAAAGAACAACCTTGGGTCAATAACTTGCCATTGTTAAATAAAAATGGCACTTCTAAGTGTAGCTGTTGTAAATACATACATCTTTACCAGTCAGTACAAAATCCCATTTATAGTGGTATGTTCATAATCTGGGCAACAAGAACCTGTGACACTGATAATTTGCTATATATGGCTAAGTGTAAAATCTGGGATGCCTGTTATGTAGGTAAGACCAATAGGAAGCTTAAAGAATGAATAGGTAGGTGGTCACCGATCAGATATCTCTTGGGGAATGACCACTGATGCTTTGTATGAGCATATTCATTTAACAGATAAGACGCATCAGTTTTATTATCTTATTTTGCAAGTGGTACTGCCATCTATTAGAGGGGGTGTTTTAATCAATTATATGGAAAAAAAATAATTAAAATGGATTTTATGCTTTCGTGCCAATATGCCACCTGAGCTTAATGGAAGTGTTAGTATTAAACCTATTTTAAATTAGTTACATAATAAAGGATAAAGTGTATGTTTTTTTAAATATTTTTATATTAATTGATTTTATTATCTTTAACATAGTATTTAAATATCCTTTTTTGTTGTAGTAATTAGCCTGATAATGTGTTTGGAAAAGTTTTTAACTTGCGACGTTAAACATGTTTATATCCAGCTATACTTGTGGCTCTAGTGGATTATTTTTTATTACTATATTCACATTTAAAAAAAAGATATACTTCACAAAAGGACCCTACTGCCTACCATTCTGGCGTGTGAGGTCTATTCTCTCTCATCATCCAGTCTATCCTCTGTAACGTGTGTTAACTCTAACCCTTACCTTGTCCCTGTCCCTAATACTAACCCTGTATCTTTCCTTAGGAAAAATCCATTCCATAATGCTACCATTGTTAGTTGCAGTTTCAAAGTTTCAAGGATAAACTGGTGGTCCTGTACTGATGGAGTCAGCTAAGGATGTTAGTGGTAGGGTTTTGGTTAACTGACCTCAAACGAAAATTATTTACTTTTATTTTGCATTCAATTGCAGATTTGATCCTTTGATTTGTTTGGTATGTATATTTCTGATGCGCTGCAATTCATTGCCTGTGTTTTGATTATTGTATACATAGATATTTCATATGTATACACACAAACAATTTTTCCATGACCATTAAACTCACTAATTTCTCATGACCTAAACATCCTCACACATCATAAAAGGAACTAGACACCACAGGTTTCAACCAGGAAGAATTAGATTTTCTTTTTTTTTTAACATTCTCTCTCCCATCATTGGCTGTAAAGCATACTTGGAATCCATGGATTGATTTCCTCAGACTCCATTTGCAAGTCACTTTACCAGATAATGCTCTGAAGCAGTTGAAAAACTGGGCACATCTCCTCGATGTTCTCCTGGACTAATCTACCTAGTAACTACTTTTTGATCCCATGACTTCACTTATACTTCATATGCATTCCTTGCTGGGCTTATAATTCTGAGAACTGTCCATGAGCAAGTATTGAAGTCCTTGGCCTTCGCATGCATGGACTTCTTCAGGTGGGGCTGCACCGACATGCTTCCATGAATTAGTGAGCTAACAGTGAGTACTCACTCATAATCTTCCTTAGCTAACTTTGACAGTACACAGACCACCAGTCTAATCCTGGAAACTGGGGCATCATTAAAGCCAAAACCACAATGGTTCTGAACCAGTAGAAGTTACCTCTTTGTGATGTCTTTGAATCAAGTATAGACTTCAGACATGGTAATTTATATTACACAGATCTTGCTCTGCATTCAGTTACCTATCTTTTTACAAATCACAGACTGTGTGAATGCAACACAGAGTAATTAAATGTTATATAATATGCAGCTTGTTTTGATACATATTCATCAGATCAGAGGAGCAGCCAGAAACTGTTTTCTTCTCATAAACTCATGTTGTTGTCACTGTCGTTTCACTTATCAAAGTACGTATCTCTCCAAACATTGCTTCTACACACCCATCAAACTTTTGTAGCATGTTCAACAGTTGTTCCATTATGCAATGCTATTTTTAGAATATTAAGTAGCACGTTATATATCAAATTATGCTGTAGTGATTAGCTTAGTCAGTTGTAAACATCTTCTATGCTTTATAAGCTATACCATTTCTGACTGATGCTCAGAAATAAAATAATGCATTCAGTTAACTACACATTATATATCAGGTCTATATTACTTTGTCAAAGATTAACTTCCTTGAACCTCTGCTCATTGAACATAAGTCAGTGAATGTTCCCTTCAGCAAATATTCACATCAGTGAATGGTTTACACAAGGAATTGAGTCAGTTGGCCAGCAGTAAGAAAATTTGCCCTTTTCTCCACTGTAGTGTGATATCAAAGTTGGTATATATAAGTAGGGGGGTCTGGGGGATGCAGCCCACACATCGGGGGTGTAGGGGACACAGCTCCCCACATTGGTAGGTTTGATATGGTACACTGTGTTTGATGGTCAGAGTGCTGAACAACTAAATCTATTCCTTGTGTAAAACGTTTGGTGATGTGAATGTTCACTGATGGGAACATTTGCTGAGTTATGTTCGATGAAGGTAATTTTTGACAAAGTAATATAGATATATAGACCCATACATATCTGGCAGAACATTTTTCTCCATTTCATACCTTTCAGACAAATTTTGTGAGGAAACATTTTTTTCATGAAAAATATAAAAATTTCAAGAAAGCATTTCCAAATTTTTGCAGAATTCTTACTCCATTTACATTTGTAAATTACAATACTGAGTATACAAATTGTGCTACATGACACAAGTGAAAAAATATAACATTACACAAAAGATAACCAAGATAACCAATATTGGCTGTAAACAGAATGATACACTGATTGCCCATGAGTGGATCTAGATTTTAAATTGACTAGAAAATGTTGGTGTTCATCATGCATTTATATGATGTGTTATCAGAATACATGAAATTATTCATTTAATTTCCTCATTATTTGCTTTTGTTACTTTTTGCAAACTATACTGTATGCCTGAGGTTTTTTACAAACAATATACACTTTATTAGATTTTCTATGTGTAATCCACCAATATATTTCATTAGAATTGCCTATGTTTCTGAGATGTTAATTGCTTAACATTTTGGTTGAAATGCCTATGATTAAATTCTATCTGCACAGCATTTTCTGGTGCTGTCACTGAAATGCCCATTCACATACCTTTGAGTATGTAGGCACTGAGTGGTTTTGAGACAGTGAAGACATTTACCTGAAATGCAGGGCAGCCTTGCTTATTAGATTCTATTATCTGAAGCTTTTACTGCACTTAGCACTGGTAGTCACTCTGTAGGTGGTACAGTTTTATCAGGTCCACAGACAGAGTACTCCTGGCAATCAACTGGCAATAAATTTATAATAACAACCCAAGTTATCTTAAAAGTGAATTTCAGTTAATATCCTCAAAGGTTAAGTTTGTATTATTATATTATGCCTGCAAATCACTAATTCTGCTTTATTAAGTTAGATGAACAATTGACTGAATGGAATGCAAAGATAGGGAACAAGAGAACAAAGAGCAAATTTATAAATACATAAATGAATAATTGAACTAATCAAGATGCTAGAAAAATGTTTTCTGGTGTTAATGCATTGCTGTGGATGAAAGGAAAGGGAAACACGTTCAGCATACTGCATGCTATATAGTAGGTGTTAGAATATTGCAAAGTATTCTGTTTGAACTAATGAATTCTAAATAGCCATAGGCAAAAGTTATGAGACAGTGCTTCCTCCTGCAAATAAAATGCTTTGATTGTCATGTTGCATTGTGTCAGCAATGAAAATAAAGCCTAAATGATTGTGCTTAAGCTGGAAGAGAATGCTTGATTTTATCACTTTTTATATGTTCTCAAAATTCAGGTATGCTTTTTTTAAATAACATATATCTCTTCAGTGTATTGTGAATCCTTCTAATTATGCAGTCTTAATGTATGGTTTGACAGTCAAGGGATACTCGTTGCCTTCAGCACTTAATAGATTCTTTGGTGGTGACATATGTGATATGTATTTAATCTGTACAAGTTCTCAAAACAAGAAACATATTCCCTTTTTCTTGGTTATGACTTCAAACTTGAACTGCAGAAACTTTACTCTTCACTTATATCTTCTGCATTAGGGATTACTATAAGAAAAAAGACATTTGGTCTGATCACTGACTCAGACATTAAAGTCATACAAGATCAGCCATCCAGGGAACTTCTGCAATGACTGAAGGAGGAAATCAATACATTCTTGCAGAAAATCCCCAAGTTCACATACTGTTTTGTAAATCGAGAGGAGTATAGAATTCATTCACACTCATGCTCCCAGGACATACTGAAAGGAGCTAGATCATTCAACTTCCAACTTGGTCAGCTCTGAAGCAAATGAAAAATGTATGCCAGCACCAATGTTTCCCAGCCTGAGACTATGACATGCATAGAGACCTGGAGGACTAGATTATTCAGGATGAGCACTAAAGTTCTTACCAACCAGATTTCTATAATAAAGGCAAGTCTTTCTTATACAGCAAATATGACACAAGGCTCCAGAGAAGCCCTCTGTAGAAATGGGGACTGTATTAGATCAGCAAACGCTTAAAAAAGCGAACACTGATTGATCGAACTTATGTAAGTGAAAGCTTAAAATATTGAAGCAACAGAAACCCATTTTTTTCCTAGGTAAAAAATTTGGTTGTTAGTTTCTGTTGCTTCAGTATTTTCAGTGCTGTGGTGGAAAGTTATGGGTCGGGTTCAGGTAAGTGTGCAATTGTGTGGATGTGAGTGTTAGGGCGGGTTAGGTGAGTTAGGGTTAGGGCGTGGGTTAGGTATGTGTGCAATTGCATGGACGTGAGGTTTAGGGTGGGTTAGGTGAGTTAGGGTTAGGGAGTGGGTGAGGTGAGTGTGCGATAGCGATGGACCTTAGGGTTAGGGTTTGGGTTAAGGTAAGTGGATAGTGGTGTGTGTATAGTTTAGTGTAGGGTTAGGTGTCAGATATTAGGTGTATGTGTGTGGATTGCTGTTTGTTTGGTGAGCTTGTGTTGTGTGTATGTGTTTTGGATCAGCGATTTTTTTCCCTAGGAAAAGAATCGCTGTTCTGACAGTTCGAGATTGCAAGCTTTCGCTTACATAAGTTCGATCAATCAGCATTCACTTTTTTAATTGTTCACTGATCTAATATAGACCCGTAGAAATTGCCCTGCTTAGCTGCTGAGAATTCAAGTTTGGAATCAATAGTTCTAGAATTAGACAGGGTGGATCACTATCTCAGGGTTTTGCCTCCAACCCAATTCATCACACTAGATCAGGACGGGCAATAAATAATCTCCTGTCTGCTATAGCCTAAATTCTCCTTGCAGTCCCTAGTCACATGAAGACTTTAAGATCCAGAAATTGGGGTGATCATTTAGTAAATAACAAGTACGATATCCCTGCAATAAAAAGAGTCTCATCTAGGCACCCCAACAAAATAATATATAGCTAGTAAAACAAGGAAACCAAAATGTTGTGGTAGCATGAGTCTAATCTAATGCTTTAAAGCACAAAAAAGATACACAAACTCTACAACACTGGTTAGAAGAATAAACAAAATAACACACAAACACAAGGGAACCCCCTATAAAAATGACTAACAAATAAGGACAAAAACAAAAATACAAATTATTTGATACAAGAGCCCTGTTTATACAGACTAATCTTGAAATAAGAGTAAGACAAGTTAGATGACACTTAAAAATATGTGTCATCAGGAGTTCAGATAAGATGCCAAACCCGTAGCCTCAAAGAAAGGATAAGCCAATAAAATAATAACACTCCCAGCATGCTAGCTCTTTCTGTGGAGAAATTAAGGGGTTTTAGCAATATCACCCCTCGGAAGGAAGACTGGGAAAATAGGGTAGCCAGGAGAAGACTCGATGGTGAGACTGAAACCTGGTTAAAAAAGAGTGGTCTTCCAGTTCTGCCTGTGATTCCTCTCCAAGTAAATTTTAAATGTAGACACTATATCTGTTTTATCTAAATTTACTCCAGCCCTAAACACATTTGCCTACTCACATTATAAAGTATGATCCAAGATCATCTTATGTACTCTGCTAGCCCACCCTGTGAATGAATGATTCCCCCCCCCCCATGCAGCAGCCGCCAGCACTTTCTCGGGCACTCCTTGCCAGGTCTTATTAATTGCTTTCTGTACCATGGCATAGACTTTTAAACCTATGCCCTTGGTGCTATCCTTCATAATCACTAGTATAAGTATAATTTAAATATAAACTTCCTACAACTGGAATTGAACCACAGACTTCCTCAAATTAATCTGATGATAAACTTACCTAAAAAATTCAGAAAATCTGTCCAGAAACTCCAAATTAATCCTTATCCAAGTCTATAGTGAAAAAAATTTAATCATCGGTGAACCAGATTTATGTTTCTGAAAAACTCTACTATCCACTGCATTCTGATTCCAAAAATCGTATTCTAGATCTCTTTGGCACAAGATCAGTTATGTTGATGAATAACAAGGGAGATACTGGGCATACATGCCTGAGCCTACCTTTCAAGGACACTGCCTTCAGGAGTCTTTCATGTCTTTTCTACTTTAGGATTTTATAAAAAAAATACACCATAATTTGAAAATTTAAACTCCTTTTGCTCCTTCTCCAAGAAATCAGTTAGAAACACACAATGCACCATGTGGAATGCATACCTGATGTTGAAAATCAACACCCCCTGCTGTTCATAAATGATGATCATCTACAGCTTTCATAATATCACGTAATAGTTGTCAGTAACTTTCTTACCATCTTCCCTTTGGAAAACTCACTTTGTTCTTTGAGATCAAGATCATGATTTCCTTCTTGTCACTAGAGTCTAGTATTATATTATAGTGTTTCCAGTTATAAAAGAAACAGACCTGCATTTGGTCGAGTCTTTCAAGCCTTTTACCCTTTGATACTGCTAGCAATATCACTTCCTTCCAAGACAGGGGCATCTTCTCCCAATATGCTATTAACACCAACTGGATAAAACCAGTTTAGGTCTGCTAACAAACATTTGCTCACTACCTTGTACAAGTCCATTGCTTATCCATCCTATCAATATAGTTTACGTCTTTTTAGCTTTTCAATAGAATTGTGCATTTCACTTTGTGTTATCTCCATTTCTACCATGCCCATAAGGGTGCCATTCATAACAGCATTTGCCCTCTTTTTTAACCTCCTCAGCTCTACTTTCTTCAAAATGTTTTATTCAGATTCCATCACATTTGATTCATCTCACATTTTCTATCTTAATTTGATTCTGATTGCCATTTCTAGTCTATCTACCTCTTGATATGTCCAAAAAATCACCTCTTTAAGTCCCATCTCTGCCATGCATGTATCTGTATCCTGTACCTGTAACTTCTCCCTTAAATATTTCAACTCTTTCACCTATTTCACTGAGTTTCCACCACTCTGGCAGACATTCTTCTGCAACAAAATAATCAGGATTCATCCCATCACCTGTATCTCATTCCGCTACTTTTTTTCGGTCTACCTCTCACCTCATAAGCTTGCTCCTCCTGTCTGCCTTCAGTCCATCCTACTACAGTGTGCATTTATGCTTCCCTTTCAGATAATTTTTTTTCTTGTGTGTTTTCCATTTAATGCAACCACTTGGTCTGTTCTACCACCTTGTAATCATATGGATTCCACCTTCATCTAAAATAATCTTTATCTTTAGTTTCAGGTTCCCACCCATGGAACCTAGCCAGATAAACCTTTTTCCTGTTATTTAATTGAAGTTACCATTTTAAGAGCCACATTACTATAATGACCCTTCACGACCCTTGAAAATGTCTACTCTTTGCATTTGCTATCCTCGCCTTCCACACATCCACTAGCTACCCCATTTCTAAGGTCCTTTTAAACTACTTTTCTTGTAAAATCTAGTACCCCTTGCTAAACCCATTCATGCTGTTCAGCTTTGTATTAGCATGTTGAGTTTACCGCTCTCCAATTATATCTCATTTTCTCTCTGTCTCAAGCTACCTTTTCAGAAACAGCCACTACTGTTGTTGATCTCTGTGCAATCTCATTTGGACATATAAATTGTTTATCCGCACAACATCTTAAACATTCTCATTCAGGTGACGCAGAATCATCAGTTTCCAAAGAATATCATACACTCCTTTTTCTGTAAGTTCAAAACAATTTTTCATGCACCCTACCTTCCCACCCCAGAACATTCTTCTATGTCCAAAAACCGCAAGATCCTGAGAAAAATCATTCAATCTATCAACTGCAATTAATAGTTATAATATTTATTTATAGTGCTGTCTGATAGGTTGCCATAACATGGCAAGTCCAAAACTGCTAATATCTTCTACCAGCTTTCTACAGAATCTACTGTTCCTTTTTAAACACACCAGATGAGCTTTCCGATTTCTAATTCTGATTCTGCTGTTCTAATAATGATGCAAATTTTTGTGGAATGTCACAAATGTATTCACTAAAATAAATTATTCTAAGAACTGAATGACAAAAGTGCACAGTTATGTTGTCCAGTAAAAATATCCAAATGCCACTTAATTAAAATTAAAAAAAGTTAAAAGGTCAAGCTCTTTCATCTTGTTAAGTATGGGGCTTCAACAGAACATAAACAATGAGCAGTTCTATCAATTTATACTTTAAGGAACGACTCATGACACCAAGAGGTGTGCACCATGCATAGTCAAACTTTCTAGTAAAAGTATTCAAATGCAATTTAATAAAATTCAGTGTGCAAAAGTATAAATGTTATGTGCTATCATCTTAAGTGCCAGACTTCATCAGAACATAAACAGTGAGCAGTCCCAGACATTTAAAAAAGAATCATTTACACTGCAAACTATAGCACAGAGTGTGAGATCTGCTGAGGTGTGCGTGTGTGTGCGTGTGTGTGTGCGTGCGTCTGTGTGTGCGTGTGTGCATGTGTGTGTGTGCATGTGTGTGTGTGCGTGCGTGCGCGTGTGTGCGTGCGTGTGTGCATGCGTGTGTGCTTGAATGAGTACTTGTATGTGTGGAAGAGTGAGGAGGGTGATGGTACTGCCTAGAAAAGCAGCAGTTAGCTACCAAAACACAGAGCTCGGTAATCATCTTCATGTTGTGTTAGGTACTGAGATTCAAGAATATACAGATTTGCCTCATTGTGGCTAACATGTCTCTATATCACAAAATACCATGTTGTGGGAGCAGAGACTTTTTAGTGCAAGTTGTACATGAATTCCCAGGAATATCCCACTATTCTGACTGAATTTCATCTGATTGCTTTAATTTTAGTTAATACATGAGGAAACTATATCAGAATTGTATTTTTAAATAGAAAGTTGTTTCTAATGTATAACTCCTTAATCACAGTCACTGTTCTTCAGTGCAAATCACTGTCAGTTCAGTTTCTAAATATGTGAGGCAGTGATTTCCAAGTGTCTTTAAACTTTTTTCATAGTTATGCAGCCATGTAATACATATATATATATATATATATATATATATATATATATATATATATATATATATATGGGTCTAGGACTATTCACTGAAAGCACATTTCAATGAAACACATTTCACTGTGCACAATTCACTGAAAGCTCAATTCACTGAAAACACAATTCACTGAAACACATTTCACTGAAAGTTATATATGGCCTTTTCCCCACTGCCGTGCAACCCTGGAGTTAGTATATATAGTAATTGGGTGTGTAGAGGGCACATTGGGGAGTGTGGGGGGTGTAGCCCCTCAACTATTTTAAATATTTTAAACTATATACATGGATACTTGCAATTTCAATAAATTACTCTTTTCTGAACATAATATATATCCAAGCTATGTGGGGGGCTAGAACTCCCGTACCCCCCTCGCTATATATACTAACTCCAGGGTCGCACTACAGTGGTAAAAAGGCCATATATAATCAGTGAAATGTATTTCAGTGAATTGTGTTTTCAGTGAATTGAGCTTTCAGTGATTTGTGCAGTCATTTGAGTTTCAGTGAAATGTGCTTTCAGTGAATAGTCCTAGACCCATATATATATATATATATATATATATATATATATATATATATATATATATATATATATATATATATTTATATGTATAGGTAAACCACTTCTCAGCAAAAATACCCTAAGTCAGTTGCAAGAACATTAACTGCATATGTTCAAAGACACGACACGTAACTCGACATATCAATACACATGCATCAACAAATAGCCTTGGCATATGCAGCCCTTTACTGTGTTTCTTACACCCCCTGCTTATTATATATACTAACTCCAAGATCCAACAAAGACTGGGTAAGGGCAAATTCTCCAACACATGGATTTGTGCAATCTTGCTTACCTGTCGATCAGCTGCCTGGTTGACCATCTACAGTCAAACAGGCAGCTGTCAACCTACAACTCATTTGACTGGGTCACAAGCACCCATAAATATATATAGATATATATATATATATATATATATATATATATATATATATATATATATATATATATATATATATATATATATATATATATACATATATATATATATCTATATATATATATATATATATATATATATATATAATATATACACACACATACACACACACACACACACACACACACACACACACACACACACACACACACACACACACACACACACACACATCAGACAACAAAATATAGCACCCAGCTGAATAATTATTTAGATTAGTGAATAGGAAAGTACAAACTCCACAACACATAAAACAGAATTTCCTCTATAAAAATGGAGCTTATTATGTATATTTGTATATGTATATATATCTGTATAAATTCATATGTATATTATTTTTGTTCCTCAGTTAGGAGTAGAATAGGGCTTGTCACTGCAGAAAATGCTTTTTTAATGAATTTCACTGAGTTGAAGGTTCTTAGTTGTTACGTGTCTGAGGTTTTGTGGATTTGTTGCTCAATGAGATACAGGTGAAGCTATTAAAAATGCTTACATTTTTCTCACATTGACTAACAGACATTTACTAAAATTTTACCTTCTATTCTTCCAATAACCCAGGTGTTATATTCTTACTTAAGTTGAAAAATGCCTTTACTTGCTCCTGTCATCAGCATTGCCTTCCTGGCCTCAGTCTGATTGCTCATTTTAGTAGCACATGCTATACCTGAGGGCAATTTGTTATCACTCACTGAGTCACACATCGAAATGTACCATGAACTGCTATTTGTCTCTTAACATATATTTTTAAAGAATCAGCTGAAATTACTAACCATATCCTTTGACAGTTATAAGATTCAGACTTTTTAACTCACATAAGTATTCTAGCCTAGACTGAACTGAATGCAAGAAACCAGTTTAAGTAAAATTAGATATTTAAGATGGGCTGCACCAAGTAATTACATTTGCAATAACATAAATGTAGAATTATTTTTATTTCAGTATGTAATACATTTTTTTGTAAAAAGAAATTCACAAAAATGAATTTTAATGTAAACCATTAATTATGAATTGTGATGTGGGAGCTGTGACATTCTCCCAAGGAGGACATGACATGTAGTGAATACAAATGTTGTACAAATGATTTATTAGGCACTTCTCCATAGAGCTGTCATATGTTAAATATATAACATACACTATCTGACAGCTTGACTCAATTTTCAGAAAAGCTTTTCACAAGCAGATCATTTTGAACAACCTAAATGATACTGCGTAAGCAAACTTAGAAGCAGCATATTGTTCATGGTGTCAGTAGCTCATGTGTTGTATTAATTTAGTTCTTAAACCTGTACTACACCAATGACAGACAGTCAGCCGCTAACTTTCTCTGTGCTGTCACATTAAATCTTAACTGAAAAAGGAACGGGATTATTGTGCTGCGTAGTCTTTGTCTTAAACTAGAGAGATGTGAATTTGAATAAAAAAACAAAAAAACTGCAACATGTACTGGTAGTGGTTCTGCCAGAAACTATCAGTGTTGTACTTCATAAAAGAACCACCAAGATGTACTCACTGTAAATAACACTACACTGCAGCCTAGATGAATATGAACAGGACTGAAAGATGTAAACATGATAGAACTAGAGCTACAAACATTCCATGACCATAATGTAATACAGCTGTTGAGTGTATTATTACATGCATTTTTGTTTAATTACTTAGCTAATGGGTTTCCCAGTTATGTTATGGTCCATTTTCAGTGGAGGCTGGGAGGCCCGACTGGTTAAGTGACTTGCTTAGAGTTACAAAGTAGGACAATGGAGGCAATGCATGACATCAAGAAAATTTCAGCTAATAGATAAGATAGTACTTATAGATTTGTGAACAATTTAATTTCTGAGAGCAGTAAAGTCAAATGAAAAATTATATATAAAGCAAAATGGTTAAGGGATCTGCAATGTCTTGAGATTATATGTCTCATGATAGTCCATGGTATTTAAGTACAATAATCCAGTTACTGATGTGAGTGCTGTAATCATGTTCACATTTAATAACATTTTCCAAAAATGAGCAGATGACACACAAAGGAAGACACACAAAGGAGGACAGACAGAGAGAGAGAGAGAGAGAGAGAGAGAGAGAGAGAGAGACCTTAAAACAATTGTTCTACACAACTTCATGATAGTATTATATCACATAAAATAATTTTTCAACTATTTTAAATATTAAAAAAGACATGCAGATCTTGTATCTTGTATTTCCCTATTAATTTTTATGTTTTAAAAATATAGCAAAAGATTAATTTGATATAAAGCCAGGAGGGATACTGGGAAATGGAAATGGAGGTTATAGAAGAAGTGGTAGGAAAATGGATTCAGAAAAAAACTTAAAACACAACTAATTTCTCACATCATTTCATGCTTGACAAATAACATAATGTAGGATATCACAATGCTAAAAAATGTTGCACTGTTAGTTTTTCCTTTATAAAATGGTATGCATATTAATATGTATATTTAAACAGGTCAAAGAAGGTTAATGGTCTTTCTTGTCTAACCATGTGTTGCAGATGACTGCATCTTTACTCGCGTCCTCTCCACATTTTCATCAATCCCCATGCTCGTATATAGTATTACACAGGTGTTCGTTTTATTTGCCACTTCCTCCTTTTGAAAGTAGTGTTTTCTTATGTTCAGGTGGAGGCTTGGCCCTTTAGTATGGAACTCCAGTACTCTCCTAACAATCCTTTCTTTCCTGTCAGTCCATCTCCTTGACATGTCCACTTGTTGATTCTGTGGCCACAGATTACTTAGCCCCTTTCTCATTTGAATACATTTTCTTCACTTTAATAAGGTGGATTGCCTTTGATTCCAGAAAAAGATATAACAAAAAATAAAAATGTTAGGATGCACAGTGAGTTTATGGATGGCTGAGAGTGTTAAGGGTCTAATAATTTAAACCTTAATTAGTTAATAATGGTAAAATAAGTGGTTACAAGAAAGGGCCATACAGTAAAGTAATTAGTTATAGACAGTGAAGGATATTGGGCCATAGAAAAGAAGCTCAGGCATGCCTTATGAGCGTACTCCGCCATCTTCCAATAATATAATAGAAACAGTGACAATATTTAATTTCCTGTTGAACAGTCTCAACATTCGATCTTGTGTAATTCAGTGTTGAGGTGCATCAGGAACTTGCTGTCCAGAATTAACTGACAATCTATAAATGCTTTATGCCACAGGGACTGCAAAATGGTTGACATTTAATATAGTTTAGAAATAAAAACTCTGTATTGTACTGGGGTGGTGGGGCAGCAATGATGCAGAAATAACCAGAACAGAATATTGTATTTAAAAAGTGGAAATTATTATTTAATATGGTAAAAGTAAGGGCTTTGGGTTTATGTTCTATGACATTTCAAGGGTGAGATAGTAAATTCAGCCAAAATCTTAATTAATGCCCTTGGAAGAGAGCACATGAATAATTCAGTAAAAGAAATCTCAATTTGGGAAGAATCTAAAGTAAAATGTAAAAGCTTTTGTAGAGATGCCACACATTTAAGTCACCTAAGAAAGAGGATATCTGGTTCCAGGTTAATCAACTTATTAAAATCAGTTTTTTGGACTAGAGAAAGTGTAAAGGAAAGTTAACTCAGACTGAAAATCATTTAAAGTCTTTCGTGACTAATGCTAGGAGTTAATATCTCAAAAGAGTAGTAGAATTTAGGATGTTGCATTATTAGAATAAACTCTTTTTGTTTGAGAAAAGTTGGCAGGCAGGCACATAATGCCTGCTTCTTTAATGGATGTGTGATGATTGCATGAGATCTGAATGTCCCTTCTGTCATCTGGGTGCTGACCACATCAAAAAGCATGGGCTTGAGTCCAGTATTCAGTCTAGGTATTCTAGAGTGTAAAACATCTTAAATCTTGTGTACATACATACATGATAGTTTAAACATCAAAAACAGTTATACAGAACCAGAGATGGGAAGTAACTACTTTTACTGATAAAGATCAATATCCTGACAGTTAACACAATAAATTCTATCAATCCACTAGTCAGACCACTAGTTGTGAATTGATAGGATGAAATCAGGAGAAACTGGTGAAGACAACATGCATTTTTAGTGATAGGATAGCTGCTATTACTATGTTTATCTTCCCATTGTTTAGGTTCATAGGTGTTTACCAGGCTAACGACCACAAGGACTTTTTTAAGCCTAGCCATGTATCCCAAATCTCTGACAAGTTCTGGTACCGGTGATAAGTGTAAGCAATGAGTTTGGGAGATGAAACATTTACAAGCAGGGGCCTGGGAGATGAACCATTTACAAGCTGCCTGTGTCCATTAGAGACATAGGTGCCAAGCCAGGGATGAATTTCCTATTCCCCATCCAATTGTCTAAGTTAAACTTGAATTGGGTTAGGAAGGAACTGTGCTTCACATGGATGGGAGACCTGTTCCCAAGATGTGGTAGTCTCTGAGATACATATCTGTCTCTCCAACAGGTCCTATTTCTATCAGAGGCAAGGTTTAAGTCTTTAGAATGGATAGTTCTGGTGATGATTGTTTTGTGGCCATGCAGGAGATCCATCAGAGTGGGGTCTGACAATGCCCTGTATGCCAGGCATAGATCTACCTGCAACAGCCTGCAGAAGACAGAAAATCAGGGATAGGGCCTTGAGGAGGTCTATACCAGACATTTTATTTATGCCCTGTATTCTTTTAGTAAAGAACCTCTGTGGATGTTCCATTTGTTGGATATGCCCACTTAGGTACATACCAAAGGGGGCAATGTGCTCAATGATAGGTCTGATGAATGACTTCCTTGGACCTAGATGTCCTACCTTTGTTCATAAGTTGTGCAACATAGTATAATTTCCTCACTACTGTAGACACACGATGGTCAAAGACTAGATTACTGTCTATAGGTGCCCCTAAGTCTCTGCCTGCTGGGCCAACTTTAAGGGGTGTGTTGTCAATATGAAAGTTACCAGGGGTAGATGACTTCCCGAAGGATACTATTATGCTTTTCTTGGCATTTAGTTTTGGTTCATGGCTCTGACACCAGCTGTTTGTCTGTGTCAGCCCGTCTTGGAGAACATTTGTGTCAGTGTGGGATTCAATGACAGCTCCTAATTTGCTATCATCTGCAAATTGAATCAGCCAGAGACCATTGACGTTGGCCTTGATTTCATAGAAGTAAATGCCAAAAAGGAGCAGTTTGTAGAGCTGGGCTCCACAATTCTAACTTCCTGGGTCCTGTACTTGAGCCAGTTGGCTATCCAATGGGTAATATATGGGTTTGTACCCAACCTCTTGAATTTGTCAATAATGCTTGAGTGAGATATTGTGTCAAATGCCTTGGCCAGGTCATGGTAGGCAATGTGAACTATTCTGCCCTTATCCATTGCTTTGTTGGCCTTCTCAAAGAATTCCACCAGGCTGAGTAGGCAGGCCCTGCTCTTGATGAAACCAGACTGGGTTGGGTCCAGGATCAGTAGGTTTACTGTATCATTACTGACCACTTCCATGATAATTATTTCCATGGCTTTGCATATAAGACTAGTGAGACTTATGGGTCTATAGTTTCTAGTGTCTGTAAATGGCCCACCTTTGCACAGAAGGATGACTGTTGCTTTTCTCCATTCATGAGGCCTGAAGCCTGTTTGGAGGTACAGTTAAATATCAATTCTAGAGGTCTGATAGGTCATGTTTCATGCTATTTAGAAGGAATCCTGGGTTATTGTTGGGGCCCATTGATGCAGTGTCTTGGCCTTAGAGAGATAGCATTATGAACCTGTTCCCTAGTGATAGCAGGTGGAGTTACATTTGATAGTATTTCTTGAGGGAAGGTTAAAGGGGAGAGAGGGGTAAAGTTGGAGCTGAATTTATTGGCCAGTAGGTTTGCTATATCTTCTGGCACAGTATGGATGACTCCATTTATAATGAGCTCTGCACGCAGAAGTGTATTGCATTTGAGGTTGTGGACATAGCTAAAGAATGCCTTGCATTTGCCCTTGGCCTGGGAGTCCAAATGTACCACAAATTTGGCGTTGGTAGATTTTATGTGTCCTCTGAGTTGTTTGTTTAGTTAGATGAGAGTGCTTTTATCCTGCTGGGTGCTGTACCTTGTAATTTTTGCCATCATTTTCTTCCTGCTGTTATGCAGTCTATTGATTTTGTGATTCTACCAGGGTGGCTTGTTTTTTGAATTAGTTCTGTACTTCTACCTGGTGAGTACAGCTGCCTCTGTGCAGCTATTAACTTGCTTGTATAGGGTTTCATTGAACAGTTCTGTATAGGCAGCAGTGTTCTCAGGGTTTATGGGGGATCTAAATTTTGCCAGGTTATCACTTAATAGCAGTAAGTTAGCCTTAAAGTAGTTCTTAAATATTTATTTACTTTATTTATTGGCATTTGTTAACCGGGTTAGTCCAGCTAGGTTTGTGGCCCATTTTCAGTGGAGACCCGAGGAGAAAAGCTCAGAGAAGAAAAATATAATTTAAGGATAAACAGTTTAAAAATAAATGCAAGGACAGTTTTACAATTCCATAAGTAATAGCTGACATATGGAGATATTACAGAGAAAAAATACTTAAGTCAAGGGAAAACAGGAATTCTAATGCTGTAGAGTACCAAAGTATACACAATATGTACAAAAAATAAATAAATAAAAAGCATTCAGGCAGAATATATTTAGACCTACCATCTGTAATAACTGACATATGGAGATATGAGACACACTAATTCTAGTACTGTAGAGTCCCTGAAATATATACAATATGTACAACAGAGAAATATTCAACAGATATGTTTAGACAAACATTGTGCAAGTAGGCATATACTAAGCTGACGAGAGCCTGTATAGAAGGAAAGAAATGAAAGAGTAGGAGTTAAGGTAAGTTGGGATTTGACAGGGGCATGTTTTGGAGTTAAGTAAATGAAGTTTAAGTTTCTCCTTGAAGTGAGATGGGTGTACAATGCTACAAATGTCTCTAGGAAGTTTGTTCCAAGCTTGGGCCGCAGACTACTTGTAAAGGAGTTTACCTACTGCTTTTTTGGGATAGTATATTTGTAGTAGTTGCTGATTTGATGTCCTAAATGTACGGGGTGGAGAGTACTTAGTAATGAAGGGAGACAGAGCAGGACATGCTAGAGGTTTATGGACTATAGTGTGCAACATTTGCAGTTGGGCTAGTAACAATAAATGGGGGAATTTAAGCCATTTGAGAGAGTTTAGAGATAGGCAGTGATGAGTATTAAAAGGAGAGTTAGTAATAAATTGAGCTATCTTATGATAAGTCTGCTGGAGTTTGTATGAGATAGTAGTTTGAATATGGGTGAGCATGGGAGCAGCATAGAGAAGGGAGGGGAGGAGGAGGGCTTGAACAAGGGTAAGTTTGGAATTAGTTGTTAAGAATTTCTTATGGCGATATAGTAAACCAAGCTTCTGGTTTGTCTTTTTTATACATTGTAGAATGTGCAAGTTAAATTTGAGTTCATCATCAGTGATGACCCCTAGAAGTTTAGTGTGGGATTCTGGTTGAATAGTAGTGTTATTTGAGGATGTAATGGCAAAGGAAGATTTATGGTGTGATAATGATTGAGGGAGGAATAGTAGGAGTTTGGTCTTTTTTGGGTTATGGATGAGGAGATTGCTAGATAACCAGTGTTCAGTAGCTAGGAAGACCTGTTATGTGGGATCTTGGAGTATGGAGATGTTATTTGAGGTAGTAATGAACATAGAATCGTCTGCATATTGGATGAGAGAAGATGTATTGCAAGCTGTATGAAGATCATTGGTGAAAATATTCAGCGTATAGCCGGGGGTCCAGGTTTTGTTTTTACTTCAAAGGAGACCATTTTGTTGTCTGGCATTTCCAGGGAAGACATTACACAAGGGGATGTGCAGAACTCTCCCATATTAGTGAGGTCCAGCTCCAGTACGGGTGCACCTCTGATTGGCGTATTGACAATCTGGTCCAGGGAGTTTGTGTTTACAAAAGCCAGGAATCCTTCTGCCTGTACTTCTGGTGTTGTATAGGATTCCCAGTTAATAGTAGGGTAATTAAAGTAAAGTTGCCCATAAATATGGTATTGGGTTGGATGGTGAGTGTGTCCAATAAGTTTAACTACATGGTATGGATTTTCCGGGTCATAGAGGGGGACCCATAGTTGCAAGGAAGCAGTACTGGATTTTGCTTATGATGACAAATCTTCTCTGTGATCATGTTGAGACATATAAGATAATGTATCCACTTTAATGGTCTAAACTATTATTTCAACAAAGAAACAGGAAGACACAGATTTGCAGGAAATACTCATTCTTACAAAATGATGTAAAATACCAGAAATCAATCAGTGTTTAGAGAAGTAGTTAAGAAAGCAGAACATTGATGTGTGTTTAAACTGGCAAAGCATGCCAATTACAAGGCATTTGTAAACATTTGACAATATATGAGAAGTATGCACAGGCCAGCATTCATTTCTTAATTGATAGCATCAATTTCCTACTAATTTGATGAAGAACTCAATAGTAAATTTAATGGAATGTATTCAAGGTCATAAAGAACAAATACATTAAATTGTTAGCAGTATAAATGGATATCCAATGATTAATTTGCATCGGTAATTAAATGCCATAATGACAAGCAAACATAACCCAGTAACAGGACGTAATGGGTTGAATGGTTTCTTTCCATGTAGCACTGTAAAATATGTAGTTCCTCATTTAACTTTCCTCTTACAAAGGACTCTTTGTAGGTATTTTGATCAGATGCATAGAATGAGGCCTTTGTGGTCCCTTTTTAATGTATTTATTTATTTATTTACTTACACTTTATTAACTGTGTTAGTCCTGCTAGGCTAGTTTCTTCTTTTCAGGAAAACTTAATGTGGTATTCAAACTGGCTTAAGAAAATTTAACCAAGACACTGGGAAACTTCCTGTATTATTTTCAGTAATTGTTGTTGGATCTTTTACATCTACCTGAGCTACCACAAGCTTAGGAAATGAGGCCTTGGTTTAAAATCGCATCCCAGGGATAGTCTAAAAGCAATACTAGCAGTATAGTTGGTAACTATTGTCCAGTTAGTTTAACTAGTACTATTGACAAGTGGTTTGGGAGGACTGGTCTTCAATTATTACATTCATCAGTTAAACAGGGGCTGGATTTGAAGCAGTACGGTTTTTTTTCTAGAAACATTATTATGTGACCAACCTAAAAAGCTTACAGCTCAAGTTATCGGATATATTAAAATGAAGCCTATCAGCTGATGCAATTTACTTAGATCTAGTGGAAGTGTTTGAGTCAACATTTCATCTGTGAACATGGTTTGCAAATCATCTCCAGGATAGAATATGTAGGAATATATGTAGAAACAACTTTTCAGAAGTGAAAGGTGTTGACAGACATTTCACTAGGGTCAGTTTTTGGCTTATTACAATTTAATAATTTTATGTCTAAATTCAACATAGATTAGAATTTAAAGCAAGTAAAAAAGCAAGAAAAAAGCAAGTTCCACCAAATTGTACTGCTAAAGTTGCTGACTGTGTTTAAAAGCAGAACATAGATTACAATTTAAAGCAAGTAAAAAAGGCAAGAAAAAAGCCTCTTCCTTTAATCACAGGCTCTGAGAATTCCTCTGATGTGGTTAAGCCCCGCTCCACTCACCCTCCGGGTTCACTTCGCACCTCCTCCCTGTCCCCTATTTCCACCCTCCCCAGTACCTCTGAATTTATAATCCCTCCTTCGCCAACCATTAAAAGGAATTCATTTATAACCTACCCCTTCCACTATCTCCCCACCTACTATTACACCTAGGTTGCCTACCTACCAGGAGTATATTCCCCCCATTATGTCTCTAATACTTACTAAGTCTTCTAAAATACCACCTCCACTCTACACCCTACATTTACTAATCATTCGTTATTCTCTCACCATCTATGAAAACCAATCCCATATAGGATTCAACCATCCCAAATGTCTTGCTACCACCCCAATCCTCTCAATCATTTCTGCCCACTCATTCATGTCCATCAATGCTAACTCCTTTTCCCCTGCTAACATTCACCCTGTTATACCCAGATATATTAACATCAAAACTAAATACTATCAAAAACTGATAAATGCATTTCTAAAGCTCATAGCTAGTTTGCCCCACACCCTTACTATTGATGGGGATATCCACCCCAACCCTAGGCCACCATCCCCAGACAACACTAACTCTAATCATCACAGCCCAAACATAAGACAAAGCCTAAATAGACCCCCCCCCAACTCACTATTGACCTGCCACTTAAGCATTAGAAGAATCAACAAAAAGGTCCACAACCTTCATGCCCTCCTGACAACCTACTCTCCCGACATACTTTGTCTCACCGAAACATGGTTAAAACCAACTATGCCAGATAATGAAATTCTACCTCCGGGGTATAATATACTCAGGTTAGATCGTACTACTAGGAAAGGGGGGGGTTGCTGTTCTTTATAAAACCACCCTAAATGTCATTCTAGACAACCTTCAACCACCTATATTTAACAAAGCAGAAATTATGATTTCCAGAGTTGTTGTTGTTTGTCTTTCGGCTTTTTCCTGGTAAGGGGTCGCCATAGTGGAACTCCGGTCTGCTAATGATTGGCAGTAGATTTTTACGCAATGCCGAGGTGCCAGCTCAACGCCCAACCTTCAACTAAGGCATGCCCATTTACGCACACATGTCTTTTGAATGCTACCCAACCGCAGGAAGGACATGCAGACTCCACACAGAAGGCACTCCCAAGCCAAGCCGAGAATCGAACGGGAGAACCTCTTGCCGTGAGGTAACAATGCTACTGCTGTACCAAACAAATGTATAAACATAGTGTGTGTCTATAATCCCCCACGTAAACTTAGGGACCCTAGAAATCATCATCTACTGGCTATTCAATACCTACCCCCAAGAGATCATAGTTCTAGGGGACCTCAATATAGATTGGAACATCTGCACTGCAGAGATCCCAACCACCCACGTAAATCTACATGGTTTTACACAAACTATAACCTCCCCTACTAGGATCAGCAAGCCTAAGAATAAAGAAAGTATCCTAGACTGGATACTAATTAATAGCCCTCACCACATGTACAAATCAGGTACTTTTCCAGAAGATCTAAGTGATCATTTCTTAATGTATACTATTAGGCATAAAGTTGAATGTCCACATCTACCCACCTATAAAACAATAAGAAATAACAAACACTTCAACCTTAATACATTTTTAGAAGAACTTAAATTATGCAATTGGTCAATTCTAAAACAACTGCCACTAGATGAGGTTGTAACACACTTTAGTAACACTTTCCTGGCCATCATTGACAACCATGCACTTGCACGCTATATTAGAATTAAAAAAAAAGTAGCCCCTGGCTCACTAAAGAAACCAAACTAAAGATCATCCAAAGAAATAATGTTTGGAACACCTGGTGCTCCTTTGAAGCCCCACAAGATCAACTCAAATTTCGACAACATAGGAATGATACAAAAAAAATCCCTATTACTAGACAAAAAAAACCTATTTCTGCCATCTACAACAGAAACACCGCAACAAGCCACAGAAGTTCTGGGCAGGTATTAACAAACTCCTTCACCCAGGGCAATCCACAACTCCAACTCCCTCAACCCCAGCCTAAAAATTGCCAGAGTCCATTGCCAACACCTTCAACAGTTTCTTTACAGAAACCATCCAGGCCCTTGCTAGCAAACTTAAACCCACTTGTCCTAATGCTGAAACCCCTAAACCCAATGACATGCTCTTCTTTGGCTTCCAAAAAGTTCTGACTTCACTCATTAGAGCCCTAATTAAAAAACTCAAACAAACCAACCTTTCAGCTGACCTCCTCCCTGCAGACTACCTGCAAAAAGCTGCTGATGTTATAGCATACCCTGTCTCTATTTTGATAAACAGAACCATAACTGAAGCCTCAATCCCCTCTATCTGGAAAATATCACATGTCATACCACTCCACAAAGGAGGCAGCTCCACTGAGCTGTCAAACTATAGACCAATAGCTATCCTTTCCCCTCTGGCTAAAATTATGGAAAAGTGTCTCCATAAACAACTCTTACACTACCTTATTCAACATAATCTTCTGGCCAACTCCGAGCATGGATTTAGACCACAGCACAGTACCACCACAGCCCTCCTCTCCTTTTCTAATGTCATAAATTCCAACCGTAACAACAACAAACTATCTTCTGCCCTGTTTCTTGATCTTTCCAAGGCCTTTAACATGTTTAACTACCAGCTACTCTTACTTACCATAAATAAAAAATCCCTAACCAACCATGCCATACAATAGTTTTAATCTTATCTTAGTGAAAGACAGCAGGCTGTCCTTTGGCAGGACAAACTCTTCACCCTTCTCCCCGTTACCCTTGGTGTCCCTCAAGGCTCCATATTAGATCCCCTTCTTTTCTCACTCTTTATCAATGACCTCCACACTGTAATCCCAGACACAACCTGTATACAATATGCCGATGACCACTCTGATTTGCTCAGCCTCTGCCTCTACAGGTCTCCTTAGTTTTACCCAGAAAACCTTTAATACAGTAGAAAACTGGATCTCTAATCAACAGCTGATATTAAACCCTAATAAAACAAAGCTATTGCTCTTCTCCCCTACTCATAAATCCTCTCAACCTTCGTTTACTATAACATCTAACAATGGGACCATAATCTCACTAGATATGTATACCAAACTCCTGGGTGTTATAATAGACAACAACCTCAAGTATGATATGCACATAACCCAAATGATTAAAACCGTTAATAAAAAACTTGGCTCCCTATACAAAAACAAACCTTTTCTCACCCCTCTAGCTAGGACTGCCATTGCCCGTACTCATCTGCTTTCAACTCTACTCTATGTCTCGCCAATACTCACTGACTTGAACAAAACTGATCTCAGGAAACTCTCTAGCTGCTACAATCAAATTGCCAGGTTTGCCACAGGAACTCCCTACAGGATACACCATTGTCAAAACCTAAACCTCTTAGGTTGGCTAGAACTCCCCGGGCTAATTCAATATAATCAACTTACTGTAGCATTCAAGGTTATTAACTATCCAGAAAAAACGCCCTCCCTTAAAAACATTATCCATCCCTACAAAAACCCTAGGCCATTTCATTCCACTACAAAACTTTTGGTTTAATCTGTTAAAGCTAATAACCTATATGGAGAATTGTTGTTTGCAAATTCTGTAGGCAAAACCTGGAATTCGCTCCCATCTGACCTTACTCTGAACCCCTCCCTTAATCAGTTCAAAAAAAAATCTAACCCAGTATTTTAAAACTCACTGGTTATGTCCTTGCTCTAACCCTGACTAAAGCCTCATCTACTTCCATATCCCTGCAATTTTTTATTCACAGCAACTAACCTCTTACACTAAAATGTTTGAAAAGAGAAACTGTAACATCCTTGCAGATACTCTCTATATAAGCTGCACCTACAGGTTTGATAAGAGAAACTGTAGCATATTTATATATATTTCTGAATATAAACTGTATTCTTCATAGGCTTGAAATGTGAGACTGTAACTTGTATGTTAATACAATATGTTTGTGCATATACTGTAACTTGCTTGTCTTTTTCTCTTCGTAAGTTTGTAGCTTTTCTCCTCGGGCCTCCGCTGAATATGGACATGTATCCAGTCAGACTATCCCTGTCAACAAATATAAAATAAATAATAAATAAACACAAAGACAAATATGAGAGATTAAATTTGCAGATTATACTAAGATTGGGCCACTTGTGACCAAAAGCGATTAGGCTACCTTACAAAAGATTCTGAATAATTGGCATAATTGGAAGATGCCAAACAATCCACAAAGCTAGTATAAATGCAACAGTAATGAGAACACAGGAGCAGTTCAGAATTTCACATACAAAACAAACAGTCAGTTGGTTAAGAAAACAAAATAAAAAGATGGAATATAATGTGGAATAAGCACGTGCATTAAGTAGTTGGTATGAAACACAGATTTGGAAACATAAAGTTTAAGAATTTAAAAAGCTATACTTTTTAACAAATTAAGGTACAAGTAAACAGTGTGTAAACAGCAGAAAGTAAAAAGGCATATATATGTGGTGCATGTAAAACTGTAGATTTGTGTCACATAGTCTGTATATTGTAAATAATGAAACTAATTAGGTAATGTGTTCAGAAAAAAACATTCTTGTAGTATGTCTGGTATAGTATATAATGCTTACTGTATTTTATGCCTAGCATTTCACATTGCCGTGACCATTGCAGACCTCCATGTTAGACTAGCAAAACATGCCTGGTGTATTAAAAAGAAAGATGAGGTTACTGCATTAGCAGAACATACTAAAGAAAATGTGTATTTTAATAAAAAAAATGAAAAGACCAATGGTTAGACCACAGCTGAAGATAAAAATGGAATAATCCACGTCAGGAAATAAATCACTTGCAGCTTCACAGTAGTGCCCTTTATAAAACCAAAAGTTGTAACTGAGATGTAGTAGACAAGGTAGGAAACAGTTCACTTGCAGTTTCACACCACTTTATTAAACAAGAGTAAGCGCTTTTGCGATCTAAGTCAGCTGATCGCTTCTTCCGACTCATAAAAACAGTTAAAACATTGGTATTTAAAATATGGTTCAACCAATGAAAACACATATAGAACTATGACATAGACTAATTAAAATTGCATACATCAGTACATTAATTTGCCTTATATTCTGCATAAGATGAAATAAAATATACATATAACAGACACATTTTATGTAATAATCCATATTACTTAATGTTTTAGTGGTCTGGATTTTAAAAAAGGTTTCAAGGAAACAGCATTGTTCAATCCAGGAGACCTATCTGCCTGAAGTAGTAAAATCCATCTTTGTTCGGCATCCTCTACCTTATTCCTTATATCACCTCCCCTCTTACTTTTATTTATTATTTCTAAAACCATGGAATTAAAAATATGTTTCCTATCTTCTTCTTCCACATGTTTTGCTAGAGCACTTGTGTCTTTTTTATTTCTTATATCTCTAAGGTGTCTAAAGGAACGTATCCTTGAACAAAAGGTTTTGGTTTTATTCCAAATCAAAGAACTAACATTTTTAAGTTACTTGTTGACATAAAACTATTTATTAGGAAGAAAAACTTAGAATTGTTCTTTAATGGAAAAAACATAACCATTGGAAATGAATGTTTGAAACGTAAAAGCACTTTCAACCCATCATTGCACCCACAACTTAGAAACTTTGAATTAAAAGTTGAAAGAGAACTACGATTAAACCTGAACCATCAATATGTACACCCCAATTTAACTCCTAGTGAAATGGATGTCTTGAAGGAAATTAGCAACAATAGGAGTGTCAGGTTTATGAAACCTGATAAAGGTGGAGGGGTGGTATTAATGGATAGTATTCAGTACGAGGGGAAAATGATGGACATTCTCAATGATTCCAACAAATATTCCAGAGTATCTATCAATGAAATCAACATAGCATACAAAAGAATAAGGGTGTTATTAAATGACCTACTATTAGAAGGTTCAATTGACTTTGAAACATACAGGTTTTTACATGTGGAGAAACCAAAGGTGCCATGTATATTTGGAATCCCGAAGGTGCACAAAAATTCACAGGACCCACCGCTTAGACCCATTGTCTCAGCAGAAGGATCCGTGACAGCACCACTAGCCAAGTTTGTGGATTCAAAGGTGAAATGTGTACTAGAAGGAAACAAGAATGTATTGGTAGACTCCTGGGACCTTTTGAGAAAATTGGAACCTTCTTTGTTTTGTGATAGCATTGCATTTGGTACGCTTGATGTCGTGGATTTATTTACGTGTATACCACACCAACTAGGCATGGAATGGTTTGAAGAAATGTTGGTTGACAGCAAAAAAATCTCCCATAAAGATTTCAGAGTTGTATTAACCCTTATGGAAACGGTATTGAAAAACAATTATATATACTTTCAGGGTGAATATTTTAAACAAGAAAAGGGAGTAGCCATGGGGGCACATTGTGCTCCCACATATGCCAACATTATTATGATTTATTGGGAAAACAAATATCTCTTGAATTCACCCTACCAGGGTTATTGGATTTTATATGGTCGATTTCTGGACGATTTATGTTTTTTATGGATTGGTGAACATGAAAACTTCGATAAGTTAGTAGAATATGTGAACAACACTACAGATTTTCTTGAGTTTACTTTCAATTTTAATCAACATGAACTAACTTACCTTGATGTTCATATTACCAAAAACAAGGGTCATTTTGCATCTAAGGTTTACAGGAAAGAAACCTTTTCTAACTCCTACTTGTACTATACTAGTTCCCATCCACCACATCAGAAAAAACGTGTGGTAAAGGGACAGTTAGTACGGTTAAGCAGGATGACCTCTGAAGATGAGGTGTTTACAAGTGAGGTAAGAACACTCAGAGAACTGTTTTTAAATGGAGGATATCCAGGGGAATGTTTTGATAAAATTTCAGAAGAAGTGTGTAAAAAGAAATGATAGATTTGCCCCTGTTTTAGGAAAAACCCAAATCTTGGACGGAACAAAAGACGTAACCAAACCAAAAGAAGATTACACATCTAGTTTGATTACAACGTACGATGGTAATTCTAGAGGCATCAAGAAAATCTTTGACAAGGAATGGAACAACTTTTCGAAAATTTCAGACGAAGTATATTTTTGAAAAAGAACTGGTTTACATATATAGAAAAGGCAACACCATTAAAATATATTAGAGAGGGGCTCAGATCAAGGTAATATATTGAGTGGTAAAAAAGAGAAGAAGGGTTTATACAAATGTGGGTGTTGTAATTATTGTACATTTTTATCAACAGGAGACTTTATTTATTTAAATTCTAGGAAAAGGAAATTAATGTTGAACACTTATGCTAACTGTAACACCAAAGGGATTGTTTACATAGCAACTTGCAAGGTATGTGAATCATTTTATATTGGGAAAAGCGAAAGGAAGTTAAAGCAGAGGATCTACGAGCATCTATACGAAATAAGAACAAAAAATGAGAAAAATGCACTATACAAGCACACCACCACTTGTAAAACATCTGGCTTTCAATTTTTTATCTTGGAAGTGGTTGCGATGAGTCCAAGGGGTGGTATGTGGGAAACACTTGTTGAGTATAGGGAGCTTTATTGGCAACTTGTGTTGGATTCTAGTAGACCTCCGGGTCTTAATGAAATGGTATCTCTTGCACCTGTACTTAAAATTAGATCTGCCAAACTTTAACTTCTATAGTTGTTTCATCAATTTAATACACACAGGATGTAGTGTAAACATTCATTTAAAATAATTATTTAAACTCAATTTTATAAGCTTTTATACAGATTATGTACATACACTTTTTACAAATCCTTTTTACAACTATTTAATTTAAATGCCATATTTAGTTTCACCACTTGGTGGAGACATACACATTATATTACAAGTTAAAAGATTGTCTGAATCAAATGTTTTTATTTTCATTTCATTTGTTATTTAATAAAAGTTTTGGATGAATTTAAAATTGATGTGAATATTAGATGTGGTTTTAATTAAATTATTAAATGTATGAGTTTTACTTTGTGAAAATGTTTATTTTAGAATAATTAACTAATTGATTAATTGTTTTTAAGAATTGATTTATTGATTTAATTGATGTTAGTAGGTTTGTGTATATATAGCGTTGTTTAGTGGTTGCTTTTCATTCACTGAGGAAGTTGATGACGAAAACGTGTTGTAACAGTACTAGCGTTTGTGGAATAAACTGTTTTTGGATTCTTTTTTGGTTCGTGTTCATTCCTGGTTGGTGGTGCCTTTTTTCGTTTCTAAATAATAAATAAAAGTAAGAGGGGAGGTGATATAAGGAATAAGGTAGAGGAAGCCGAACAAAGATGGATTTTACTACTTCAGGCAGATAGGTCTCCTGGATTGAACAATGCTGTTTCCTTGAAACCTTTTTTAAAATCCAGACCACTAAAACATTAAGTAATATGGATTATTACATAAAATGTGTCTGTTATATGTATATTTTATTTCATCTTATGCAGAATATAAGGCAAATTAATGTACTGATGTATGCAATTTTAATTAGTCTATGTCATAGTTCTATATGTGTTTTCATTGGTTGAACCATATTTTAAATACCAATGTTTTAACTGTTTTTATGAGTATGAAGAAGCGATCAGCTGACTTAGATCGCGAAAGCGCTTACTCTTGTTTAATAAAGTGGTGTGAAACTGCAAGTGAACCGTTTTCTACCTTGACTACTACATCTCAGTTACAACTTTTGGTTTTATAAAGGGCACTACTGTGAAGCTGCAAGTGATTTATTTCCTGACGTGGATTATTCCATTTTTATCTTCAGCTGTGGTCTAACCATTGGTCTTTTCATTTTTTTCGCTTGAGGTGTATACCAGGCGTTTATCCAGCTTTTGTTTTCTTTCACGTGTGTATTTTAATAAGCCTGATTTTCATGTTTTACAGACGATTAATTTGAACTGTAAAGGAGATATAAAAATGACATAGAAAGATTGGAAATAATGTGTCAACTATAATTTAATACTGTCATTAAACCAATTTAGTAAGAAACTATTAATTTATTTTTAAACAGTAGGCTAAATTATTAAATATTTTGTGGTAGCATAGCGTAGTTGGTAGCAAACCGTCATGTGATTTTTTTTTTAAACATTTTAAATGGTTGCAAGATTTATGTTAATATGTGAAGGTATGTTTTATGTAAAGAAAGTTATTATTTTTAGTGTTTTCGAAATTTGAACTTTCCACATTTATCCATCACAATCAATCATCCTAGAAATTCAAGTCACTTAGCCTCATCCATATTCATTGACTTATCCAAAGCATTTGAAAGTATCTTTCATCCTAAATTACTAACTAATCACTACTCCCTAGTCCACTCCCAATTCCCTCAGCAACAGACAATATGCTGTAAAGTAGCAACATATCATCTCAACATTACTTACAATTACTATCGGTATCCTCTAAGGCTCCTCTTCTATTGAAAATAGTTATAAAAAAGCCCGTCATCTACCAAACAAGCTACCATTGTGCAGTATTCCAATCACTTTACCCTGCTCTGCTTTGCAAGTAGTTTTGCAAAACTTCAGAACCACCAATACATAATTTTCTTTTTTCAAATCATGGTTAAACAATGCAAGCCTGTTCTTAAACGCTAAGAAAACTATATTAATGTTATTAACACCCAATCAATTCTCTGCCTCAAAACACTGTGTTCCTATTACATCAACCAATAAGACTATCATGGAAAAAGTAACCCACAGAAGTATATTACGTGTAACCCTAGATGAAAAATTGGAATTTGATTAGCACATATAGGTTCATGGATTAGTACTAGGCTAACTGCTCTTGTGGGCCATTTTAAGACTAGCCAATTGCTACATATGAGAATCAAACTGTGCACCTTACGTCTGTAAGGTAAACACCTTAACTATTATACCAACCTCACTGTAGAAGTATAGAAACTTATCAAAATGTGATTTTTCTACTGGATAAACCCATATCTAACTGATCCAAAAAGGAAAACTATTAGCAATCCTACCTCCTTCTTCTACTCCTGCTTGCATCATCCATATTTACAAACTTGCAAACCACACAGCAAAGTAAGTTAGAGACATGCTACGATAAAGTACAACATTTGCTACAAATCTTTTATTGAGGACTCACCACTGTCTCACTTTAAAAGTGATCTACACCCAGGTAGTCACAGCCCATAATTCTATATGTAACTTCAATAACTGACCCTTAAAAAACAGCTATATTCACCATGCAGAGAATTACAATCCAGAGAAAAACATCTTCTTGCCATGACAAAGTCAAACATTGCTACAAGAGATGCTCTCTGTTCCAGTTATGTCTCCAAACTGTTGAACAAGTTACTACTTTCACTCAAACAAATAGATAAATTAAAAGGCTTCATACTCAAATTAAAGTAACACCTGACCAACTCATAGCTGTGCTCATATACCTCACCAAGATAATGTGGAATCTTTGAGGTACTACCATGTCTATAAGACGTCTGGGTTCTAGACAACTTAAGGCACTACAATTTCTATAAGACACGTGGGTTATAGACATCTTATGCACAAACTACAAGCTGCTCACATAGCTGAACTATATTTTCATTTTCCCTCAAATTTCTCCACTTTTGCTCCAGTTTTTCTAAATTCATACTTTTCCTTCTCATCTCTTCCCATTACCTCTTCCCACGTTCTATTTCCTCCTATTTCCAAATACTCTACTTCCTTTAATTGCAGCCGTAAGATCAAGGTACACTGTTTTAGTGTTGAATAAACTGAATACCATTATCAAAGATCTTACGCTTAATATTTTGTTACCTTAGAATTATATGCTTTATATTATTACTCTGTGTTTATTTCATTAGAACTCTGTGTATTAGACCATCATTGTATGTTGTCTGCATTTTTATTGCATTGTTTTCCTTTAGACCTGTGTATTTTAGAGTATCCTTGGTATTCATGAAGCTTTGATCAGCATGCAGGAGCAGTGTAGCCACTCCTGCACGGAGTATGGCCGCTGAGCGATCCAGGAATGTGCCGTTTTGACGTGCACAAGCAGCCCTACACTGTTCTTGCATGGAAAGCTGTGCAATATGCTAATCAGCTCATTTGCTGGTGAAAACCTTGCAAATGAGCTGAATTAGTGATTCAGGAAGTAGGCAGGTCTCCATGCAGGAATAGTGTAGGGTGCAGAGATATATTTGGCTACTAGCTGAATACATTTCTGCAAAATAGAAAACGGAGGCATGACACCCTCAAAGAAAGCATGTATTCCCTTTATTAGGCATGCCAATGGCCAAATATATGGCCACTGGCATGGAAAATAGAATAAAGTTTATAAAATAAAAGTTTTATTTTTTTTGACCGATCTCAGCAGTTTAAGCTTAGGGTAGCACTGCACAAATGGGATTGAGGGAAAAATAAAGAAAAATGGAAAAAGCACAAATGTATGTGAAATCTGCATTTTGCCATTATAGTCAATGGCATACAGAATGTAAACAGTACCAGGGAATAGTGGTTGCTAAGGGGAAAGGCTCAGTGTCATTGTAGTAACTGCAGACTAGGGCAGTGGGGTATGTTAATAAGGGGACTTATACTGAATCACAAATCTCTTCCAAGTGTTAGACTGTACCTAACCATGTAGGTGCTGTAACATGGCCGTGTAAGCTAGAGAGTTAGATGACAACAAAAGTTGTGTGTCATGCTTGCTGTAAGCACATTGGAGCTCTGTTGCCCAGGTTTGTGCTTAGCTAAGCACAGCTAAGTGAGGGTGTGTGTCCCAGATAGCTTAGCTGTGCTTAGCTAAGTGCAGAAACAGTAAGCATGTTCGCATCCAGGGCAGATCCTTTTCTTCAAAGCATTGTTTACGCTAGCTCAATGTGTTTGCGTGGCGTGCCCCGGGGCTTAAACAGGAAGGATATAGGGAAAAAAAAGGAAATAGCAGAACTGGGGAAATGCACTACAAGCATTACAAATCAGTAATTTGAGACACTGCAATTCACTGTGGGCCATTGAAAGTAGCCAATCATGCAGCTAGCAGGTACTTGCATAGCTGAAAATGGGAGGAGATGTAACAAAAAAGGAAAAATAAACTGCAACAGCACAATAAAGGAGAAATGAAGTAGAAATCACTAATATGGGACTCTTGCAACTCACAATGGGCTATGCAAAGCAGTCAATATTACATCTGGCAGGTGGCTACATAGCTGAAAATGGGAGGAGATGTAAGTAAAAAAAAAATAAAAAAGGGCAACAGCAATATGCACAAATTACGACTAATGTCTCTAACATTCACAGTGGCCAGTTCAAAGCCATGAGTAATATAGCTGTCAGCTGGAATGTATCATAAACAGCCAATTACACAGGCAGCAGTTGCAGCACACCACTATAAAGTATGTAAACACCCATCAGTCTTGTTTTTCTCACAAACTCTGCACCTTTGGAGTAAACCTGGGAATTTTAACTGAAAAAAAATGTTAGGGGCTGCCATTGCTTTGATACATTAGTATGTACTGGAGGTTGACAGTGGTGAGGAGGATACTACTAACAACTGCACCAGGCTCAGGAGGAGGATGACAAGACTGTTTAGACCTACCAGGGGCTACATGACCTGGAGATAGTAGAGTGCTACAGGGTGGACAGGGATCTACTTCAGCAACTTAATGAGCTGTGTCTGCCTTAACTCAGAGCCAGAATGAACAGAGGGGAACCCATCCCAGTGGATACTAAAGTATGTGTAGCCTTAAGAATACTAGCTACAGGTACTTTCCAAAGACCTACTAGGGACATCATGGGGGTATCACAGGCATCTGCATCCAGGGTACTCCACCAGTTCCTGGATGCCATGCTACCACATGCTGGTGAGCACATATACTTTCCCCACACCCGTGAGGAGCTGACGAGCAATATGTGTCTCTTCCACCATGTAGCAGACTACCCAGAGGTACTGGGTGCAACAGACTGCATGCACATCCACATCAAAGCACCACCCGGTGAGCAGGATAGGATCTGCATAAACCGCAAGGGCTTCCCCTCCATCAACTGCCAGGTCATGTGCAATGCCCAGGGCATTATCATGAATGTGTGTGCTGACAGCCCTGGAAGTATCACGACTCCCACATCTAGCATTCCTCACAGCTGTATCAGGGATTTTCCAGGGGCACATCTCATATGGCCATCTGGTGGGGGATGCTGGCTATGCACTGGAGCCGTGGATGATGACACCCATCAGAAATGCACACCCATTCAAGAAGGCCATAATGAGGCACACACACAAACCAGGATCATTATAGAGCATGAGTTTGGGATGCTCAAGTCACAGTTCTGCTGCCTGAACATATCTGGTGGAGCCTTGCAGTACTGTCCAGCCACATGTGCACACATGTTCATAGTATGTTCCATGCTACACAATATGATCCTGTGGAAACTGCTGCAGCAGGAACAGGATGGGGAAGGGCCACACAGCCCCCCAACATTGCTAAGCTTCCCAGAGACACAGAGGGACTCAGATGAGGAACTCCCTGAGTCAGCCCCTGTAGGCAGGACAGAAGCATGCCCAGTATGCTCAAGCCTTGGAAAAAAGGCAATGCATAGCACACACACTGACACTATAGGCACCCAGGAACTGACACCTCTCTCTACTCGCACACACAGTAAAAAGGGATGACACACACATCACACTACCTGTATCTTAAAATGTCTAGGCAGTGTACTGTGTGCATCCAACATAGGCATCCCTCAAGCACTGCGCACACAACTGGCACAGGCACAAGGTAAGTCAACAATAAATTAATGTATCAGTGTGTTCTGGTAGCATTTGTATGGTATTGTTGCATGCATGCAAGGGAATGGGCTGGACTACTGGGATAGCAACAGACAGCTGACAGTTATGTGGGACACCAGGTAATGTCTGCCCAATACTGGCCTCCCAGCACTATGCAGTAGTACCCTAGGTGGCAAATCCCACAGCAGTATATGTGTGTGGGCAACTAACTGGGGGTCATAGCTTACACTCATGGATGTTAGTGTGGGGTCCCATACTCACCCCTCAGACCCACATGGTAAGTCAGCTGTAGAAAACAGGAGAGAAATGTCTAGCAAAGCTCCACAAATGGCAGCAAAGTTGAATGACCCCCCCCCCACAGACTCACACAGTCATAACACAGCAGGTCTCGCAGTGGCAGTAAGGCTCTGAAGGGTAACAAGTCTGGCTTGCAAATGTATGCCATTACAATCTCACTTGTGCTCTTTACTGATATGCCTGTAGTCCTCAAGACAGGGCACAATAGTATGGTAAATAGAACCAAGATGTAAAGCAAATATCAGCACAGTCTCTGCAAATGTCTACAGTTGACAGGTGTCCCCCCCCCCATATACTCACAGAAATGCAGTAATATGTATGTTTGCAGGGAAATAGTTGCATGTGCTCAATATGCAGGGGTCAATGAGATATGTCCATGCGTGGTCAATACTGTCAGGATCTGGCCAGCATGTTCTACTAGCTGTCATCTTGTACTGCCCTAGGTAGATCCCGAGATTTGTCACAGCGCCATGTGCAGATAACTGCATTGCCCATGATTATGCATGTAAGTGATACGTATTGCTCTGCCACTAACATACCTGGAAGTCACAGTGCTATGTGGAATATACTGCACATATAATGGACTTCTTGAGAGCTGTGTAGCCGAAGTGCTAAGGCTTTTATGAATAATCATGCTTCTTGCTACTGTTGGCAGTGGTCATTGTCAATGTGCTTTTTTCCTTGTTTTATGTCTGCCTTTGTATATAATGGACATGCCTGCACAGTACAATGCAGTCTGTACCCACACCCATAACGCCAAACTCTGAAAGCAACATATCTGCACAAGGGCAGAAGTAAATGTGGAACAAAGGCACAATGATAGGCATGTGTTGTAAATATTGCCCTGACATACTGAGAAACTTGGTAGGGTGAGGGGTTTGCAGTAGCAGGAATTATCTGAAGGTTATGTAAGATGACACAGTAATGTCTGTCAATATTTTGTAACATCATTCTTCAATTATACTGAAATAACTTGCCACAAAAACACATGTTTATGCATACTGGCCAGAACCTCTAGCCAAACACCTGGACAATCTGCCATAAAATGTACAACAGAGATGTATGACCACACCAGGATATGACATCTCAGGTTACACAGATACTACAGAAGCAGAAGATCTCCAGCCTGTATATCACCATGTTGCTGGACTATCACTCAACTGGCTGTAGTCACACTTCCCAACTGGCCTTGTTGGGCAAGAATGTACATAGCTGTCATCATAATATCAGTCTACACATCATATGACTAGTATTCCTCTGGCTCAGCACTATGATGAGTCTCTGCTCAACAGTGGCACAGGATAATAACTTTCTTGGGTGGCGTAAGCCATGGAACCTTGCTGGCTAGGCTTACATAGGCCCTTGGGCTGATAGCCTAGTACCTACCTATGAACCTATGAACTAGGTGATATGACACAGAGAATAGCTGGAGGCTTCTGTGTCTGTCTGTGTAGGACATGTGTTTAATGCTTAAGAACCCCTTTGTGAGGTGCTTCTGTGGCCTCTTCAGCTGTTGCAGGTGTTGAGCGAGGTACATGGCAAATGGACCATAATAATTAATGAGTGGTCTAATGAGGGAACAGTAGACAGGGATCATTGCCTCTCTCTTCCTGAATGCAAAACCCTTGGTAATACAATGTGCCACATAGAAGGACTGCCTGACCACAGTGGCAATGTGGTGGTTGAAGGAGAAGTTGCTGTGAACCTGTGTCCCTATATCTTTTTTAATGCATACAGTGTTTATTGGGCTCCCATCAATGTGGTACTTACTGGGAACTGAGTGTTTTGCCAAAGGGGATGATGATGCATTTTGCAGTGTTAAGCTTCTGGCCATGGTTTCCACACCACTCATTGGTATCAGTGAGGCCTTTCTGTAGGATGTCTGCATCACTTGTGGAGTTAATGATTGCTCCCATCTTTCAGTCCTCTGTGAACTTGGTCAGCCAGAGTTCCTCTGTTGAGCTGGACTCCTGAGAAGTAGATGCTGGACAGGACACTACCCAGTACTAATCCCTGTCGGACTCCACTCATCACTGCTTGCCAGTCTGACTTGGAGTTTGCCACTATCACACTGTGTGTTCTGTGAACCAATTTGCAACCCACCCACTGATATAGGGGTTGATGCTTAGTTTGGTGAGCTTATCAATAATTGCTGACTGAGGAATGATATCAAAAGCCTTGGCCAGATTGAGATTGGCTGTATGCAGTGCCTTACTGTCATACACAGCCCTGGTGGCTCACTCAAAGACATCGACCACGTTGAGCAGGCATGATCTGCCATTCACAAAGCCAAACTGTGTGGGGTCCAGAGTTAGGAGATCACCTACATCTTGGTCATTCAGGTCCCTGATGATACGGTCCATACCTATACATAGTAGACTTGTCAAGCTAATGGGCCAATAATCCCCAGGGTCTGTACATGCTACCCCTTTATGGAGATGGATAACTGTGGCAGTTTGCCATTTTGGAGGGACAAAGCCTGAGGTGAGGCTGTTACTGAAAAGGGCACACAGAGGTGGTGCCAGGTCTCTTTGTATGTCATGTAGAACACAGCCACAGATATGTTGGGGTCCCATGGAGGCTGTGTTCTTGCCTGTGGACAATGCAGGTCTAACCTGGCCTGCAGTAATGCTGGGTGCCTGGCATTCATCTGCCATTGTGATTGTTCCTTTGGAGGGATAGAGGAGTAAAACTGGCACTGAATGTGTTGGCAAGACTGGTAGCAAGACTGTGGCCAATATCTGTTCTCTCTGGATAGGAGTTTGTATTGTGCAGTAACTCACAGCACTTGTGGGTATTGCTGTGGAAGTTGTTGATATAACTGTCAAAGGCTTTTGTGATTGCCGTCAGTGCCTGCTGCAATTCTGCCTTCATAGCTGCCTGTAGATGATTCCATGAGGGATCCCAAGTTGTGGTTGAGGCTAATAAGGGAGCCCACCAGTCTCAGGACACCACCTTTTTCTGCAACAATATCCTCCTTTTGTTGTACACTTTAGTATTGGAAGGGGACCATCACACTTGCTTCCAGTGTTTGGAGGACAGTGTCTTGGTTCTGTTGGCTATGGCTAGTACCATGCATTCATGTACATGTTTGTACAGTGCATATGTGTATGATTCAACAGTCATGCAGCTATTTTCCATTGACATGGGTGCAGTGAAGTCATCATTCCTGTTTTTATGACTCCAAAGTCAACTTTGGAGAGGTTTTACAAGGTGTTTACCTTTGTGAGGGGTGTGGGTGAGATGTTGAGTGTCATGTTCATTACATCATGTTTGAATCTGACCAGGTAGGGATTGACAACTGTCATCAAGCAGCAGTTCCATATGTAAGTAATTAACACAGGTCAAGGTTGTTGGATCCTCTACTGGGGGGTCAGTATGATCTGGTCCAGGGCATTGGAACTGATGAATTCCAGGAAGCGTTGGGCCAGTGTATTGGTGCTTGACTACTTTTCCCAGTTGATGGAAGGGTAATTAAAGTCTCCTACTATGTCAATGTTGGGTTGGACCTTCATAGATGCTAGGATGTTGAGAAATGTTGATTGACAGTCTAAAGACATAGATGTGGACCTATAGCAAGCTATAACCTGGATTGCACTATTACCCAAAGTCAGTTGTACCTGAAGTATCTCAGATGCATAATGCTGGGATACTAGTCTGGATGTGTGCATATCCATTATATCTTTTATGAATATGGAGACAACACCACCTGTGGAGGTGTGGTCCATATTTTGGGGCTGACAGCTGTGGAATGCCTCATGGCCTGTTAGTGCAGGGCTGCTGTCTGCTGCTGTGAACCAGCTCTCTGTTACAGCACAAATGTCAATGTCTTCCACTTTGAGGAGTGCTTTGAGTGAGTGCATCTTGACAGTTAGATGTTTACTGTTAAGCAGCATGACCCTCAGATTACATACATGTCTAGTTGTTACGGTGATAATTTGATTTGGAACACTGCCTAATAAGGCACTGTAGGGGTGACAAGACACTTAGACTGTACCTGGAATCCCAGGGGAAACAGATGGAGGACATGTCTGGCAAGACATTGAGGTCTGTCAATCATGTCATCCCAAGCAGAGAGATACTGGATCCCCTGAGAATGACACACAGCATGTAAGCCAATGTTGTAGTCAATCATTTGTTGATAGTACTGCAGCATCATTCTGGGTGATGGCAGTATACTGCTCACTGTTACTGTTACACCTGCCTGGACCACATAATCTGATAGTTCGACCATGTCTCTTGTCATGTAGTCCAGGGAGGTGTTCTCAGGTTATTCACACCCACACGGATGATGACAGAGTGATACTTGTAGTTGTTGTGGAGTGCCCTGACTGGGTGTGTCATGTGTTGGATATGATTGACAGCTGGCTGTTACCTCCCCCATAATCAACTTAGTGAGTGGGACATCTGTGTGCCTCAGTATTGAGTTAACCATGATTACTGTATTGTGCAAGGTGGTTAGCATTAAGAGACTAGGTTAAGGGGCGCAATGTGTGGGTGACATATGTGTCCCTTGGCATGTGCTATGTCATGGTGTCTGAGTGGGTGTCTGTCTTGCTAGCCTGTGCTGTTTGGGTAAATGCCCATTGAGTGGCTCTGTGAAGGCTGGTGTGTGGTATTTCAGTATATGTCAGGGCTGTCATAGTGGATGTTGTGGTGAGCTATGTGTTCCATATGATGTGGTGAGGTGTTGATCTTATCCTCTTGACTAGCTAGTCCAGTCTTCTCTGGAGAGTGCATATTTCCACATTTGGTAATATAGGGTAATTCTCACAGGTCTGAGTGTTTGGAGTTTAGAAGAGAGAGTTGTCTGTGTACATGAGGCAGTTGCAACAGTGTCTCAGAATGGACATGTTCACCAGGTTAATGGGTGAAAGCACAGAAAACTGTACATCAATCATGCAGGGAGGGGTGGTCATAACTAGTAAGTACTGGGGCTAATTCTGTGATGAACGAGTACTGCTAATGGCTCCCAGGTATGCTACACTTATTGATGCAATAATCTGTTGAAGTTCAAAGCTATAATGCTATTTGAAGTGCAAGACAAAAAGAACTAGCAAAATGTAAGGGAGAAACTTAAGGCAGACTTTTTGCCACCTGTAATACTTTACCTCAGCTGTGCAGCTATCAGCACCTTTGGCCAGGTGTAAGTCCAGTAAGCTCTGTAGCACATATGGTAACTGTGTAACACTGTAGTGCAAAGAAATACATAAGCAGGGGTTCAAATCTCAATGCTGGCAGTGTGTGTGTGTGTGTGTGTGTGTGTGTGTGTGTGTGTGTGTGTGTGTGTGTGTGTGTGTGTGTGTGTGTGTGTGTGTGTGTGTGTGTGTGAGAATCATATACTTGGTGGGTTATACTATTTTTGACATGTGTACCACCCTTTACATACCCCTCACCCCAATTTAGTAGTCCTGTTGATGTAATTCACCTTAGAAGTACCTTTGGACTAAGAGAAATTGTATAAGCTGTGTGGCGTGTCTGATAACTGCATAATACTATAGTAGAATTAACTAGATAGGCAAGAGTATTAATCCAAATACTGGCCACTGTTTGTGTGCATGTGTGCTTTGTATAAGCTGCGTGGCACATCTGATAACTGCATAACACGGTAGTAGAAATAACTAGATAGGCAGGAGTTTCCATCCCAATACTGACTGTGTGTGTGTGTGTGTGTGTGTGTGTGTGTGTGTGTGTGTGTGTGTGTGTGTGTGTGTGTGTGTGTGCGTGTGTGTGCGTGTGTGTGTGTGTGAGCGTGTGTGCGTGTGCCACCCTTCACACTTCCCCTCACCCCAATATAGTAGTCCTGTTGATGAGTACCACCCTTTACACTTCCCCTCACCCTGATGTAGTAGTCCTGTTGATGTGTGCTACCCTTTACACTTCCCCTCACCCAAATGTAGTAGTCCTGCTGGTGTGTACCACCCATTACACTCCCCATCACCCCAGTGTAGTAGTCCTGTTGAAGTCATTCACCTTAGAAGTATATTTGGACTAGATGAAGTTGTATAAGCTGTGTGGTGTGTCTGATAACTGTGTAACACTGTAGTCAATATAACTAGATAGGTAAGAGATCTAATCCCAATAATGGCAACTGTTTGTGTTTGTGTGAGAATCATGTACTGTGTAGGTATACCATTTTTGACTTGTGTACCACCCTTTACACTTCCCCTCAACCCAATTTAGTAGTCCTGCTGATGTCATTCACTTTAGAAGTACCTTTGTTCTAGGTGAATTTGTATAAGCCTTGTGGTGCATCTGATAACTGTGTAACACTGTAGTAGAAATAACTAGCTAGGCAAGAGTTCTAAACCCAATTCTGGCATGTGTGTGAGTATCATATCTTGTGTGGCTTATACTATTTTTATGTGTGTACCATACACAGCTGGTGACCACCTCCTGATTCCATTACTTTATAAAGAGTGAAACGCATCATAGCACCTCATACAGTTGTCAACAGAATGGACAGAAATTGCACATCAACAGTGGATATTTTTTTTGCCAGCACTCACAACTACACCATACCGCTGTAATCTATCAGCACAATATTAGCTTTCATTGCACTCCTGGCCCTGATGTGTCATATTGCCCCAAAGATGGACAGTTAATTGCATAAACCTCTATTCCCCATTCATTTCTGTGTAGAGGGATGACAGTGGCCATCTTCCATGTGGATGGGGTGTGGATGTTGCTGAGGCTAAGTTTGACTACAGTGTGTAATGGAGCTGTGAGCACATGCCCAAGTTCATGTAGGATGCAGACAGGGATGTTATCAGACCCTATGGAGACTTGCTGTTGTTGCCTTTCAGTAGGCAATATGTACCAGCTCACCACTGATGAGGGGAGGGGTGTGGTTGATGTGCATATCCCCCTACATGGATGGGGGTACAGGGGGTGGTGATGTCCACACCTAACCTGTCTGAGGCACATTACCTATAGCCATGGCATGTGTGTATGAGGTGTGATTTAACACCAGTACAGGATGAATTGTGTTGCTGCCTCTGAGACTGACAACATATGTGGAGACACCCTTGTGACTGGCCTTGGCAGTGTGGATATGTCTGATTTGTACTTATAGTTAGCCTTACAGGGCGTCACCTGTGATCTTACATGCTTCTTTAGAGAGAGGTGGACATGCTTGCAAGTTGTTGTCTGCACCTATGTGGCCCTGTACAGCAATATAGCAACCTATCATGTGGTTTTTGTATTGCTGCTGTCCACCAAAGGGGATTACTCTACCTTGGTGGAGGCAGGTTTTACAGGTCAGATATTGCTGAGTCCATACAGTTACAGTAGATATATAAGTGTATACACCCCTGTTACAATGCCTGGTCTTTGTGCTATTGTAACTTGACACCACAATAACTCATTTCAACACAATTCCCACCTTTAATGTGATCTATAGCCTGTACAATTCTATTGAAAACATAACAATCTTTTATGGTAAAACATATGCAAATTGAAATCAATACAATAAGCTGGGTTGCATGAGTGTGCACACCCTTAAACAGCTACTTTGTGGAAGCACCTGTTGAGATAATGACAGCATTCACTTGTCTCAGGTCAGAGTCTATCATCATGGCACATCTTTACTTGGAAATAGTTGCCCAATCTTCCTTGCAACAGCCCTACAAATATGTCAATTTGTGAGGGCATCGCTTGTGCACAGCTCTATTCAGGACAACCCACATCTTTTCTATTGGATGTAGGTCTGGCCACCGGCAGGCACATTCCCAAACTGTAATTTTCATCTGGTGAAGCCTTTTCTTTGTCAATTTGGATGTATGCCTGGGGTCATTGTCTTGTTGAGAGATAAAATCCCTCTTCATCTTCAGCTTTCCAGCAGATGATTGAAGGTTTGGTGACAAAAATGCTTGGTATTTGGAACTGTTCATAATTCCCTCCCACCTTGACTAGAGGCTCAGTTCCAGCTTATGAAAAGCAACCCCACAGCATAATACTGCCGCCACCATGCTTCAACAGGGGATGGTGTTCTTTTGGTGATGCAAATTGGTGTTTTGGGTGAAGCATACTTCTTGGAATTGTGGGCCAAAGGTTCAGCCTTGGTGTCATCAGACCATGACACATTGTCCAACATGCATTTTGGAAACTTGATGTATTGTTTGGCAATGTTTGTCCAGCCCTGGACATTTTTCTATGTAAGAAAAGGCTTCCATCTAGCAAACCTACCCCATAGGGCAGACATATGGGGAATACGGGTCCCCTACACATGGTCAACATTTCAGAATGTTGAAGACCATATGGCCGAGACCATATGATCAACATTCGAAATGTCGACCATGTGGAACCAGCATCTCCGTACAGCGCAGAATGAAAAGATTTCCATTTTACACACTGTAGTGCAATCTCGGAGTTGGTATACTTACGTTATGGGGGTTGTGGGAGTGGATCCCCCTGCTTGCAGTGTGAAGGTAAGTTGTGTTTTTTTTTTTTATTTCATGGTTGACATTTCAAATGTCGATCATATGGTCTCAGCCATATGGTCTTCAACATTCTGAAATTTCAACCATGTATAGTAGACCTGGGGAATACAGAAGATTGTTGTCACATGTGGTACACACCCAGTACTTGGTAGGCAATTTTGTAGCTCATTCAGTGTTGCTGTAGCTCCCCTGGCAGCCTCCATGGCCAGTTGTCATCTTGTCATTCCATCCATTTTGGATGGATGTCCAGGTGTTTGCAGTGTCACTGTTGTTCCATATCTTCTCCACTCTCTGATGACTGTCTGCACTGTATTCCATGGTATAGCCAATGCTGTGGACACTTTTTCTGCTCTTCTTCTGACTGATACCTTTCCACAATGAGATCACTTTGATGCTTTGTAAGCTCTCTGCAAAAAATATATTTTGTTGCAGCAGGCAACTGGATAAATGCCAAACAAATCCCAGTAGGACAGTTTAACATTATTTGGAGTTAATCAGAGTATTGTTAATTGATGGCATACCAAAAAGAGAATGCTGTGATTAGTGCAAGAGGTGCATCAACCAAGTAGTGGTTTATGTGTGTGCACATGTATGCAACCAGTTTATGTTGCGTTTTTTTGTTTTATATTTTCTCCCCTAACAGATTTGTTAGTTTGTCAATAGAATTGTACAGGTTATGGGTCACATTCAAGGTGGGAACCGTTTTGAAAAGATTTTCTATGGTCTCATTTTTGTATAGTATACAAACCTGGCATTTTAACAGGGGTGTGTACACTCTTGATATCCACTGTATGTGGGTGTTCAGATAGCTGTTTGTGGTAGGCATGGACAGAGGGTTATAACACAATTGCACACTTCTTCAATTACAACCTGATAATCATGCCTATTCTACTAACCATATCATTGTCATGGCAATGCAGCAACCAGTACCTGTATACATTTATGTCTGTTGTATGCACTGAAACTGATATTACACACAAGTAGAACATGCACAACTTATTTACACACATAGATAAGTTGATTGCACAGTAGGCTTTGCTATCACAGTGCTAACCTGGAGGATGTCCCATATTCATATCTAGGCTATTATGTTACGGTGTCATTGTTAACAGACTTGACAATGGTTTACCTAAAATAACACAACTCTATATGTGAGTGACTACAGATATCAGGCACACATGTACTTATAACACTGTACAGTTAAATGGTATGAACTCACTATATCACATGCATTTTAACACACACTTCTGCAACAGTACTTTACTATGCACATGCTCTGTATAGGTCTTTTATATTTAAAAGACAAAATGTATTTATTTATTTTATTTATTATTTATTTTATTTATTTTACATTTGTTAACCGGGATAGTCCAACTGGACACGTCCATTTTCAGTGGAGGCCCGGGGAGAAAAGCTCCACACAGTAACGTGATATGTACAATATAACAGACAGTTTATAGAATACATGAGATACACTGTTTATACAACTTTTAAATCAGAAATTAGCACTATACAAGGGTAGGACAAAAGACAGAAGAGAGAACTATGAAATTCTTCATTAGGACACTTAGTATGCATTATTTATTTATTTTTATTTATTTTACATTTATTTATTTTACATTTGTTGACTGGGCTAATCTAACTAGATATATGTCCATTTTCAGTAGAGGCCCGGGGAGAAAAGCTCCAACCATCAGCAGTGACATAAACAAAATAAATACAATATATAGTAATAGCCAAGTGAATTACAATACATTAGCTACATAGGTGAAAACAAACGTTTTACAGAGTAACTTAGTAGGTTTAAGCTAAGATTAAATACAGAGAACAAAAAACATAAAATTAAGAACGTTTTTTTTTTTTTAGTACTACAGATAGGTGAGATAAAAACAGTAGAGTAGAGAAGTACAGAGAGTGTAGGAGGTGAAAGAGATATCAGTCTAGGTTAGAGCAGGGACACAGCCAGTGAGTTGTAAGATATTCTTTCAGATGCTTTTTAAAAAGAATAGTGGAAGCAAGGGAGGAAAGTTCAGTAGGAAGCTGATTCCAGATTTGACCTACTGTGTTGGTGAAAAGTGAGTCTCCAGCCTTGTTATTTGAGTTAATAGTGGAAACTAGAGGCTTATTAGCTGAGCGTAGTATAGCAATACTTTTGTAGGGTGAGATCAGTTTAGTGAGGATAGGGGTATTTTTTAAGGTGGTAAAGGATTTTTTGGGTGATAACAATTTGTTGATAAAGTAGTTGGTTCTGCAGTTCTAGCCATCCTAGTTGTTTTAGATTAAGACAGTGGTGAGTTCTAAAGGTGGTGCCAGTGGCAAATCTGGCTATGTTATTGTAACTAGTAGAAAGTTTGGTAAGGTTATTGTTTGATAGATTGGTATATATTGCTGAAGCATAGAACAGTGTAGAGATAAGGTGGGTCTGGGCAATAGTTATTCTGGCTGTAGGGGAAAGGAATGGTTTGATTCTGTAAAGAGTGCCTAGTTTTCTGTTGATTGACTTTATAGTAAAGTTAATGTGGTTATCAAGACTAAGGTTATTATCAATTGTTACTCCTAGCAGATGGGTAGAAGTGTCTGGGGATATGTTAGTTGCATTGTTTGAGGTTATTGTAAAGTGCAGTTGAGGTGATTTATGAGTTGGAGCAAAGAGCGATAACTTTGTTTTCTTAGGGTTCAGGAGGAGGCAGTGTTGCATAAACCAATTTTCAACACTGTTAAATACTATTTGGGTGAGAGACCGGAGAGAGGTTATGGACTTAGCTGAACAAATTAAAGTAGAGTCATCTGCATATTGTATGCAGGTGGCCTGAGGAATTGTGGTATGTAGGTCATTAATAAACAATGAGAAGAGTAGAGGTCCTAAAATAGAGCCTTGGGGTACTCCAGTGTTCATGGGAAGGGATTTTGAAAGAGTATTATCCCACTATACTGCTTGTTGCCTGTTTTCCAGATAGGATTTAAACCAATTTAATGCTTGTGAGTGAAGAGAGTGGGCTTTTAGAATGTCTGTAAGGATATTATGGTTGACCATATCAAAGGCTTTTGAAAGGTCAATAAATAATGCAGAGGAAAAAGTGTTATTGTTACGATTTTTGTTTATAGACTCAGAGAAGGATAGAAGGGCAGTTGTTGTACTATGGAAAGGCCTAAAACCATGTTGGCAGTTGGCAAGTGGATTGTATTGGAGAAGGTGATCAAGTAGTTGTCTGTGTATGCATTTTTCCATTATCTTAGCTATTGGAGACAGTAAGGCAATAGGCCGAAAGTTGGAGAGTTCAGTAGATGTACCACTTTTATGTAGAGGGATGATTTGGGATATTTTCCAAATGGAGGGGATTTTGCTTTCTAAAATTGTTCTGTTTATAAGGATGGAGATGGGATAGGCAATAGCTTTTGCTGCTATATATGCATTATACAACTGAGTTAGAGTCTTTGAGACACAGAGATGATGCAAGTCAGGATTAGAGCAAGGGCATAGCCAGTGTGATTTAAAATATTTTTTTGAGATTTTCTTTTACTAGCATAAGTGAGCATTCAAGAGTAAGTTCAGCAGAGAGTTGATTCCAGGTTTTACCAGCTGAGTTGGCAAACAAGGCTTCACCAGCTGTGTTGTTGGATTTGATTGCTTGGATCAATAGTCTATTGAATGAATGAAGTATTCCGTGATTACTATATGGGCTGACAATATTTTTGAGTGCTGGTGTATTATCAGGGTGGTAGAAAGTTTTATGAGCTACTATGAGCTGGGTAAACTGTAGTAGGAAGGTAGTTCAAGCCACCCTAGAATATTTAGATTGTGACAGTGGTGAATCCTATAGGCTGAACCAGTGGCAAATCTAGCTGTATGGTTGTAACAGTGGGATACTTTGTTAATTTCAGTTATGCACAACCCTGTGAGTAGAGGGGAGGCATAATGTAGGGTGGCTAGGAGATGAAAACAGGCAATAGCAGTTCTGGCAAGAGGAGTGAGGAAGGGTTTGAGCTTGTAAAGGGAAGTTATTTTGCTTATGGTTCTGAAAGTTTGATTGACATGTGCATCAAATTTAAGATTATTGTCTATTATGACTCCCAGGAGTTTGTTTTGGGCTTCGGGGAGATGATGGTCCAATTGTTAGCTATCATGGTAATGATTGGAGGCTTGGACCTATGAGTGGGAGTGAACAGGAGCAACTTTTTAGGGTTTAATAACAGACGGCGATTAGTGAGCCAGTTTTCAACAGCTTTGAACGTACTCTGGGTTAAAGACTGCAGATCTGCTTGTGAGGTGGCTGAGCAGATCAGTGTGGAGTCATCTGCATACTAAATACAAGTTGCCTTAGGAATAATGGTGTGGAGGTCATTAATAAGCATGGAGAACAGAAGGGGTCCTAGTATTGAGCCCTGTGGGATTCCTAAGGAGATGGGTAGAAAGGATGATAGCTTATCTTGCCATAGGATTGCCTGTTGGTGTCCAGATATATAGGATTGAAACCATTAAAGAGAGTGGTAGTCTAAAGAGGAGGCTTTCAGGGTATGGATGACTAACTGATGGTTAACCATGTCAAAAGCCTTGGATAGATCTAGAAAGAGAGCGGAGGAAAATAGGTTGCTATTATGGTTATGGTTATTGACATTAGAGAAAGAGAGGAGAGCTGAGGTGGTGCTGCAGAATGGCCTGAAGCCATCCTGAGAGTCAGCCAGCAGCTTACCTTAAATTAGGCAGTGCATGAGTTGTTTATGGACACATTTTTTCCATTATTTTAACTAGTGAAGATAGAATGGCTATGGGTCTGAAGTTTGAAAGTTCTATGGAGCTACCGCCTTTATGTAGAGGTATAACATAGGATACCTTCCAAATTGAGGGGTCAGCGGCTTTGGATAAGGTTCTATTTATCAAGATTGAATCTGGGTAGGCTATGATGTCAACAGCCTTTTACAAGTACTCTGCTGGGAGGAGGTCAGCAGCCAGAGTGGTAGGCTTTAATTTCTTGATAAGACTTTGGATTAGAGTGAGAGGAACAGGTTGAAAGCTAAAGGAGAGAGGGGTATTAGGTGTGTCATTATCTAAGATAGAGGAGGTGGAAGTGAGTTGGCTGTCCAGGGTCTGGATAGATTCTATAAAGAAGCTATTGAAGGTATTTGCAGTGTCTACTGCCAGATCATGGGTAGAGACTAAAGGGGAGGGAGTAGAAGTTTGTCCTGGGTGAAGTAGCTTATTTATGCCCACCCAGAACTTTTGGGGTTTGTTATGGTTTTACTGTTGCAGATGGTAATATAAGTTCTTCTTGTCAAGAGTAATAGACTTTTTGGTATTGTTCCTTAATTGTCTAGATCTAAGTTGATGTTGTGGGTCTTTTGTAGCATGCCAAGTGGCCTATGCTTTATTTATAAGTATGATTTTAGATTTTTGAGAGCCAAGGTGCTGATTTAGTTTTGGTTCTGATGGAGCAGGTAGGAGCATGGGAGTCAAGGATGGCAAGGAATTTGTTATTGAAGTATTCCACTGCATCATCCAGTGGAAGTAGTTTTATTGGAGACAAGTTGCATGCTCTGATCTCATTTTGGAAGTTGGTGAGGTTAAAGTTTTTGTTGGATCTTATTGTTTTGTAAGTGGGTAATTGGGTAATTGGGGGTTGTCAGCTTTGAGCTTAAATATATGAGGCAGTGATCACTTAGGTCATCAGGCAGAGTCCTAGACTTGTATAACTGGGGATGGCCATTGATAAGTATCCAGTCTAGGGTACTTTCTTTGTTATTAGATTTATTAAGCCTGGTGGGAGTGGAAATGACCTGTGAAAACCCATATAGGTTAATATGAGTAGTAGGTGATTCAGAGGAGCAGGAGCTCCAGTCAATGTTCAAGTCCCCAAGAACAATGGTTTCTTGGGGATAATGATATATTAATATAATTATAATTATAATATAATATATAATAATAATAATAATAATAATAATAATAACAACAACAATAATAATAATAATAATAATAATAATAATATTAATATTAATAATAATAATAACAATAATAATAATTATAATATAATAAATAATTGTATAATATGTTGGAGCTTTTCTCCCTGGGCCTCCCCTGAAAAAGGGCTCTTCAGTTCAGTCGGACAATCCTGGTCAACAAATAATAAATGTAAAATAAATAAAATAAATAAATACATTTCTAGATAACCATTGTAGGATGTCCTCTAGAGTGATAGTATTTTTACCCAGGGAAATGTAGACACAGACAATATATCTATATTTGTTTTTATTCATTTGATGTTTGGTAATCAGGGTTTCAGCATAACTATCTTGGGGTGGTTGTTGGATATCTGCAGTGACTGTAAGGTTAGATTTGTAGAGAACAGCAAATCCACCACCTTTCCTATTAGCTCTGTCAAGTCTAAGTATTTGATACCCAGGGGGTATTGCCTCATTATCTTTAGCTGCTGGTTTTAGCCAGGTTTCAGTAAGACATAGTATGTCTGGGGAATGGACTGCTAACAGGGAGTGCAGGTTGTGAACCTTATTATTTAAGCTTCTAATTTTTAGATGCAGGCTAGGAATGAGTTGGGGGTCTATTAGGCACAATAATGTTGGTAGGATTATTAGTGTGGGAGCAAGGTGCATCAGTGGAGGCTGGGTCAGGGTTAGGGTGGATGTCGCCATGCATTGTGAGGTTGTAGCGTAAGTTAACTATGAGTTTTAATATTTTAAGTAAGAGTTCTTGGTAATGTTTCATTTTTGGGGTGGAGTGATTGGATCTGATTGGTTGGAAGTATTTGGGGGTAGTGGAGTTGGATGAAAGCGGAGTAGAGAAGTATTCGTGTTTGTTCAGTACTGGTAGGGAGGAGGTATGGAATTTAGGGTACTGAAAACCTAGGTTGAACTGATTTTAATAGATTGTGAGTATATGTGGGAGGACTAGCAGGGGTACTAAAGGAAGAATAAGGAGTATTTTGGGTGCTGGCATTGTGACAGGTTTTAGTGTTATTTAGTTGTTTTTATGAACAGACTGTTGAGAGACCTGGTAAATAGCTATTAGAGTTAGGCAGAGCTGTTAGACTGCAGCTTTTGGTGATTGGTTAATTAGGAAGGGGAGTGCCTTAATAGGAATAAATTTAGGGATATTAGGTGCATGTGGGATTTGGGGGCAGGGTGGGGCATGGAGTGAGCCCAAGCGAAGCAAGGGCTAGTGGAGTGGGGATGAACCAAATCTCAAGGTACCTGTGTTCAGTGTTTGCAATGTAGGTAACTCACTAAATGAAGCTAGATTTAACTTATAGTTATACAGGCAGTTTAAATCAACTTTTGGAGTAAGTAAACACCTGTATTTATCCTTGGACAGCAATATAGTGAGCAACTGTATGTTAATCAAGATTTGGTACAATTGTAATAATTTATAGGAGAACAAGGGCAATTTCCAATGCTATAGACCCAGTTCAGCATTTTAACAGTGAAAATATACTTAGGTTTGTATATGTTAACCTTGTATAGTCTTTTAAAATAGTGCGTCAGGGTTGTACTGCTTTCCGTTCTTAGTCGCTAGCAGCTAATAGATTTTTTAATGTTGATAGCCTTTCAATGGGAGCTATGGGTGGATAGAACCTGAAATAGATAGATAATTCACTTCCTTAACTACAGCTTATGACCATAGGAGCTAACTCTCTGCAGAAAATCAATTAGATCAATCTCTGCTAAACAAAAAAAAAAACCACCATCACTTATTTTAGTAAAATGCTCTCAATGCCCATAGCCAAAGCTGCATTCAAGCACAGTTGGTGAACATATACATAATTACTCTAGGAAGCTAAAAATGCATTACTTAAGTCAAAGCAGTGTTAGGTGTATCTGCTAGAGTTGTTTCATTAAACCAAATTAAATTAGTGCTGTCTAGTAGTATTGGTTACATGAGGAAGTCATGCACAGTAATCATCAATACCCTAGCTTGTCTGAACAACAAAGCAAAATGCGTATCATAGTTATATTCACAAGTAACATGGATATTTTCAACATCCCATTAGCTGGCCTAGCGGTGGCACAGTCAGTGGTGTTTGACAAACACTACAGTACTTGGCAAATCTCAGCTGTATTTTCCTGGGGTGAGTTAAGGGCCTGAATTGTGATCTATGTCACTGCAGACAAAGCCACATGCTATGGCCATCAGTGCTGTTCAGCAGTACATCAAGTACAGCAAGTCTTGTTGAGAAATATTCTTTCAAACTCCTATTTTTTATTATTAAAGACCACCTACTACATTCAATTACATGCTTATTTGTTTCACATACATTTTAAAAGTAAATTATTTCAAATACATCTTCTGTATTCAAGTCAAAGGATTTTCAATTGTATCACTGTCTATGACAGAGGTGGTTTGAATAGATGGCAGCTTGACTTTTATAGGTAATGCTCATGACCATGTGATGGCTTGTGCACAAATTGGTGTTCCCCATTTGCTAATTGCATGTAGAGCAGCTGTGTAGTTATTTCAATTGTCAATGTCATGGCAACACACTCCTATACCTCTTACAACAAGACTTGTGGAGACAAGCCAACTAAATGGTGGAGAAGGTCCAAGCCTTAGGGGCAGAATGTGAGTATTGCTGTTATATGTTTTGAATACTGCTAGTTTAACAGGGTTTGTCTGAACATGCTACTTCTGCATGGGTTTCAGTCTGACAAAGTTCTGTGTCTACATAGCTCTCAACTGTAGGGCTATCCACATAATAGCCAGAGGTTTGCCTGTTATGTTTGGTCTGTTCCCCAGGCAGGTGTTGTCTTTGGCAAATCAGAAGCATACTCTGGTAATTGCAATCAGTAAATGCTAATATCAATTTGTGTTTCTGAATTTATATCCCTCAGAAAATATATGTTACAACAAACCCTGCAACACCAGCAACTTGCTCAGTGTATAACAGCAATATTTCAAGTATGGCCATGTTTTTGGGCCACTGTCCCCCAGTTAAGTCAGACTTTGTCCAGATGTCATACAGGTCTATCACTATTTAGTGCTGTCATTCCTGCTGAGGGGAAAGGTGGGAAAACATGTGGAACTCTGTACATTCAAGAGGTCGGTGTCTAGAGAATGCTCTTAGTTGCCCTTGCAACACATTTTATGTGTGGGACAGTAACAAGTGTTTTAAAAATAGGCTTTTAGAACATGTGAGACATATTACTGATAAGACAGAAGACACTTCTATAGCTGTACATTTTAATAAATGTCAACATGGGGACAGTAGTGGGCTACAAGGTACTGTTTTAGAAAAAGCCTGGTTCTCAGTTTGATCAGTCATAAAAGAACAATTGTTATGTACAGAATCAATTTATATTTTTAAATGTGATACTTTATCCCCTAGGGGGTTACTTGAGGAGTGTAATTGGAGGCTGTATATTTAAATGTAATTAAGTGTTAATTGCTTATTGTATTTAAGGCAAGTATTTCTTGTAATGTTTTACTCCTTGAAGGCTTTGGCCAAGACATCATAGTATAACAAACTTGTGTGAATTACTGGCTGGTTGTATTTCTCTTTACTATCTTCAATCATTTCAGTCATTTTGCTAAGAGGTTGTTCTATGTCTGGCCATTGTGTATGGGCTATCATGATTTTGTAGCAATGTACTGTTTAGTTATTATTTGGACTGTCTGGGGCAGATGTGAGTGTCATGGGTCCTTTTGTATCCAACTATGCATGCTGCCCCAGATATGGGTGCTCTATCAGCAGCATATGTTTGTATGGGTATTTTGACACATGTATACACACACACACACACACACATACACACACACACACACACACACACACACACACACACACACACACATATATATATATATATACACACACACACACACACACACACACACACACACACACACACACACACAAAACTTGACTAATTCTACAGAATATTTTCCCTACTGTTGAATGACTCTACTGAATGATATGTTTGAAAAAGCATTAGACATTTGTAAAGCTTAGATGGCTTAGTGTTAAATCACTGTTGCTATGGTGTGCAGGGTCCTGGGTTCAAGAATTGCAAGGGCTGATTATTTTGTTGCTGAGAAGAACAAGGGCTGTTGGATACAGAGTGATTAAGGCACTTTTAAGCAGTTGTAAGTGGGTTTGCGCTGCAGTAAGGAATGTTAACTTATGGTGAACTATGCTTACGCACAGTTAGCCCTAGAAGTGCTTAATCTGAGTTAGCTTTGCTTAGCACTGTGCAAACATGTTTACTCCCGCTTACTCCTGCTTACCCCCATGCTAATTTCTTTAAAAGAAAAGAAAAAAATGGGTAAAAGGAAAGTGGTGAAAAAAGGGGCATGCTGAGGGAAAAACAATATGAAAGATAGCTAGGGATGTGCAGGGCGGGTTTAGGGAAGGCCCATAGCTGTCTCTTTCTTTTACAGCAACAACTGTGCATTTATACAGAATTTGGATGTACATTTGGACACTGAAACCCCTGAGAGATGGGTGAGGACAACAGTAATGTGTTGTGAAGCCAGTTGGACCAGATTACATGTGTCCCATGGACATATGTGCGAAATGGGCAGCTATGTATGGGGCGACATTTTTTGGGGGGAATAGATTGCCCCTTTTATTTTTATATAAGGTGAGAGTGGGATGCTGGGGAAAGATAGTAGGTATGTTTGGGAAGGTAGGTTAGGTAGGAAGACAGACAAGACAGACAAAACAGCAAACAGGGACAGTATATGACACATGTGGGGGGTAAACACCTTAGACAGGGAGGTGTGGTTGGGAATCAGATGCCCACAGGACCACAAATGGATACAGTGGGACTAAGGTCCCCACCCATTGGCAGTCACCGCTGCACCTTCACGGCCCCGAAGGTGGCTGTGCTGGGGGCTGAGCAGGAGGGGCAGGCTGATTCTCTAAGTGCACCACATGGCCCTCAAGATGGTGTAGCAGATCTCTGAACTCCTTTCAAAGCTCACTATGCACCAATCCCTTGACCTGACTTCAGATGACAGTGTCTTGTCCTCACCCATTCCCGGGGGGACGAGCCTCATCATCTGAGGCAGTTTCACCCAAAGGTGGTGTGGGACCAGCGGATGAGAAGGTCCTGGGTTGAGTACCAGATGTACTGGGGCAAGGAGCCATGGCCAGGTGAGGCAGGACAAGTGGATCCACTGGGATCAGCCTTCCCAGATGTACTATGGTGTTGCAGTTTTATAACATATGTTGGTTAGTCATAAAAAACACATTCCAGGATTAGTTATAACAGCATGCATGGGTATTCCCATTAACCAAAAACAGCAGATATGGAACAGTTGCATTGCAAACAGAACACATGCATATATGGAACCACAATGGGCATTATAACTGCATGAAGGTTACACTGATAGCAACAGGCCACCAGTCATTATAATACAATTTATAGTCAAGCGTTTCAATATTTGTAGAACAATAGGACACATGTCCCAACAGTAGTTTTGGTGAAAAACATACCCACTGATTTATGTGTTCAGATTATGTGTGCAGATAGGGTGGGGGAGAGAGAGAGAAATGTCAATTAAAGTGTGTATAGGCTTCAATTGCTCACAACTTTAATGATCATTGCTCTAACCATTATTCTGCAAGTATTACTTCACTTTACATTGACCTATGGCCTTGGGTTGAGCAGTGTTATGTTTGTACACAGTGTATAATTACAGCCTTCTTACAGCTAATTTATACCTTTTCTTACTTAACAGACATGTGGAGGAAGTTTCTGTTAACACTACCTGACGGTTTCTACCCATATTCACATAGTCACGGTTACATATGTGCACTCATACTGTGTGTGTGTGTGTGTGTGTGTGTGTGTGTGTGTTTGTGTGTGTGTGTGTGTGTGTGTGTGTGTGTGTGTGTGTGTGTGTGTGTGTGTGTGTGTGTGTGTGTGTGTGTGTGTGTGTGTGTGTGTGTGTGTGTGCTACTGCCATACTCTGCCTTAATGTCTATTAGTAACCCTGGATGTTGGCGGCACTGACCACTAGCTGTGACAGCATGACACCTGAGGGACATTTCTTGGAGAAGACTACTTGGTGTATGTACTTATCTTGCTGTAATTTACAGCCTTGGATTTGGACAGTGGGTGTTGTACACAGTGTATATGTACAGCCTTCTTACAGCAAATGTATACATTTTCTTACCTGGCAGACCTGTGGAGGAAATTTCTGTTAACACTACCTTACTGTTTCTACACATATTCACAAAATCCAGGGTGAAATGATGCATATGGCCTACTACCACTCCCGAGATTCAAAATGTGCCTGTTTGTGCAAAAAATACAAGTTTGTGTTTCATCAGAATGAGCTATTGAGAAACTGCTGTCTCTCGTTTGACTGTTTTCTCCTTAATACTCTCTTGGTTGTACAATCTGACCTTGTAATTCTGACATTCATGCATGGCACATAGGTCTTATACTATGTATTCATACTTTGACATAGCACAGTGTGGAAAACACTGGTTAACACAACAGTACTATTCAGGTATCAGATCTTGGTGCATGGAGCATTTCATATAGTGAATCTCCTGTTTTACAACTCCACAATCTTTGTCAGATGAGCCCTGATTATTTAATGCTTTCAGGGCTATACTTGCTGTGCATAAACTGTACACATTTCGATTCGTACCACCACATACCAAAGTAAACATAACCAGTCCAGAGTTTTTACTTTTATTGACAGGTACTGACACTTTTATTGATATGTAACCTGTATGTAACTATTACTCTGCTAGTGTCTTGTTTATTCAGTACAAACTATACCCATTTTTAAATACTGCAAGGTGACATTCTACTCCTTTTTATTTATTTGCCCTGAATGCTACACGCTAGATTGTTACCCACCAGCCTTGCAATGCAGCCTTAGCAGCCTGCTGCTGTGGACGTCCAAGTTCATGGCCCTCTCATCTGCATCTGTACAAGTGATGAAAAACATTTATGCATATCTATCCATCACATACAGAGGCTGGACTTTGGAAAACATTTTTTGAGGATGATACTTACATATGCCTGGAGCATTCCCCACCCATGTATCTTGGACTCACAAGTCCAAGAGCTCCCTCTTGCTATGCTTTAAGTCGGCAAAGTGGTGACAGACCTGCTCACAAGTTAAAGGGATGCCAGTGGCACTGGTGATGTCACAAACAAGATGGTCCCAGGCCTCTGCTTTGTATCCAGAGCCCTGGTACTGGTCCTGCAGCCATCTCACATCATGATCTTTTACGAAGAGTCCAACCATGACCCTGGACTCCTAAATGCCCTAGTGCTGTGCTCAAAAGCACACACCCTCACCAACACCAGCCATAGTGCCTGCAGTGGTGAGCTTCAACTGGTTATGGGCTATATTCCTGCCTATGAGGTTTAAATAGGGCTGATTTCCCACCCTTTGCCATAATTGGATGGTTTTGAATATGCTGAGCTAAGCTAAGTGATGGGCAAACCTGCTTAGCAAAGATAAGCATTGCTTAAAGTGGTAGATGCTGAGCACTGCTTACCAGTGCACAAATCCACTTAGCTATGCTAATTCTTGCTTAGCATTTAAATTTAAGCAATGCTTATATCAGCTAAGCATATCTAAGCACAAGTTAGAAGTGCTCAGCTTTCCTTTTATAGACTATCAGGACTGTGGGGTTGATTCCTCATAAATGACATATTACGATATGTATGTTTACCTTACATAACATTCCCCTATGTGCTTTCATTACATTACATTCTTTTGTGGCTATACTGTATGGGACACTTGTGTTTATATGGGGGGTTTCACATCTGTACTACACTGACACCTCACATTTGGACCTGCTGCACTACCCTGGTTAAGAAATATATATCGTTCACTACCTATTTATAAAAAATATACTTTTAGTGCTGTTTTCACAAATAAAAATGAATGGACTGTATTGGGGCTTGAACCATGAATGAGTGCATGCTAAGCAAAAACTCTAACCATTACACTACTTCTTTTTGACTCTTGTGGCTGTATATTTCTATTTAGCTCCTTCAAATGTTTAAGCTATGCTATGCACAGCTGAGTGACATGCACACCCGCTCAGCTACTCGTAAACTTTATTGGGGATGGAAAAAAAAAAGTTAACGTGTTTTATTTCTATTTACTTTAGGAGTATGCACATTGCTGTTATTTATCAACTTTCTAAGTGTGTTGGAGCAATATTTAACATCTCTCGCTTTTTGTTCCCCCATAATTTTAGGCTTTGTCCAGATTTTTTGCTGTAACAGGTTGAAAGGTATGATGACCAATATTTGAGTTCAAGACTTCATATCCTTCGGAAAATGTATGTTAACACAACTCATTTTATTCTAGCCACTTTCTAGTGCTTTATCAGAGCACTATTTAAATTTGTTCCTATTTGGGGGCCTTTGACCCCCCCTCCATTATTTTTGACTTTGTCCAGTTTCTTGTGCTGAGAGGTTGAGAGGTATGAGTGCTGTATTCCAATTTAGCAATGCAGGTGGTGTGTCACAGAACCTGTAACACACCCCCTGCATTGCTTTCTTATAGCTGTTTTTATTTTAGGGTCAGTGGACACTGAAATTATAATTATAATTATTAATATTAATTTTTTTAATTAATTATCATTTCAGTGTCTGTGGACACTGAAATACTTGTATAATATTAGGCTAAAGCTGTAATATTATGCCAGTACAGCTTAGAAAGTGCCATACGGCACTTTCTGAGTGCAGGGGGCATGCCCCCTGCACTCGTTCTTGTTTTGTGGCCATGTAGTGTATACAGAAGAGTGCCCTCATGAATATGCAAGGTGCGCTGCTGTCCTACACGGCCATGAAACACTCTGTGCAAGAATAAGCTATTCCTGCACGGAACTTACTGAATCCCAGGGCATTACTTTCTTTAAGTAATTTTATCCTCATTGTTTGGAGCTTTTCTCTCTCGGCTTCCATTGGAAATAGGCTTTTCTTGCCTACTGTAACTATCTTAGAAAACAAAAAATAAATAAATTAATAACTAAATAAATAAATCAGGCTAATAAATGAGACTGTGACAGTTCATATTCTAGTTTGTTTTGTTGATCTAGTATAATTGGTCCAAAGGGAAAATATGTTTTTCTATAAATTGAGTTGTATAACTGTATAGTTTGGACACAAAAATCGTGTTATTTATATAAGTTAGATGATTTTATTCTGATTGAAGCTAATAAAATGAGGGATTTGGGATTAGTTTTTAAACAATTTCTAGTCTGGTCCTAGCTTACATTTTATTGTAAGCAAATGCTACTCAACAATGAAAGATTTGTCACATGTTTATCCAGTAAAGACAATAAGGTATTTGTCATTTGTCCCCCTTTATATGTCAGTTGTGAAACCTAATATAGAATATTGAGTGGTGCACTTATCTATGATAATTCTCAGCTAATTAATTTAGAAAATATATCAAGATTGTTTAAAAGAAATTTTTCAATATGAAACTTCTTAGAGATAGAGTTTTATATAATTGTCATAATTCAACGGGATTTTGGCTGATATGGGGAAATCTGATTCATATTTATAAGTTTGAAGAAAAGGAATTTATTACTTCCACACTGATAGTGTAATTTATACTTCACCAGTTCAATACAAATAACAATATTTATTTATTTGAAATATCTGCCTGCAAGACTGCCATAAAAAACAGCATTTACTGCAGAGCTGTTAAAAAGTGAAATTACCTGCCTCTTATCCTAAGGCAAGCTAGCTGTTTGATTATTTTCAAAAGGTTATTAGATGAATGGCTTGGGAAACATTTGTATTATCCTATGTTATAGAGCAACAAGCTCCTAGAAGGCCACAAGTGAGGTCTTGTGTTTGTTTAACTATGTTGAACAAGTTAAAAAATGAAAATAAATGAAGTGTGGTGCTTGTACAGCTAGAATCAGCATACATTTCACGTAAAAGAAATGATGCACCTGAGACGATACATCATTTCAAAGGGAATCTAATATACAAGCTATACTGCAGAGTGTGACATCTGCTCACATCAGTAAAAAGAAAATAGTTGACAAAAAAATATACAGCTTCAAAATCAGTTCAACATACTTTTTCATCCTCTTTTTTCAACTATAATAGGAGCTTTATATTGTAAACACATACATTATTTAAAATACATCAGCTATACAAGGTTTTACCTGGTTCACAGCAGTAATCATTAACTCAGACCTCTATAGCCAACCGTCACAGAATTGTAATGTTATGCTATGGGAATCAGACTTCCAGGACGCTATAGCAAAAAAAAAAAAAAATGGATCCATATCCAGGATCTCAGTCATGGTGCAAGTTTTCTCCAAATTTAGCCACATTTCCATAGTCTCAAAGTTATTTGTCAGTTTAGCTTATGGAAACTCTGCTGCTACACCTTTTACCTTTTATCAAGTTGTACATGTCAATACAATATACAATGTACAAGATGCTCCATTACACTTCACTACTGAAGCAAAATAAAAAAAGTCACAGTTAGTTTTGTTTGTAGTAAAGCATTATATAAATGTTCAGACAACATGTTTTTCTAAGCATATTCTGACTCTGTACAAAATGCTAAAAATAAAGCATGGTAATTTAAAACTTAAGGAATTATTGTGTGAAGACCCTTTCAAGATAATGTAGTTATTTCTTGTTAATATTATCTAAAAATCCCATAAAAAATAAATATTGAGATTCTGTTAGAAATATATGAGTGGATTCATAAAGTTGCCTAGACACAAAGCTGTGGAAGATTCTCAGTTTTAAAATTGCCTAGTAGTGCATTGCTGAACCACCTGGCAGCCAGTGTCAGACTGCTGCATGCAAATGCAGTAGTCAGTGACAAGGCCAATTTTATTGAGGCCCATAAGTAAAAAAGTACTTAATATACTTAGTACACTTCTTGTGTAATAACAAAGTCATGCTCTCTGCACTATGAAAGTTACCCATGACAGAAAATGTGTTAAGAGCACACTGCGTATACCATTAAGTTTTGTGGGGGGATAAAGTATGCAAACACCTCATGCATAAACTGTTGAAGAAAAGGGTGTTACTCAATCATTGTTGTTGAATACAAGTGCCAATAATCATTTAATCATCATGATTTTTTTTGCTCCCAGACTGTGGCTAAAGGGAGTATCCAGGGTGATAGTTATATCAGCTACAGCTCTACTGAGCTATATCCATGCATTCATGGGGAGGAATCTGCTCATGGAAAGTGGGATAGCTTTATTCTGTGCAAATTATTGATTCAGCCACTGAATGTCTGCATTGCAGTGTGTATGTGTGTGTCTTTGTGTGTGTGTGTGTGTGTGTGTGTGTGTGTGTGTGTGTGTGTGTGTGTGTGTGTGTGTGTGTGTGTGTGTGTGTGTGTGTGTGTGTGTGTCTGTCTGTCTTCACAAGTTCAAGTAAGTGTAAGACAGTTTGCTAGCATAATGGCTATAAAGGAACACTGATTCCCATATATTTGGGTCACAAATACATGTTTCACATCCAAACGTCTAGTATTTTTTTAATTATATATTCCCTGATCTTCTCAGATCTTTGTTAATTTATTTCATAATATTGCGATTTTTTGGTCTATATAATGATGGTGCAACTTTGTTTTTGATAATTTAGTATGGAGTCTTAGATTGCTGTGCCTTTACATTTTATTAATTCTATAGATTTCCATGTTAAATCCATCCATTCATGCTTTTCTTCAGTCTTTCACATGGATTAAGGTGGCAGTAACAATAATCTATAGCCAGTTTTCACACCAATGTGTGACTAGCCCAGCCATGGTTGTCTACACACACACACACACACACACACACACACACACACACACACACACACACACACACACACACACACACACACACACACACATCTATGGACAATTTAGAGTTACCAGTCCACTTACTGCATGTCTTTGCAATGTGAGAGGAAACAAGAGCACCCAAAGAAATCCCACATGAACACAGGGAGGACATGCAGACTCTGCACAGAAGGGGCCCAACTAAGAATGAAAAAGCAGAGGCTCTTGCTCTGAGGCAGCAGAATAAGGAGGCCATAGGCAGAAACTCACAAGAGTCTGCAGTAAGCTGTCCCCTTCCGTTTATTTCCATTTAGCCTGTGGTGCAGGTGGTGCTCAGCAACAGACATTGCACAAATGTGGTGGTGAAAGGCTAATGACATAGATGGAAGAATATACATAGACAAGGGAAGAGGGAGTCAGGGACCATGTAGCTTCTGACAGAAGCAGGATAATATTCACGCATAACAATAAGTAATCAAAAGGTAGCCATAAAACAGTGTAGAAAAACAGTAACACAAGCTAATGCCTGGAGCACAACCCCAGAAATTATGCAAAAAGCTGTCCATAGATCTGAGCATTATCTCATCACTCCACAAAAGAACTCCTCCTTCACACACTTTAAATCACACAATTGAAGGAGCGTGACAACTTACTGAAGAGAGAGAGATGGAGAGAAAACTTAACAACAATATTTTTTCAGAACCATTTGTATGGCGTGTTACTCTTAATTATTTCCTCATTATGAATCAGTCATGCTCTACAATAAATTTCTTGCTATAGGAATCAAGGAGTAGCAGTGTACAACCAGCATTAAGACATAAGCAGGAGAAGAGTTACTTAGCAAGTCTCCCTACTGGAATGACATGTTTATGCAAATGCTTTCTGGCTGTGCTATTACAATGGTATGTTAATAAAATGTTGTAAATGGAGATAAATATGGACATATGCACTTTACCATATGATAAGAATATAAAATGTCATTTAATAATAATTTGACTTACAACTATAATTGAACCCATGACGCAATGCAAGAACATCAGTCTATAGACAGAGAAATTATCTCAACATGCCACGTAGACACTTCTAGTCCATTACATCAGCAGCCTAACTTTCACAATGGTGTCTTTAGTCTGCCTTTCCTATGTTTTCCTATAGCACAGCAGTTTTAAGCAAATTTGCGTGAAAGTAACCAGAGTACTGCAGCTTAAATTAAAAACTTCAGCTTTTGCCATAGGAAGTTGAATGGAATTCACCTCAAGGCAAATGCTGAGGACAAAAAGTGAAGGCTTTTTGATGGGCTATTTCTGTCCATGTGTGTTGTGTGTGATTCTATTTTTTGACCAAATTAAACACGTGAAAAAAAAGATTGATAGGACAGTGGTGAAAATGGGAGTGGCAAGCAGAGGTTAGGACACAGGAGAAGGAATATAAGAATATGCAGGAGAGTGGTGGCCGAACAAACTAGCTATACAATTCTTTACAACATAAATGTAGTATTGTGCACACAATGTCATGACTTTGGAGATGGGTGCCAACAGCAGAATAATGTTGTATGGCCATTTGGACCAAATCAAGTGTGTAAAGATGAGACATTGGTGAAGTGAAGAACTATGTATAAAACAAAATTTCTTTCATTCTTTTTTCCTTTTTGTGGGATAGGTGCTGATTTTTTTTCTTTTTTGGAGAGAGAGGAATGATTGAGAAGGTGATTCAGAATGAGAGGGTCAGGTAGGTACAAGACAGACAAGGATAGTGACAGACACAAAAGTTTGGGGGACACCATGATTAGGGATAAGTAGGGGATCACAGAGGCACATCCACATCCAACTTGAAGAAAGTGGGAATCTAGTCTTCACTCTCAGAACTGTCATCACTGTCTCCTTATCAGTTTCCAGGGTCAGTGTCAGACATGGCATCATTTTGTCAATACAAAGAAGGACAATTTTAACCCTAATGGTTTGGGCAATAAGTCCCCTCTTTAAGGTTATAAGCTATATCGCAATATATGTGAAGTACAATGTTTGTTAATGTTAATGTGTTAATACAGTTTGATTACTTTTGTATAAATGTAAATTTGCCTATGTCACAAGTGATAATTAAGTAAAGGTGTTCAATATATAATGCCCCCCACCAGCCCCGATCAGCTGTTGATGGGTGACAAAATTGCCACCTTCACTACTATACTCCTGGAGGGTAGCAGTGCACCAGCAGCCAGGAGAAAACTACCTGCTGCATGTGGAACAGGTAGGGTAGGAGTTATGGAGGCAACATTGACAGATTGAGAACTAGATGTGCTAGGTGCCTGCAGTAGTCCCACTACAGCCACCTGTGGTCTATGGCAGGCCGGACCACAGTGGTTGGTCTACCTCCCTGTGTTGATGGTCATTATGTTTTCAGCAGCAATGTATTAACAAAAAAAAAAATATATATATATATATATATATATATATATAGATAGATAGATAGATCTAGGACGTTTGCTCGACTGAGCAAATGACCAAAATCCAAACGGTCGGGCATACTTATGCGAAAGTGCTTTTCACCGAAGAAGCACTTTCGCGTAAGTATGACTGTTGACTGGCATATTAAAGTAGGGGGTGTGGGCACCACCCACCCATCGGATGGGTGCAGTATATATATATATATATATATATATATATATATATATATATATATATATATATATATATATTATCACCGCTGTATCCACTGCGAAAGTGTGTTTGCAGTGTTTTTTTTTTGTTTTTTTATTTCTGTTTCGGTGAACCGGTTTTCGCGAAGTGCACTTTTGGTTAAGTGCACTTTTGCTGAAATGTGTTCATACTTCTGCTATTCAAAAAACACGTGTTTTTGTAGAACAGAAGTAGACCCATATACATATATGAAAAAAGACACAGACAGCAATAGTGTTGGGAGGAGACATAAAATAATTAGATTAATGGCATTTCCTATTACTTAATTATTTCAATACATAAAACAATATGACAATGCATTAGTACACACTGGCCACATCAGAATATGATGGGAAGGCATTAATCAATTACTCACAATGGTGTGATATGACTAATAGAATATCTTTCACTGTGCCCTATGAGATATCTGCTTTCAAAGGTAATACTTGCATTTGCCAAAATGTGATTGTTAGTGTCATGCAGTAATGCAGTTACCATCTTTTAAATAATATCCTAAAAAAATGTAATGCATGTTTCTGGGTGTTGAACTCACACACAACTAAGCTGATGTACTCATTGCCTAATTTTATTGGAGCAGGAATGTATGCTTCAGATAAAAGTTAAAATATGCCTGTTGAAGATGATATACACTGATGGACTAAAAATACTCCTTTGCCTTTCACTCAGACCTGATGCATACTTAACCTGTGCCTCTTTGAGGTAAGTTAGTCTCTCCTGATGAACCTCATGTTTTTTTTTTTGCTATCTCTGCTGCAGCAGAATGGAAGAGAAAATAAAAATCTAGATATTTGAAAGTATGATGAATAACTGAGTCGGCTGGCTAATTAATGCCATATCATAGAAGGGTGATGTGTCAGTATACGTTCACAACTGAGGGATGTTTGCATTATTATATTCATCTTCACATTAGCTCAGGATGTCCTGCTTGTGCATCTTCACGTCACTGTAGTGATGACTACACTGCACCTCAATGCATAGGATGACAGTTGCACTGGAGACAGCCTTGGCCATGTTATTCCAAATCTCAGCCTTATACAAAAACCTGGCTTATTTCTCCTACAGTAGCCTCCAGTTGTAGCACTTCATGAGGACTCCACTTTTGTGATCTAAATGGAATACCATCCCTACCATCACCGGCCATGTATGCAGTAGTCAAGTGCGAAATACGGTTCTGAATCGGTGCCCTATTTAGATCTCACATGTAACAGCTTGTGCATGAGTATGCACAGCCTTGCCAGCTGCACTTGCAAAGCTGGAATCAGCAATGGCTTAACAGACATATTAGCACAGAAGGTGTAGAAATGGCTGGGAGATCTGTCAATGTGTGATGCTTAAACTACTGGCACATGTATCAATGTTAAACACTGAAATGTTTTATGTTGTTTGTTATAATCATGGTTGTTTGGAGAAAAAATAGTGTAACTTGTGACATATTTTGCTGTTTCAGGTGGATATAGTTTCATATCAAATATTTTTGTACGATAGCTTTGTGACCCCTAACCGGGAAAAGCCGAAAGACACAGCAACAACAACAACAACATCTTCATTTTATGTAAGGAGAAAGAAGAAGATATAACCCTTTTTATGACGTACTTAAATCAAACTACACAATTTCTGAAGTTTACCTATGAGGTAACTAGATCAGAAATCAGTTTTCTGGACGTGAGGATTTCTAAGATTAATCAAGGTTTCAAAACTAATGTATATCCTAAGCTGACCTTCTGTAATGCCTACCTACACTACTTTAGTCATCACCCTAAAAATCAGAAAAAAAGTACAGTTAAGGGTCAGGCAATCAGGGTGGCCAGAATGACTTCAGAGAGAGAAGATGTAATAAATGGACTTAATTTTTTGAAGAACATATTTTTCAAGATATCAAGGAGGTTTTTGATGAATGGGCGAAGAGATATAAACCCCTACTGGGTAGTGGAAGTTTTCTTGACAAATGTGCATTATTTTTATTATTGCTGCAATGTACTATAGAGTGACAGATGTGTTTGCCTGCTATTAAGTTATTATCTATTTCAGGAAGGGAATTCTGTATTAAGTTGTGTGTTCTCATGTGAAGCCATCCATTTTCATGTATTTTGTTCATAGGTTCATAGGTTCATAGGTTCATACTAGGCTTTCTGCCCTAGGGCATTTATAAGCCTAGCCAGAGTGTGTTTGGCTTTCGCCACCCATTTTAAATTAAATTTGCTATGCCCTTTTTCGAGGTTAGTATTACTGTGCCTCTGTCTAACAGTGACACAGAAGTGATACCCGGAGTAAACCTATGATCTCCCATCCACTCATCAAGATTCCTCTTGAAGAGAGTCAATGAGGGTCTCTGCCTAACCTGGACTGGGATTTTATTCCAGAGTGAAGGGAGCCTCTGGCTTATGAATCGGTCCCTCCAGCATGTCCTATTTATTTCAGTGTTGAGGTTCAAGTCTCTCGAGTGCGTAGCTCGATGGGATTTGGATTTTCTGAGGTGCAGCATGTCCATTAATTCTGGGTTGGACATGGCTTTATACGTCAGGCACAGATCACCTCTGAGCAGGTGTATGCCACTGAGTAGAGCTGGAGTTTGTTTAACCAGGCAGCATATGGCATCTGTTTGTGCCCTTTGATCCTCTTGGTGAGGTACTTTTGGGGTCTTTCCAGTTGCTGCAGGTGTCTGGTAAGGTACATCCCAAAAGGGGCATTGTACTCAATTATGGGCCTGATGAGGGATGAGTAAAGAGGCATGATGACCTCCCCTGATCTAGATGTGAATCCCTTCATGATTAGATGGGCTATATAAAATGTTTTTCTAACCACTTTGGCCACGTGGTTGTCAAATGAGAGATTGCTATCAACTTGGGTCCCCAGGTCCCTAATTACTTCTTCTGTACTTAATGGATTACCACCTATGTGGTAATTTGTGGGCACTTTGTTTTTGCCAAAGGGAATGACTATACACCTTTTGGCGTTTAGCTTGAGGCCATGGCTCTGGCACCAGTTGTCTGTTTCTATGAGGCCCTTTTGGAGGATGCTTGTGTCAGCTGGAGAGTCGATTATGGTGCCCAGTTTGCAGTCATCTGCGAACTTGGTCAGCCACAGTCCTTCCGTGTTGGCCTGTACCTCCGAGAAATATATACCGAACAAGAGAGGTCCCAGGACTGAGCCTTGTGGGATGCCACTTGTAACTGGTTTGGAGTCTGACATGGCTCCAGCAATTCTAACCATGTAGGTTCTGTCCTTGAGCCAGTTTGCAACCCATCTAGTGACATAGGGGTTTATATTTAAGCTGGTGAGCTTATCTATAATGCCCAAGTGTGGTATTGTATCGAAGGCTTTTGCGAGGTCCAGGTAGGCTGTGTGGACCACCTTCCCCTCGTCAATGGCCTTGGTGACTGTTTCAAAGAAATCAATCAGGTTTAAGAGGCTGGATCTGCTCTTAACAAAGCCGAACTGGTTAGGATCCAGTGTCTGTAGGTCCCCAATATCTTTATTTATGAGATCCATGATGATCCTTTCCATAGTTTTGCAGACCAAGCTAGTCAGGCTTATGGGGTGATAGTTTCCAGGATCCGTTGAGGCACCACCTTTGTGGAGAGGGACCACTGTTGCTGTATGCCACTCTTTGGGTATATATCCTGTAGTAAGGCTGAGATTGAACAGTAGTTTTATGTTTGGGTTTAGCTCTTCTTGGAGTTCATGTAGGATGCAGCCCGGGACACCGTCTGGTCCCATTGATGCTGTGTTTTTTGCTTTGGAGAGGGCGGCTCTTACCTGTGCATCTGAGATGTCAGGGGGGCAGCACTCTGCTGGGATAGATATTTGCCCTTTTGGTGGGAAGGGGTGGGAGAAATTTGCACTGAACCTGTCAGCTAAGATGTTGGCAATGTCTGTGGGTTCGGTGTATTTTTTGTCATTTTGGACTAATTCTGAGCATATCTGGGAATTCCCACCCAGGTTCCTAACATAACTAAAGAAAGCCTTGTGATTATCCTTAGTGTCCTGTGCAATTTTTCTCTCGAAGCTGGCATTAGACGATTTTATGAGTGCCCGTAGTTTTTTGCTAATACTGATCAGAGATGCCTTCCCTTTTTGGGATTTTGCTCTATCATGTAGTAGCTTCCTCCTTCTACTGTATAGTTTGTTTATGGCTGGGGTCCACCAGACAGGATGTCTGCCTTTGGGGGATTGGGTCTTGGTTTTATTTGGGATTGCATGATCCATTCATTCCTGAAGGTGTTCGTAGAATGCATTTATAAAGGATTCTGCGGTCTGGGCCGTATTTTTCACAGGCCCGGTGGCTTTGAAGGATTCCACCTCAGTTTTGAGGAGTGTGAAATTTGCTTTAGAAAAATTTTTCACTGTGGTTTTCTGGGCAGGGGCTGGGGTCGGGATGTGAATATCCAGTGAGATTAGTTTATGGTCTGATCTTACCAGTGAGGGATACACTTTTGGTCTGGAGCATGGAGACCCCATGTTGGTGATGATCAGGTCCAGTATGTTTTCCCCTCTTGTGGGAGTGGCAACAAGTTGTTCCATAGCATTTGAGTTTATAAATTCTAGGAACCTTTGGGCTAGGGTGTTGGAGCTAGAGTAATGCTCCCAGTCTATGTTTGGGTAGTTGAAGTCGCCCAATATAATGGTGTTTGGAGAGACCTTCATATTTTCCAGTGTTCTCAGGAAGGCCGAGTGGGGTTCCTGGGTTTGGGAGGGTGGTCTGTAGCAGGCTATAAACTGGAAGGCAGTTTTACCCACTGTTAGTTGCACATGGATAGTCTCTGATGCTTCCTACTGTGCCACCAACCTGGAGGTGTGGGTATCTTTGACGAATATTGATACTCCCCCTCCTTTTGTGGTTCAGTCCAAGTTTTGGGGCTGAAAAGCATGGTATGAGGTATAACCTGGTAGTGCTGGGGTGCTCTTGGGAGCCTTGAACCAGGTTTCTGTTACTGCACAGATATCAATGTTCTCCATGCTAAGGAGAGTTTTGAGTGCGTGCATCTTGAGGTTTAGACTTCTGGCGTTGAGTAGCATTACTCTTAGTTTCTTATCTCTTGTGATACCTATGGAGGTGGGTTTGTCTTTTGAGCCTTGCCTAAAAAGGCACTATGGGGGTAGCAAGAGCCTTTGCCAATATCCGAAAGCCCAGGGTTGACAGGTGCAAGCCATCCCTAGTGAAGCATCGTGGCTTGTCGAGCATGTCATCCCAGGCTGACAGGCATTGGTCCCCTTTGAATGACACCAATACTTAAGCCAATTGTTGAAATTGATCATCTTGTCTTCATATTGTGGCATCATTCTTTGTGAGGGTAAGATGCTACTCAAGGTCAGGGTCATACCGGCCTGGGCTACATGCTCAGAGAGCTCCTCTATGTCTCTTTTCATGTAGTCCAGGGAGGTACGTCTCAGGTCATTCACACCAGCATGGACAATGACTGAGTCATATTTGTACTTGCCTTGGAGTGACCTGAGTGCTTGTGTTATGTGGCGGATCCTAGCGCCCAACAGGCAGCTCACCGTGACCTTCTCCTTGTTCAGCCTGGTGAGCGGGACGTCAGTGTGCCTGACGATAGAGTCACCTATTACAAGTTTATCAGGTGTGTTGTTTAGCCTTAAGGGCTGTGACTGTTCGGCACACTGGCTTTGTGAGCTATGTCTTGCACGTGTTTTGTTTTGGGGTAGTGGTTGCTTGGTTGTCTGCTTTGGAGGTCTCTGCTGCTTAGGCAGATTTTTATTTAGAGCCTCCGAGTATGTTTTTGTGTGTTTATGTGTTTGGTTTGCTGTCGTGGTAGGTCTATGTGAGACTGGAATTGTAGCGAGTGTGGTTTCCTTCTCCTCCTGACTGGTTACGCCAGTACTGAGTTGAGAGAGCTTAGCCTCCAGTTTGGCTATATGGTTGCATCTCTCACATGTCTTGGTATTTGTTGGGAGGAGGAGAGGGTTGTCTGTGTACATGAGGCAGTTGAAACATTGCCTCAAGATTCCCAGATTCACAAGCTGGACCGGAGACGAGATTGACAACTGACCTTTGGACATGCTAGAATAGTATTGGGAATTCATTTTTAATTGAAAAAAGGGCCAATGGGGAACAAGGTACTCAACGGGAGTTTGTGAGGGTGTAGTGCTTTTAATTTTTTAGTGCTGACTTAGTGAGCAAGTGCCAGGTAACTTAAATGCAATGTGTTACAGGTATCTTAAATGCAAGGCACTATAAGCCTTTAACCAGAAATTCCCAGCTCAGAAGGGCAGAGTTCAGCCTCTCCTCCCACAAGAGTGTATGTGTATGATGGATCGATACATTTGTATATTTTTTTGGGTTTAACAATCACGTTGGTGGATTTGCAATTTGATACTGGCTTAATAAGCTGTTTTTTCAGTGTTTTTCTGGACACGGTACCAGTTGCTATAACTAATAAGGAAATTCCCAGTAATGATGATAATTTAGAACTGTCACTGCATCCTGTACCAGCTGATTTTGTTGCTCTTAGTCAGTTGTTTAGGGATCTTTTGAATAAGATGCAAAGCACATTTGGTAGACATACACATTGCATACAGGATCTGGTGTTTCTGGTTGCAACAGTTTGGCAATTACATCAGCAAATATTTTAGACAGAACACTGCTGGTTCATTCACTCTGTCATGTTAAAGGTTGAAGTTCTGTTGAGCATCTGATTACAGCAACTATTAATCCCTTTTTAAATTATAGATAGATGTCTAATGAATCTCGCAGAACTGCTGTTAATGACATTTCAGAAGCTGCATGTAAATCAAGTATTTATGATTTGGAATCCAAACTATTCAAGTTAAACTGTTTGGAATATGAAAATGTTTGTCTTGAGTAGTGCATTAACATTAAAGAAGTTTCTAAAGGTCTCCAGATTTTTAAATTCCCAGATGATATTACTAAGGGTGATAATATTTACCATACATTAGTAGAATTATTTAACAATACCAGGCTTACACTGTCAAAGCATTGGGTAGACCATAATGTAGCAAAAATGGAAGTTGTATGCAATCAGTTAAGAAATACTGATGCTAGCATAAAAAGTAACTGGTATTTTGATCACTGTTAAGCAATTTCTCATGGAATTTTTTATTAGAATTGATTGACATGTTGCCACAATAATAACAAGAAAGAGAACAATTAAAGATAGATGTTGAGAGTTATAAGAACAATTCTGCTTATTCATTACCATACTGAAAGTCAAGAATTTAAGAATGCCATTATTATAGATTCCAGTCCTGTTGATATGCAAAGGTCTACTTCCTTTTCTACGAATTATAATTTAGACTTTCTTCAGATGCCTAAGCATTCTAATGACACCATAAGTGTGATAGATGAAGTTAACAATTGTCCACTTGGAGTTATAGACAAAGTTCCTTTTTACCAGGACATGAATCTTATAAATCAGAGGACAGTTCCAACCATGAGGGTCAAAGACAGACTGAAGACAAGATGGAGTGGATGATGCAGGAGAAATTAAGTTGTCCAATTTTTTATTTGAGTTCTGGATAACTATCTGTGAAACATGTTAATTTATTTTAATAAAGGCTTTTCTTTCATTCCTGCTAAGTGCACTAGTTTTGTACAATTGGTTATTGATTTTAGATTATATGCAAGAAAATTTAATTTAAATTTCATTTTAAATGATGCTGACAGATTTAATAATGGTGACACCAGCTTAACATGCAAGAAGAGCAATTATAATCCCACATTGCATAGCACCTTTTAAGAGGCAGGTGTTAATGAATTTAAAGAGCTTGTATATAGCAAATCTTTTAAAAGGAAATATAATTTAAATAAATTTAAGGATGATGCACTAATTGAGCTTAGAATATCAAGCAGTTAAGGATCATGTGAGCCAATAAAGGTAACAGCACAGTAGTAATGGATGTATATAAATATAATGAGGATATTAGTAGTATGTTATCAGATGTTAGATGTTGAATTGCTGCCTAAATATGTTATTTTAAAATAATTTTAAAAGTGAATGTAATTTTATTTGATTTATTAAGAATAAAATTTATTGATTATTCTACATATGAATTTTTGAAAAATAACCATCCTAAAGTTGGTGCCAATTTTGCCATCCATAAGATACATAAGGATGCCTATAACCCCCCCCCCCCTTTAGACCCATTGTTTCAGTGCATAACAGGAAAACTGAATTTATAACAGTCTATTTAGATTTAGTTTTAAATCCAGTAATATAGAACTCCCAATATTATTTACACAGTTTATGGGTTTGTTTAGATTTATTAAAAATTATCAATTCAAAGATATGGAAACCATGTTGATAACTATTGATGTTATCTCCTATAACTTGGGAAAGAGGTATTGATTTTGTGCATTTGTACTTGAGTAAATTTACAAATTTCTTCAACAATACTATAATCAATTATATTTATTTACAATTAGAATTGGTATTAGCCAATGCATTTTTCATGTTTCAAAACAACCTCTATCAACAGCTAAAAGGTATTGACATGGGTGCCAAAATGGTGCCAATTTTTGCCAGTTTAGTGATGGTATTGTGGCAGCAATATGTTTCAGTCAGCCATCCTTTTTTTGCTATGTCAGTTTTTATTAAAGATACATACATGATTTAATTTTTGCTTGGAACTGCACTTGGAATGATTGTCATTCTTTGAAGATATTAATCACAGTACTGATTTTTTTTGAAATGTATTATTGGTACTAAAGGCTTGGCTGTATATTTTTAGACTACATTAGTACGGATATGAATAATCCTAAATTTAACGTCCAATTGTTTTCTAAATCTACGTTAGTTAATAGTTACCTTCATTTTGACAGCATTATGAAAGGGAATGTAGTAAGAGGTTAATTTATTCAGCTTAGTAGATTAGTAAGAAATGATGAAGTGTTTTTAAAAGAATTAGATATATTAAAATCTTTATTTGTTGATCATGGATATGCCCCATCAGACTTTCTGAAATAATCCCCTGCGAAAACACCAATGAGTGCCCCAGAAACAAGGTATCCAAGTATAAATCCAAGCGTATTTCCAAACATCCACCGATAGCTAGCCAAACACAAAGTCTGCTGAATTATTTCAAATCCGGCTCAAGCAATACGAGAATTCAGTGTTAGAATGAAACAGTTTCGAGTTTATTACTGTGACTAGCATGAACAGACCTCTGACAAAACGCCTACTACTCAAAGTAAGACAGCAGAATTGCGACTTCAGAGTGGTCGCACTCACATGGACAGACTAGATACTTTCAATTCTCCTATACGGAACACGAGACCAGGATCAAAACGGATTATTGATAAAGACAGCACTGTTTATCAGGAAATATCAAGAATGGATGCACAAGCTGTCAATGTTTCCTCAGACAGCTTGGACATTCCAAATGGACAAACAACTAAAAACATGAATGCTCTGGATATTAATGACTCACAGGATCGTAGTAAAATCAACCTTTCCAATTTTACTTTTGATTTTTCCCTATATGACATCAATGATGAGGTTACTAGAATAGGAACAAAACCTAAAAGAACTAATCCTACCAAAACTTACTCTACAGCTATTGGTCAAACTATTCATAATAAAGGTACTGGCAATTTGATTAATGGTTCAGAAATGACTACAAAACACAATAATGGAACTGACAATGTGAATAGATTCAACAATTTTTTGCAGTTTAATTACAACATGAACGATGCAAATGTCATTGACAATGATTTTATGTTAGAAAATTATGAGAATGACAGTTTAAAGACATTGATTTACAAGTTTGGTAAAAAATTGAAAAACATTAATGACCTGAGAGTGGACAATGTGTATTTGTCAAAAAATTTGGATCTAAAAATGGTTCCCAAAGGTTTGAGATTTTTCAAGTTACCCTTGGGTTTTGAATATTCAGAGAAATTAAAGAAGGAATTTAATAATTTTTTTGATAGTTGTGGATTTAAATTCATGGAGTTACTAATGAAGTATAATGATGAAAAACTGAGTAAATGTATATTAGAAGCTGAGACACTTAATTATAATATATTGAATGATCTGGTATTCCCACAATGGGAACACGTATATAATAAGCAATTCAATGAAGCCAATAAACACATTGGTAACACCAATAAACGTAAAACTAACAAATTGAAAAGGGATACTGAACATTATAATACTAACAAAGCTTACATATGGCCAAGCAGTAGAGGTAGTAGCAAGAATTATGAGTATACAGACCATAAAACACAATTTCGTGAGGGAATTAATAGAGAATTTGGGCAAGGGGGATATAATACGGTGTATACACATAATCAAGGATATATTAACAGGAAGGATTTTCGGAGGGAGGGGAAACAATCAATACAACCGCAGTGGAATCACAATCAGAGCTTTGTAAGGGACACAGTAAATCTTTAGCATCGAATACAAATCAGGACTTGGTGACAAATAGAGATGACAGCTTTGAGAAAACAGTTATCAAAGTGAGAGACAATATACACACATTTGATAATTTTAACATTTTCAACTATACTGTTAGTGTTATAGGTAAAGAATATTTTAACTTATTTAGTAAGGGGATGAAGTTTATACCTAACCCCAAATTTAATCTGGTACACACCATTATTGATTTTAAAAAATATGTTAGAAAAATAAATTTAGACTTGTTTTTTAATAATATACAGAGTGATGCAAACAAAACAAGTTCACATGACGATGATCAAAATTTTTCTTCCTTTTTGAAAAAAACAAGTACCTTCAATCCACCCTTACACCCAAAAGTGGATTTATATGATAAAATTACATCTAGGAAAATCTATTATGAACACAAAAAATTGAAGGAAATGACTCAATATAGCAATTTGAGTACAGAGGACAACAACTTGCTTAACACCATTATCAATGACAAGAACATAAGAGTAATGAAGCCTGACAAAGGGGGTGGTATAGTTTTATATGACAATTTTAGATACATAATGAAAATGTATGAGATATTACATAATTCTGGAAATTACATTACTATTTCCATTAATGAACTAAACATAGCTTATTGTAGAATAGATTCATATTTAGAAGAATATTATGTTGAAGCAAGAATTACCAAAGATGAATATGAATTCTTGAAAGTACAATTTCCACAATTGGCCACTTTTGTAGGTATCCCGAAGACACATAAGGATACCCTTGATCCCCCTTTTAGACCAATAGTGTCTGGCAGTCAGTCTAAAACCTTCCCAATTGGAAGATACATTGATTCTAAATTGAAATTTATTTACGAGAATGTGTCTCATATGGTTAAAGATTCTTGGATCTTTTTAATGAATTTTCCAAAAAACGTTAATTTAGACAATATTATATTTTTAACCATTGATGTGATTGATTTGTTTTCTTGTATTCCGAAAGATGAAGGACTTATAGCCTTTAGTAATAGCATAAGAAAACATACTAGTATGGATTGGAATCAAATATGTTTATTACAGGAAATGATGTCTATAGTTCTCGAGAATAATTATATATATTTCGAAGGAGAACTTTTCAAACAGATTAGAGGTGTTGCTATGGGTGCTGCCTGTGCTCCTATATACGCAAGCTTAGTTATGTTGAATTGGGAAGATAATATTTTATTCACATGTGAATTGTTTAAACACGTTATGTATTACTCAAGATTTTTAGATGACATCTATATATTATGGGGAGCAGATGAGTCTTTATTGGACACGTTTATCCACTTTTTAAATTCTAGTAGTAACTATTTGAAATTTACACATTCTTATAACAATACAGGTGTACCATATTTGGATACATTAATAAAATATGAGGCACATCAAGTTTCATCGACCATTTATAGAAAAGATACTTTTTCCAATAGTTATCTCCACTACAACAGCTGCCACCCAGAAATTTTAAAAAATAATATTTTTAAGGGTCAATGTATACGTTCAGCACGCATGACATCTAGTGACAATGATTTAATAAAGGAACTAGATTATATAAAAAAATTATTTTCGCAAAGAGGTTACCCTAATCAAATGATGGATTCTACTATTGCATATATTATGGAATTCAGGAAATCAAGATATCAACCAGTGTTAAGCAACAGTGTTGGAAGGTCATTGTAGGACACGGATTTAAAAATGGAAGGAACTGGTTTGATTTCCAGCAATAGATACAAACAATCATGCGTGATACAGTTTAATATGGCAGCTAGTTATATTAAACATATTATTAGTGACACTTGGAATCTAATATTTAATGATGTTCAGATTACAAAAGTCATAGGTACTAAACCAAATTTTATTTTCAAGATGGGTAGTAATATAAAAAATATGGTGGAATATAAAAAAGACAGAAAGATAGACAAACTTAAAGAGAAAAATACAAGCTTAAAATGTGGGTCATGTAGACAATGCAAATACATGTCAGACAAACATATTATTAAATTAAATAATGAATCAAAAAGCTGCGTACATAGCAAATTGGGGAACTGTAATAGTAAATCGGTCATATATTTAAGTATATGTCAAATATGCTCTAGTTTCTATGTAGGTAAAACAGAGCGGAATTTAAGAAAAAGAATATATGACCATACCTACAGTATCAAAACTAAAGATATGAACAATGCCTTATATAAACACATTCATAATGAAGGAGAAGATCACAACTTTAGATTCATTATTTTGGAAATATTAAAATTCAACCCTTTGGGAGGAGATATTAAAAGTTTGTTGAGTTACAAAGAAGTATGGTGGCAAATTTATTTGGATGCCACCACTCCCCCAGGTTTGAATGACCACATATCAATTAAACCTCTATTAATTTCTAAGCTTTGTTAAAATTTCAATATTACACACATCTTCAGATATGCCCCCAGACTACACAATTATATAGATGTAAATTATACTGAGATTGTATTATTTTTAAGGAATACAACTTTTTCTTTTATATAATAAAGTATGTATTGATTATGATTTTTTATAAAAAATATAAAAAGTATTATCAAGTATACAAACAAAGAATGTTATTTTTTACATGTTTTTTTAAAAAATTTTTCTCAAAAAATTTTTTTCATATACTTTATATTTTTTACATGTACGTGACAATAGAATTTTAACATCATTGTCCAATGGGACATATTATAGATATATTAATATTTATTTTTCTGAATTTTTAATTCACATATATATATATTAATTGTATGCACAGACACTGTGTGCATAAGTTATTTACTGGATCATGCCAAATGTGTGTATTATAGTATATTTGTTTTATTTCATCACATTTCATTTTATATTAGGGACGACATATGCTTATCTACATTAGGGACAATATATGCTAATTCATAGTTGACACATTGAATTTAATATTTATACACAAGGGGACGCACTTTGATATTAGGAATGTATTAGCATTGATTGCGTATTAATATCATATATTTTATGGAGAACATTTTTTACTGTGTTTTATTTTATTGTATTTTATTAATTGAAAGGTCAATTCTTATTGTACACGAAACACTATATATTTACATGATAATTTGCATGAATATGTATTTATGGATTGTGTTATGGTACGCCTTTAAGATTTCAAAAGTACATTGGCGCCAAAAAAGTTATTTTAGCGTTTGCGAACAGTTGGTTAGTGAGTTCTGATGAAACCCAGGCTTAATGGGTAAAAGCGCTTAACTCTGTATTATTTTTACTGTATTTTCGCATTTTCGTTTTTTAATTTACATGTTGTTCGTGCTAGTCACAGTAATAAACTCGAAACTGTTTCATTCTAACACTGAATTCTCGTATTGCTTGAGCCGGATTTGAAATAATTCAGCAGACTTTGTGTTTGGCTAGCTATCGGTGGATGTTTGGAAATACGCTTGGATTTATACTTGGATACCTTGTTTCTGGGGCACTCATTGGTGTTTTCGCAGGGAATTATTATGGAGTCATTTGATTTCTGTGTTTTTTATTAGAGACTTTCTGAAATATCTGATGAAATTATAAATCAGAGGGCAAATAAATTTCCACCTATTTTAAGATGTGGTTATAAAGCTAAAATTAAAAATAATGAAAAAAAAAATATTTCATAATTTTTTTGCCCTGCCAATTAGTACTGTTATGAGAAATATTCAGGCAGTTTAAATAATAACTGGAAAATTATCCAGGGTGACAAAAATCATAGCAGTATTATCAACACTGTACCTTCTTTTACTTATAAAAAATCTATCAATTTGTCATCGTTTTTAAATAGATTTGATTATATTCAAACACTTTTTTATTCAAACACTTTTTAGTCATTCTGGTCCTTTAGGGACTTATAGTTGTCAGGCACGTGAACAGTGCAGATAGATATCTAATAGTCAAACTATAGTGATTAAGGGCACAGGTCAACTGCTAGAAGCTAAATATAGATTTACATGTAAGTTTAAAGATGTTTATTTAGCATATTGTATTACCTGCACAGCATTCTATGTAGAGAAAGCCAACAGAACACTGGCAGATAGAATATATGAACATGTTTTGGCTATCAAGAACAAGGATTTAAATAATGCGTTAGCCTAAGCATGTTTTAGTATGCAAATCTTTCAAAAGTTTCAGTTTTTCATACTTGATAAATTGTATAATATAAGCAGTAGGGGGTGATCTTAGTAGCGTTCTTGAATGTTAGGAAGTCTGTTGGCAAATAATGCTAGATGTAGATACATTTCCTGGTTTAATAAAATGCATTAATATTAATTTTTTTTTAAGTTTAAGAATTTAAAGATTTATAATATTTAAAAATACTTTTATATTGAAAGCACTTACCATAATTATTTTGTTTGTTGAGTATTGATTTGGATACCTGCCCAAACACTACTGGGAAAGATTCAATAAAGCCTACACTTAAGTGTACACAATATGCATTGAATAAAATTCTTACCTCATTTTTTGTGCTTTCCAGTTACTCAGAAAGATTACACTAAGTGTACATGTAACCTACACTTTGTGATAACTGTGACACCTGTGCACTGGCCCAGCAATCAAGAAGTCTCAATCCTTACCACTAACACCAGTGAGGGGCATCCATATAGGGAAAGGATTATAAATACACACACAGTAAAGTACAATTTCCTTTATGAGCACACAGAGCTCACAGTCAGTCCGGGGCTGGTTTCTCCCTTTCTCTCCAGATCCCCAATAAGACTCTCCACTGGCACAGCCATAGGGTCCAGATCTCAGCCTACTGGGCAAGCTAAAACCTCCAGCACCCTCGCTGTCCAACCAGTGCTTCGTGTTCCTGCCAAGTAAAGCTTATAGCTAAGTAAAACCTTATAAAACTCCTCAAAATTGTATACTGTTGGTCTGTCTTTCCTGCTAAACATAAGTAAAATTAAAGTGCTGAGTGCAAGCAACATTAAAGTGCTGTGTGCAGATTTTAGGCCCTTACATTAAACTTACCTCTGGTGTGGTGTCTTGAGTCAACCATGGTGTCCCTCTAACCACTCCTACTGCCTTCTCTTTTCCCCCACACTTTCCTCAAACAGGTTAAACTTCTACAACTTAGTACAGGCATTGGTTTATCCCTGCTCCGCTTGCCCTTGCCTCACTTGGGCTCAATTTGCACCCCACCCTGCCCCCAAATAACTACCACCCCTGGTGTTGCTACATTTATTGGTACTAGACCACACTCCACTTTTTTAAACCAATCAGTAACAACTTGTCACTCAACAGCACCACACTCAGCCTGATACCACCAGTCTTCTAACTCTACTATTCCTTTTGCCTAAGTTTCAAGTCTCATTCATTAGCTATGCTGTCATCCAAAATAGTCTTATTAACTCTAGTTCTACCCCTGTTACTCATCCCATATCTCCTAACCACCTACAAATGTCAGGGTCACCCAGATTTCCACTACCCTAAATTACAAACATCCATCCCATCTACAACAGATTATAATGCACCCTTACTCACCTCTCTCATGCTTACCTCCTTAACTTTTAAATACTACGATCTTACTAGACCTAGTTACATTAGTCATAAGACTAAACATTATTACAAAACTTTATTCAAAATCTTAAAACTCATACCCAGGATACATTACAACCTCACAAAGGATGGCGACATCCACCCAAACCCTTGTCCATCCCCACCTGTTGACCCTATTCCCCCTACTATATCCCCTAACACCATATCTCCAACAAATAAATCTCCTAACTCACTACTGGCCACCATCTAAACATTAGGAGCATAAATAACAAAACTCAGCACCTGCATGCTCTCTTAGCTGTTCATTCCCCACATATATTATGTCTAACAGAAACATGGTTAAAGCCTGCCACCAAGGACCATGAGATTCTGCCACCAGGGTACAATATGTTTCGACTAGACCATACCCACTAGAAAAGGTGGTGGAGTAGCTATACTTTACAAGTCTACCCTTTCTGTCAGGATAGACACCCAACAACCACCTCAGTTCAATAATGCTGAAATTCATATCTCAAAACTCCAAATTAAGAAAAACAAAAATGTAAACATTGTTTGTGTCTACATTCCCCCAGGGAGGAACACAGAAACCTTAGAACACTTCTTATATTGCTAATTCAATAACTACCCCCAAGAAACAATTGTTCTTGGGGATTTCAACATTGACTGAAACACTTGTTCTTGTGAAACCCCCACAACCCACATAAACCTCTATGGATTTACTTAAATCATAACCTCCCCCACCAGGACAGGAAATCCAATAACAAGGAAAGTACCCTAGACTGGATACTCATCAATATCCATCTTCAATACTATAAATCAGTCACTTTGCCTGATGACCTAAGTGACCACTGTCTCACCTATGTAATCAAGCCCAAAGTAGACTGCTCCTACCTACCCATCTATAGAACATTAAGAAACAACAAGAATTTTATTCTCACCAAGTTTCAAAATGAACTTAGGGCATGCAACTGGTCAGTACTAAAATGTGTCTCCCTAGATGAAGCAGTAGCAAACTTTAACACCAAATTCCTTGCTATTCTTAACTCCCATGCTCCCAGCCACTTTCTTTCTAATGCTACCAAAATCAAAATTTCATTCAGAAACAAAGCATGGGCCACCTACCAAAAAACAAAAGCCCCACTTGATCAACTAAGATTCAGACAGCTAAGGAATGACACCAAAAAATCCATAACCTTAGAAAAAAAGAACTACTACTACCATCTACTGCAAAAATAGCAAAACAAACCTCAAAAGTTCTGGGCAGGAATAAACAAACTACTCTACCCAGGCCAAACCGCCACTCCACTCCCCTCAGCTTCCCAACAAAAATCTAAGGTAGACATTGCTAATAACTTCAACAGCTTCTGCACAGAGACTGTCTAGTCTCTAGCCAGCCAACTCTCTCCCAATGGCTCTAATTGTAATGCAGCCACACCCAGTACCCAAACATACTTTACCTTCCAACCTGTTCCTACTCAACTTATTCATGCCCTACTTAAGAAACTAAGACCCAGCACCCTGGCTGCTGATCTCCTCCCAGAAGACTATCTGCAAAAGGCTGCTGACACCATAACATACTGCATCTCAATCTTGATCAACAGAGCTATATCTGAAGCTACTGTACCCACTATATGGAAAACTCCTACGTCATACCTCTCAATAAAGGAGGCAGTTCCACTGAACTGTCAAACTTTAGACCCATAGCTATTATGTCACCTGTAGCTAAAATTATGGAGAAGTCTCTACACATACAGCTCATGCACTACCTCACACAGAACAATCTGTTGTCCAACTATCAGCATGGTTTTAAACCAGAAATCAGTACTACTTCTGCCCTCCTGTCTTCTCTAACATCATTAACCACAACTGCAATAATAACAAACTATCCTCAGCACTCTTTCTAGATCTATCCAAGGCTTTTGACATGGTTGACCACAAAATTCATATGAACACCTTGAAGGCCTTCTCCTTAAACAACCCTGCACTCCAATGGTTTCAATCCTACCTGCATGGCAGGCAACAGGCAGTCCTATGGCAGGACAAGCTATCATCTCGCCTACCCATCACATTAGGAGTCCCCATGGCTCAATACTAGGACCCCTTCTTTTCTCCATCTTTATCAATGACCTTCATTCAGTCATCCCAGATGCTACCTGCATTAAATATATGGATGACTCTACCTTGATTTGTTCTGACACCTCAGCAGCTACATTATTCACATTAACCCAAAATGCCTTCAATACAGTTGAAAAATGGCTCTCCAATCAACATCTAAACCTAAACCCCAAGAAAACTAAGCTGCTCCTCTTCTGCCACACATTCAGGCCCCCCTGCCATCCTTCAACATAACTGCTAACAATGGCACTATCATCTCTCCAGAAGACCAAACTAAATTACTGGGTGTCATAGTTGATAACAACCTGAAATTTGATGCTCATATGAATCAAACTATCAAAACCATTAATAAAAAAATTGGCTCTCTTTACACAATCAAACTTTTCCTTACCCCACTTCCTAAAACTGCAATTGCCCATTCCCATCTACTATCAACTCTTCTCTACACCTCACCTCTATTCTCCAACTTAAACAAAACAGATCTTAATAAACTATCATTCTCCTATAACCACATTGCCAGATTTGCTACTGGCACAGCCTACTGGACACACCACTGTCACAACCTAAATCGCTTAGGATGGCTTGAACTGCTTAGCCTACTGCAGTTCAACCAGCTAATAGTAGCACATAAAGTCCTTTACCAACTAGAAAATACACCTGCACTAAAAAATATTATCAGTCCCTTCACCAGCACCCGGCCACTGTGATCATCCACTAGACTCCTTGTTCAGACATACAAATCTAACTACTCAGCTGGGGAGTCTCCGCTTGCCAACTCTGTTGGAAAAACATGGAACAGACTCCCAGATGACTTGACCCTAGAACCCTCACTAACTCAATTCAAAAACAAACTCAAGAAATACTTCAAAACTCATTGGGTATGTCCTTGCACTAACTCCGACAAGTGACCTTTCTATTACTTAGGTGCATTACCTTCAATTACTTCTAACTTTTTTCTACCACACCATTTCAGGATGGGTCAAATGTATAAATGTTGCTCAATGTGTACTACACCTGAATGTAATGTTATGTATATATAACTTTGAAAATAATGTTATGTTTTGAAAAGTGTTTTATAATAAGTTAGTACTATATATGCTAAATGCTGGTATTGCTAATGACTGTAATCTGCTTGAAACTAGCATTTACTAAATGTTCAATGTGTATTATTATCTTGGAGCTTTTCTTCCAAGGACTTCACTGAAAATGGACATATATCCAGTCAGATTATCCCGGTCAACAAATGTAAAATAAAAATAAATAAATAAATAAAAGTAGCTGACACACACACTTTGAGATAAGAGTTTATATAACCACACATACACTCCTGGGGAAAGCTGGCACAGGTTCTCCAACTGTGCCCCTTTTCTGCCCAGTCTATATGGTATAAATCACTCCTACCACCCAACTAATATTTGCCAGCTACTCAAACGCCCTTAAAAGGGTGTCCAATTATTACTGTGCAATATTATTATCCAAATGGTAAGTGCAACCTAACAGTCAAGACTTATTTGGAGTGACTTGGTACAGCATCACTATATAGATGCAGTGTACTCTTAGAGCTTAAATTATCTCTACACAAAACAACCACAGTTGAAAGATTTAAAAATATGTAATAATAAATAAAAACATAAGGCAATACTTCTTACTACACAGTGCTAGTCAAGAGTTCAGAGATCACAGAGAAATACTTAAAATAATACCATAGAAAAGTTCTGACATCACAAAAAACACTTAGTCTAATCTTCCTAATTCCTAGCTATATCTAAGAGAAAACACAGTACTAAATAACTTACATATAGAACAGGCAGAGGGGTGATGTTGGATGTTCAAAACACAAAATGCGCTGAGCTATCTGATTTTCTCTCTTTAAATTGATAACACAGACATGCTTCACATGACATCATTCTTCACACTTCTCTGGTGTTCCCAGGCTAACAGAAACTACATTTACATTCTTTACACCTGGTCAGAAACCAGAGCAATAAAGGACATTTATACATGCAAATTCCAGCCATTAACTCTGGTCTTAAAACAATAGGCAGGATGCCTCCCTCTAGACATATTGCCTCCAAATTTTAACATCAAAGACAGTCATGAAATGCTTGACTTAGCTTTCTTTCAGCTGTTGTTATATTTTTGCCATTCAGTATCCAGTGCAGTCTTTTCACATTCAAGAGAACAAGCCTGTGGCTTACATTAATATTTACAAATGACAGAATTATCTACAAAATTCTATCTGGCTAGGCTGGCAGCCTTCACCTATCTTCACCCCCCCCCCCCAAAGAACTCAAGCTAGATTTTCAAGTGACCCTTAAGAAATGCTGAGTGAGAGGGTTAGGTATGTCTAAATATACCTTACCCCATTCCCTGTCTTGAGAGCCCATCTGCATTGATATTGCTAATCCCACTGCGGTGCTGCACTGACATATCATATGCTTGCAACCCTAGGCTCCGTCTTAGCTACTTGGCATTTTGCTAGCTGGCTTTGTTTAACCATGTTAGGAGGTTGTGATCTGTCACTACAGTGAATTTTCTTTCATACAGATATGGCTGAAGTTTCTGAAGTGCCCACACTATGGCTAGACATTCCTTTTTTACAGCTGCATAGCATTCCTCCCTGGGTTGGAGCCTATGACTGAGATATACAACTGGGTACTCTTCTCCCTCTGAAGAAATCTAGCTAAGTACAGCCCCCGCCCAATGGTTTGAAGCATCTGCCTACACAACAAATTATTTGCTGTAATCTAGAATAGCTAACACAGGGGTCCTCCCAAAGCTTCTTTAAACTTCTGGAATGCCTGCTCACATGCTGTGGTCCACACTACCTTATTTGGCCAGTTCTTCCTCATCAGGTTTGTGAGGGGAGCAGTTATGGTACTATAACTAGGGTTGAACTTTCTATAGTAGCCTTCTGTCCCTTAGAATGCCCTCATCTGCTTTTTAGTAACAGGTGCAGGCCATGCCTTAATGGCTTCTACTTTGGAAGGTACTGGCCTGACCTTACCACTCCCCACTCTATGTCCCAGGTAGGAGACCTTTACCAAACACACCTGACATTTGTTTGGCTTAATGGTCAACCCTGCCCTCTGTTATCTGCCCAGCACCTCCCTGACACAGTGAAGGTGCTCTTGCCAGGAATGGCTGTAGATGGCAATATCATCTAGGTAAGCAAGGGCAAACTCTCCAGCTCCTCCTAGGATATGATATATATGATTGCATTTTTCATCCCAAAGGGCATCGTTGTGAACTCATAAAAGGCAAAAGGAGTCACAATGGCAGACCTCTCTCTAGCACTGGGAGTCAAGGGCACCTGTCAGTAAACCTTGGTAATATCAATGGTGGTAAGATACTTAGCCCCACCCAGCTGCTCTAGGGCTTCATCCGACCTAGGCATGGGGTAAGCATCTGGCTCTGTGTGACTATTTAATTTCCTGTAGTCCACACAGAACCTGGTGCTGCCATCCTTCTTTGGCACCAGCACCACTGGGGAGGGCCAGGGACTGTTGGACTCTTGAATCACCCCTAGTTCCAACATTTCCTGTATCTCCTCCCTCAGAGACTGTTTGACTCTCTCAGGTACCCTACAAGGGACCTGCCTAATAGGCCTTTGGGGTCCTGTATCCACCTGGTGCTTCACCGGGTGGGTGTACCCTGGTTTCCCAGTGAACATGTTCCCAAACTCCTGTAACACTGCTCAGATTTCTCAAACCTGGGTAAGAGTTTGCTGCTGGGACATTGCTACCCCTTTCACTGAGGTGTCAGTCCTAGCCTCCCTGAGATCAGTCACCAGATCGCCTTCAGACTCCTACTGCAATCCACTGCAAATGCTCAACACAAGGGCCTCCCTATCATGGTAAGATTACATCATGTTAACAAGGTACAATTTCTGCCCCTGCCTTCTGCTGAGCAGTTCCAGCATATAGTTAACATCACTTACCTTTCTTACCACCTTGTAGTTTCTCTCCCAAGCTTCTTACAGCTTGTTGTGTCTGACAGGAATGAGAACCATTACCTGCTGCCCTACAGCATACTCTCTATCTGGAGCATTCCTGTCATACAATACCTTTTTCTGTTGTTGGGCTTCTTCCAGGGTCTCATGGGCCAATCCTATGCATTTCCTGAGCCTTGTCCTGAGATTTAGGACATATGCCACAACACACTCCTTGTGAGGTTCACACTCACCTTCCCACTCATCTGAATTAAATCTAGAGGTCCTCTCACCCTATTCCCATACAGCAACTCAAGGGCTGAAAAACCTGTGGATTCCTGGGGAACCTTTCTGTAAGCAAACAACAGATGAGGCAAATATTTGTCCCACTCCCTCTTAAACTGGTTGGCAAATGCCTGTACCATGGAGTTGATTGTAGAGTTTAACCTCTCAACAAGACCCTTAGTCTGGGGATGGTAGGGAGTAGTCTCCATGTGCTTCACCCCATAGTACTTCCACAGACAAGCCAGCAGGTCTGACATAACATTGCCACATCTGTCAGTCAGTATTTCTTTAGGGAAACCTATCCTGCTGAAAATCTCTAACAAATTATTTGCCACCTTTTCTGCCTCAATGGAGGACAGAGCCACTGCCTCGGGATATCATATAGCATAATCCACTACCACTAGGATATATATTTTCCCTGTGGAACTTGGGGTACTCAGAGACCTCCACATTATCAATAGCTACCCTTTACAATGGTTCCTCAATCACAGGCAAATACATCAAAGGAGCTCTCACCTTGCCTCCTGCCTTTTCTACCATTTGGCACTGCTCACAGGTCCTGCAGTACCTGGTTACATCTCTGGAAATTCCAGGCCAATAGAAGTACTGCATAATATGTCTCTTTCTATGTTTTATGCACATATGACCTGCAAAGGGAATATCATGGGCTATGGCTAGAAGTGCCAGATGGTAGGCTCTAGGCACTACCAACTGCTGTACCCATTCACCTTCTAGCCCTCTCTCAGAGGTCCACTCTCTATAAAGTAACCCTTTGTCCCTGTATACAGATCCCCCCTTTCCTTGAGAATCAGGTGCCTCAATAACTACCTGCCTCAGGCCTTGCAATGTAGGGTCTGAGAGCTGAGCCTGTTGCAACTCTCTCTGTATAACCCTTCCCAGATCCCCTTCTACAGGAAGCCTGGCATCCTCTGACAGTGGTGCCTTACTGTCAGCCTTGGTACTATTACTCACCTCTACCTTTGCAGTCACTCTGTCCAAGAGAACATCAGTGCCCACAAGCATCTGTGGCTCACATTCATTCTCACTGCTACAGAGTAGCTCACTTCCTGAAGTAACCACCTCACCAGTCCTGGCTGCAAGTATGCAGTCTTTCTGCATCTCCCTCAGGCTACCAGACTCACATGCTTGTCTCCTAGCCTAACTGCATGAAACTGCTTAAGCACATGGTACTGCCTCATCCAAACCCTTCCCTATAGGGACATCTGCAGGATGGTAGTTCAGTACCCATGTTGTCATCTCATGACCACCTACTATTGGCATTTTGTCTTTCCCAGTTACTGGCTCTCTCACCTTTTGTTCCCCACCTTGCCTCTGTGGACATCTGTATGCCACATGGCCCCACTGGTTATATTCAAATCATTTAACCCTAGGTCCTGTACATATACCTGGACTAGTGGCTTCCCCTGCTACAGGTAGATTCAGTTGGGGTAGTCTGTGCTGCTCACCATGGGTTCCTTTAGATCCATGAGCAGTACTGGGGGTCCCTTTCCAGTGCAGTGATGCCTTGCTTGCTAGGTATAGGTCTCCCTTCTTCCCCAACTCATCTGAAGTAGCACATTTTCTATTAGCTAACCAAATCTTCATGTCCTCAGGCAAAGTGTTAAGGGCTTGTTCCCTCACCAAAAGGTCTGCCATCTCCTCAAAACTGGTGATCTGACATCCACTCACCCACCTATGAAAATAAGTGCTCAGTTCAGCAACATATTCACACACACTTCATCTGCCTTGCATCTATGCTCACAAAACTTTTTCCTATACATTTCAGGTGTTAGCTTAAAACATTCTAACAAGTGATTTTTAACAGTAGTATAATCAAAATATTCACAATCAGCAAGTTTAGACAACACACTTACAGTTTTACCATGGAGTAAGGGGATCAGGAACCGTACCCCGAGCCTTTGGCCAACATCATACTGTTTACATACCCTCTCAAACATATGAATGAAACTATCAAAATTATCCCCCTCTTTAAACTGCGGAAGAAATTTTCTGACATTTTGTGCTTCTGGGGTCCAGTTACTCCCTTCCCCATTACCTCCATGACTCTGGCGAAGAGTCAGCATCTCCTTCTCATGCTTTTTCTGCCTCCCCTATTCCTCAGCTTCCAGGCATAAGAGTTTCTCATTGTCCTCAGCCTACAGACATCTCGGTCTCTCAGCTGCTTCTATTTCCAAATGCCTGTCCTCCAACTCAAGTCTCTTTAGCTCCAGATGGACTTTTAAGTCCTCTGCAGAAAGGTTGAGCTGTCCATTCTCTGAGGGTGGCACATCTCCACTGCCAGTCTTATTGTCCTCCTGGTTGCTATTTTCAGATGCAGCTGTCACCAAAGCTGCAATCATGTCTGCCTTAGTCAGGTTTCCATGCACCAGTCCCCTAGCCTGGCACATCTCAACCAGCTCTCTCCTTGTCAGCTTTCTGTACTCCACTGCTGACATGCTGCCTACTCTCCCTGACTAACTAAGCTAACAAAAGAAATAAAACAATTGTGATCTGAATTCTGAGTATTCACTGCATGGCTGATTTAGAGTGCAAAACTTCTTCAGTGATCACTGAACACAAGCTACAGGAATTCACTCTATCCACACCACTACAAGCCAATTAGTATTTGCCAACCAATTAATATGTGGTGTGGATATCCCACCACTGCCAACCAATTAATATGTGATGCCCGTGCACTGGCCCAGCAATCAAGGAGCCTCAATCCTCACCATTAACACCAGTGAGGAGCGTCCATATAGGGAAAGGATAATAAATACATACATAGTAAAGTACAATTTTCCTTAAGAGCATACAGAGATTAGTCAGTCTGGGACTGGTTTCTCTCTTTCTCTCCAGGTCTCCAATAAGACTCCACACTGGCACAGCTATGGGGTCCAGATCTCATCCTAGTGGGAAAGCTAAAACCTCCAGCACCCTAGCTGTCCCACCAATGCTTTTTGTCACTGCCCAAGTAGCTGACACACACACACTTTGAGATAAGAGTTTATATAACCACATAGACACTCCTGGGGAAGGCTGGCATAGGTTCTCCAGCTGTGCCCCTATTCTGCCCAGTCTGTACAATAGAAATCACTCCCACCACCCAACTAATATTTACCAGCAACTCAAAGGCCCTCAACAGGGTGTCCAATTATTACTGTGCAATATTATTATCCAAATGGTAAGTGCAACCTAACAGTCAAGATTTATTTGGAGTGACTTGGTACAGCAACACTATATACATGCAATGTACTCTTAGAGCTTAAATTATCTCTACACAAAACAGCCGCAGTTGAAAGGTTTAAAAATATTTAATAATAAATAATAAAACCACAAGACAATACTTCTTACTATACAGTGCTAGTCAAGAGTTCAGAGATCAAAGAGAAATACTTAAAATAATACAGTAGAAAAGTTCTGACATCACAGAAAAACACAGTCTAATCTTCCTAATTCCTAGCTAAAATCTAAGAGAAATCAAAGTTCTAAATAACTTACATATAGAACAGGCAGAGTGGTGATGTTGGATGTTCAAAAAACAAAATGCCCTGAGCTATCTGATTCTCTCTATTTAAACTGATAACACAGAGCTGCTTCACATGACATCATTCTTCTCACTTCTCTGGTGTTCCCAGGCTAACAGAAACCACATTTACATTCTTTACATCTGGTCAGAAACCAGAACAATAAAGGACATTTATACATGCAAATTCTAGCCATTAACTCGAGTATTAAAACAATAGGCAGGATGCCTCCTTCTAGACATATCAGCTTTGAATTTTAACATCAAAGGCAGTCATGAAATGCTTGACTTATCTTTCTTACAGCAGAGTGCACTGTTGTTACATTTTTGAAGTTCAGTATCCCAGTGGTCTCCAACCTTTTTTTAAAAATGAAAAAAAAAAAAACATAAATACAGCTAAAATAAAGTGTTTGCAGGGGGCATATATATATATATATATATATATATATATATATATATATAGAGAGAGAGAGAGAGAGAGAGAGAAAGATACATATATGTCTGTATATATATATATATATATATATATATATATATATATATATATATATATATATATTTATCCAAGATAGAAGAGACATAGATGGCGTGGGGGGGGGGGCAAGGGGAGTCTATTGGATAGGAACACTTTGTATGAGACAGGTCTTATCCTGCTGTTAAGGCAGTTGTTTTCTATTTATGTCATTTGATTTGTGATGCTTATCATTCCTGTTTCATCTCTTTATGTTATATCTGGGCACACCTGGCACCTGGGTCTGTTATTATACAACCAGCTACACATGGGAAGCAAACATTCTGTATTCTTATTAATGTTCTAAAGGTAGCTATTTGTGCAACTGAAAGTTATCTGATTTCATTCCATTAACATATTTTAATTTTTAATATATGTTTCACATAACATAGGATGATCATTGTTTATTCTATTTTCTTTTATGGTGTTGCTCTCTTATTATCATAGCTGATCCTTCCGGTGGCACTATGGAACTCCTACTGGCTGATGTCAGAGTGTCAGTAGCCTCTGGTTATGATGACAGTGTGAATAGGCACAGTGTCGGGGTGTAGAGGATCAATCTGATGATGAAATTGTGTCTCCAACATCTTCTTCTACTATTTCAAACACAGTCAGTATGCCTACACATATCCATGGCACAGAGACCTCAGACAATGGACAGGTTGAGGGGGACACAAATAATCAGGGTAGTGAGGTTACTCCAGTTGCAGAACTGTTTAATTCTTCCTGTAGCCATCATTAGGGTGAGGTGCCACACAGGCTAGTTGGTAAAGGTGCTCGGAAGAGGCATGCTTTCCACTTTGCTACTGATGTTGGTGTGTCAGTAGGTGCCACATGACATATGTGTAGGGCCATCAAGGAGGGACAACCATGTTCCAAAGACCACGGAAGAAATAGTGTGAGTAGTAAACATTGCATTTTGATGTGTGGGACTGCCTTAACCATGTGGGTCACTCCTTGGACTGGATAAATGACATACTGGATTATGCAGTGTCTGTAATGAACTGTCTGCTGGGGGAGGTTGGCATTCACTTAGCTATAAAGCTGGATCATCGTCTGGATGTAGCCAATGTAGACATGCAAGATACAGTTCCTATAGTGGCACTACTTCCTCTGCTGTCAGTGATTGTCATGTCCACATCCATTTAAGGTAGCTCATGTAATCATGGTCCTGAATCTCGTGATGAGAGATCATCCAGCAGACATCACTCATATTCAAGTAGCATCTCAAATTCTAGACAGGGCCATGGAACTAGCAGTGCAACTCCTGGAAGAGGTAGTTCCCATGGTCTGGGGTGATAACTAGTTTACCGTGCATGGCTCACACCTGTCCAACATGCCAGGAATTGTGATCATACTGAGACACACAGATATATTCAAAAAAATACTTGCCAAAACCACTTCACAAACACACACACACACACACACACACACACACACACACACACACACACACACACACACACACACACACACACACACACACACACACACACACTTACTTATCTAAGCAGTACATTTGATTGGTATACATAACTTGCTACCAGCCTTGTAAATTGGATACCTAAGGAATATATTTCCATTTTACTTGCTCACACTTACTTCTTTGGTGTCAGGCTTCTCCTGCTGCTCCTTCTCCCACTGACCCTCAGCAAGTGATGATGGCTGTGCCCAGCCCTTTGCACATTTCTTTGTGATTTCAGGTTGCTTATATGGCCGATGCACAGAGTGAATAGCTAATCCGTACTTACTTAGAACCTTCCCTCCTTCCTTTAATTTAAACTTATTGCAGGATAAATGCTTTTAATCATAGTTCATAATCAGGTGAGAATGATTGCTTTGGTAATTGTTGACTGTCTCTATATTTCTGTTACTCTTGTTACTCATACTGTCAAAGTAAATGCTTAAGTCTTGCTGACTGTTATACTTGTGCAAATGATGCTAACATTGACCTGCTCACTGGTTTATATACAGTGATCAGCTGAAATGCTTGATACACATTATTGGGAAAAACTCATAGCTGTGTATTGCAAACATCAAACATAAGGTATTACTGACAGTACTGTATATCTGGGACATGTATTCCCTTATGGAAATAGAGAATTTGGATAACAGTGTAATATGTTATTTAACTGTGTTGGTTTTTCTATACAGGTTTCAGACTTACCTTGGTAATAATGCAGATGTAAGACATCTCCATGTGGTATTGCATGAGTCTGATGCAAACAGAATATAAAAATCACATGGTTAAGTAAAGGTTGCCTAGTTTGGCAGGCATAATTTTTAATACTGTATGTGCTAACTCTGTTATTCTTTCAGTTAGGTATTCAATACCTCTTAGCCAAAGGCATTGCATATTGGTAATGCCTATATCTGCAACAGCATCTGTGGCTGATGGTTCTCCCTCAGACTCCTCATCTGTATCTGCTGGAACTGCTGACCCTGCCTGTGGTATTGGGAACTGTGGCACTGCCCATAGTTGTTCTTGTTTAAGATGTCTCCTGATAGGGATATTGTGCAACACTGAACAGATTGTGAATATTTTGGCAGAGATTGCTGGGTCATACTGCAGGGCCATAACTTTGATTTGATCAAGCCAAATACATGTTCTATCATATTCCTAGTATGAGTATGGGCATTGTTGTATCCCTCCTTGATGGGGTTGTGTGCATTTCATATGGATTTCATGAGTCACATTTCAAGTGCATAACCTGCATCCGTCACTAAATGCCCTTGCGGAAAGTCCTCCTAGCAAAGCTTATGCACAGCTCACAGGTGTGCCATATGTGTGAGTCAAAAAAAAATTCATGGATTACCTGTACAGACATTACAGATGATCCACTGGACATTGCAGACAACCTGACAGTTTATAGATTGGTATTCTTTCCTATTAATATACATCCTTCCATAATCACAGGGTGAGGCTTTCATTTCTATATGTACACAGTCTATGGCTTCCAAAACTTCAGAGAAGTCAGATATTGCATAACATTCCTACATGGTTCTTGCTGTCTCTCTTGTTGGGTGCATGGGATATAGATATGTGTCCTTGTATGTTGTAGCATTGCGTTTAGGAATTGATGTAATATTCAGGAAGCTGAGGCCCATGATATGCCTAATATATCTGCTGTTGGACTCTGGAAAGTATGTATAGCTAGTATGTGTAATGCTACACCTACCTTATTTCCACTGGGATGGGTTCTGCATGATTTCTCCTGGGGCCTGAGGTGGGGGTGACAGAGTATGCAGATTTCCTCCATTGTTTCCCTGTACACCTGGTATTGTTTTACAATTTCTGTGTCATGCAATCCTTGGATACCCATCTTCTTGACCAAGGTCTAGCAGCAGCAGTAATTTCAATTAAAGCCTATTACACATATGGGATTATAATGGCAACAACTGATTACATGTTTTTTTAAGTGTAATCATAAGTGTAATTCAAAGAGTTTTGGATTTCAGGCCAAATGGCTACAGGGAGTGTACACGGTTGCTTTATAGGTTCATAAATAGCTCTGCCATGCTGGATTGGTTAATTAGCTTGCAATTCCACTACTTATGCTGTCAGTAGTAGTTGTTTGAAGCTGGTAGATTCAGGTGTGTTTTAGAGGGTGTGGAGTAGAGAGTTCCATAATTTGGCTATTTGATTTGAGAAGAGGGCTTCACCATGAGTGTTGTTAGCTTTGTTTACTGTGAGCAAGTTTCTGTCTGCAGATCTTAGACTTCATCGGCATGACTAGGGAACAAGTTCCCTGAGGGATGGGCAACTGTCAGGATGGAAGATGATATTGTGTGTGAATTTAAGTTGGCAGAGATAAAGAATGTTAGTTAGCTCAAGTCAATTTAATTTATGTAGAGCAATACAGTGGCGGAATCGGTGGGGAAATTAACATGGAATAGTTCAAAATGAGGTAAGATTATTCAGATCACTTGAAGAAATGTTTCTTTTATTCACACGATGGGCATCTTACAATACTGTAAGCTGTCATTTGGAAATGGGAAATCATCACAGCTGCAGTGGAAAAGATTAGTGGTTACTGAGAAAATGTACTTTGGTTTGTGTTTATGATTGTGCAGACATGGTAGAAGTACTTAAGTGGCAAGGATGTTTTGTTGGCTGCACATGTTATGTCTTTTCTGGGATATTCCTTAGCATCAGTGACATTGTTATTTTAGAGGGAAAATAGTTGGACATGAAGGGATAGCATTTACTGAAACTGCATAGAAGCATAACAAATGGAAATGGTCTATGAAGGAAAACCATTCACATCAATGTGTACATTATCATTAGCCATTGCATGTGACAACCATGTGTAGTGGATAATGAAAGGATGGATGTTTTAATAAACTGCTTTCTTTACTTGGCTGGACCCTGCATGCTCTTAAAAGGGGGTCTGTGCCACATAATTTTTCTTGTTTTTCCCCTAAGGATGGCAGGTATTGTTTGATGATTATATAGAAAGTGTTTGTGTATGATTGTGGCGTTTTATTTACAGGGTCAGCAAAGGAAACATTTAAGCTAACAATAAGTATGTGGATTGCATAACAAATAAAATACATATAGCTATGTTTTAGATATACGGAGTGCATGAAATGTTGACTATGAATCACAAGTAGGCTTCACTATCATATGGTGGGTTAGATCTCTTCCCATGTATAGCTCATTATGAGTTTATTTGCATATGCTTATTTTAGGGTTGCCACATTTTCAAATACTCAAAGTGGGACATTTTTGGTACAAACATCAGATTTTGCTGGTTGAAACATACCCACGGCCAGTACAAAGGACAGAACTTCACTTTTTTGCCTAAATAAAAGCTTATTCATGTAGCATTTTAGTTGCTTATTCTGATTCTGTTTCTTATAACATTTAGGTGTTTCAGATACAGAAAAACTGTTTTATGCAACTATTACATAAACTATAGGAAATCATTTTGTCCTAAAATCTCAGGACATCTGCCATTTTTACAATTTTTTTGCAGGGCACAACTGCCCAAAGAGGGACTGTCCCTCGCAAAGTGGGACAGGTGGTAACCCTAGCTTATTTGTTGCCATTGCACTTTAACATAAAGGGCCAATATGAATCATTGCCTAGCTACACTCATTCGTGGATAGCATTGATACTTATAATGCATTCAGGTAATTACTATGAATACCAACCTTATTCTTAGATGATAGGATGTCAAATATTGATTTGTCTTAAAAACATCTGGTACATCAATGTACTGTACATGCATTTTTTCTTACATTCAAATTCATAGCATACAAAAACACTTTTAGAGCATGCTCTGCCTGATTATTTTATTAAATGAAACATATAGCGTTTTCTATCTCTTTCACTTTATTTCTGTCTTTATCCTTTCAGTTTATCTCTTTCACTCTCATACACACACACACACACACACACACACACACACACACACACACACACACACACACACACACACACACACACACTCAAGTCAATTTAGAGCATGCTGTGTTTTGTTTTTTTCATAAGTGTTAATTTTTTATTTAAAGTTAATTCTATGCCTGGTAGTGCTGCAGATAACTGCTACTGGGTCCTCCTATACATGGTTGTGACTCTGCTAATGTAATCATATCACTGATGATGGTGATGTAGCAGTCTGGTGATGAGAGGCACAAACATAACTCCACAAATCATAATTTAAAGGATCCATTTACGATTTTGTTGTACCCTGATATTTAAGTTTAAAATTAATATTTTATAGCAAATACAAGACAGTTGACACATATGTCATTAGTTAAAAATCATCAGTGATGCAGATTATATGTGAGATTGTGTGTGTGTGTGTGTGTGTGTGTGTGTGTGTGTGTGTGTGTTTGTCTATGCTCTGTGTCTTGTTTGTGTCTGCTATTTATAGGTTCATAGACTTATACTAGACTAATGAGTACAAGGGTCTTTACAAGACTAACAGTGCAACCCAGCTCAGCTTTGTCCACAATTTCTTTGTCTGACTATATTGTGGGGTATGTTAGTAAAGAGGTAGTTACGTGTTATGGTGGGTGGTATGTTAGTTGGGTGTCCACTATTACAGAAGGGCATCTGTGTCTGTGTGCAATCCGCAGAACTTGTGAATGCTGGTAGGGCTGTCAGCTGAGCAGTGCAGTACTGCTCAGAGGAGTAGTTCAAAACCATGAATATTTTCTTGTAATACACTATTGACATTGTGGGAACTGGCATGCCAATAAATCCCAAAATGATGCAGTGATATATCTTAGCACATCAGAGCAGTACACATTGCATTGCTGTACTGGTTTATCTAAATTGCAAGGACAATCATTCAGATAAGAAGGCAATTTTACAACTCTGTTTCACCTTCTAGATTTGAGTCTTTCATTGGCAAAGTAATTTTCAATTAAAATGTCACTGCTATGTTGGTTTATGATGAACTGCTCTAGGCATAACCCTACATCATTAAAATCTTCACTGTGTTTTCAAAAAAGAACAAATTCCTTATTAGTGTATATTTTCCATTTCTCATAGTTACCACATATCACTTTTTTCTTTTTACAGTTTGACTCAGGACTGTTTATGGTCAATATTAATTCTTGCTGTCCTGCTTTAGTAGAACAGATTGTCCCTTTAGAAAGGTAAATCATCTTGCTTGTCGTTGGAATGTCCATATTTCTGAATTTTACTCTTTTGGTCTATGTTTCTTTTTCTTATTATTTTATCTGATTTGTTATATGTCTTATTGCAAAACAAATTTTGTTTCCACATTTGTATTTGAGCATCAGACTAGCTGGTTCTACTGCTGTTTGGAACACCTGGAACTTCTTTATCCTCTGTGTGAGAGATATTTCTTGTTTCAGTGGTAGTTCCTTAAAACTAACAACCGTTAAATCTTTTGCTAGATTAGCTATGAATATATGCATCAAAAAATTAGTTTAACAACATAATGAAGCTAATGTCCTGTGATGAATCCCATGTTTATGACAGAGATGTCTGAACTTACCAGTGTTGAATTGTAGACCCTTATTAAACTTAAGAGAAGCTGGGATGCCAAACAAAGAGGGGATCTTAGAAAACTGAAATCCTACAATTTGCAGTATTGGATGGATGTTGCAGGTTATATAATTTGAAGCCTGGAATACTGTTTTAATATGAATAAATGGTATGTGTTATTAACTAGATCATAAAAATATGCTTCTCAAAGATTACTTGGGATATTGTGACAACTTGAAAGCAACAATGACATTTTGAGTAGTAATAGCCTGAGAAAGTTAATACTCATGTTTCTCTAACAAGTCATACATAAGCAGAAACTTCTCTAACCATAGTGCCTTTATTCTGTCCACTGTCATATGAGCTTTATTTATAGTTTCCGTAGACCTCCTTTATAATACTTTTGGAATTATTATCCTTGACATTTTTGATGGTTGCAGAAAATGGAAGCTCGTCTTCTTTTTTGTCATACTTTTTGGCAGTTTCCCATCTAATGCATTTTTATTTTTCTTGTACTAGTTACAATTAATACTGACATGTTTCACTTGCAGTAGTACTGAGCCTTTTTCAGTCTCTTTCTTTTAAAATCATAGCCTGATGATGTACTTTCTGCTATCATTGTTATGTCTTTCAGCGACCATTTTACATGTCTCCTCTTTCTTTATCATAGCTATTAGATGTCATAACACATAGGGTAGGATTTTGAGAAAAAACTTTGTGTGCTTGCACAGTACTAGCATTCAAGGAAATTGCTATTTCAAGCACCAGAGAGTTGATCAGATGTGTAGCAGCCAAGCCACGTACTTATGGTTTGGAAGTGTAGCAAATAGGGAATAATGTGCACTACTGAACAAAGGACTGTAGAAGCAACCAAATATGTTGCAATAATGGGACATACAAATAAAGCTATGCTACCATATAGCAGGAACAGTACACAGTAATATCCATAACCAGTGTGATACCTGTCACAGGAATACAGGCAAGTATAGCTGAGTCAATGCACAAACCCATGTGACACATAGTGAAAGGGGGTCTATAGTAGTTCTTCGAAAAACCTTTCCACGGAATGCTATATTTTCAACCCATATTCAGCTAAATTCACTTCCACAATTCACTGAATACTTAAAGCACAAACAAATACTTGCCCCACAACCTAATGGACCAAACCTAGCTAAATCAAACTCACTCATGTGGGAGGCTGTGCCTCCCACATCCCCCTAACTAAGTATATCAACTCCAAGATCACACTACAGTGGAGAAAATGGCAACGTTGTGTAGTTGGCCAACTATGTCTTTGCACTGTAAGCATTCAGCGAATCACAGAAGTGAACTTCTCTGAATATGGGTTGACGATGTAGTATTCTGTGGTAATGGTTTTCAAAGAACTAATATAGACCTGTGAGAGGTAACAGCAATTAACAACTGGCTGCCACAAGATGGGCAGTGCAGCTGAGTGCAGCAGCCAATATAAAGACCAAGGTAGACATGCGCAGAAGAGTGACAACACTAGTCAGCATACAATCATGGAGGAATAGGGTATATAGTAATTTAGAAAGCAATGAGCAACAAACCACAGCTAGCAGTGGTAAACACAGAAGGGTAGCCATATATCATACATGTTGGGTGAAAGGGTACTTTAGGGGACATATTGTCCTTTTTTCTATTTTCCTCAAAAGTAGGGCAGGTAGAAAAATTACTAAAGGATGGTTGTGGGTCGGACAGAAAAGTGAGGTAGTAGAGGGAAACAGACAAATGTGAAACATAGATACAGATAGACTGAGGAAGTATAAAAAGAAATTTGGGGAGAATAATGGGTGAACACACATACATACATGTAGAAGCTGGACAACTGGTAATGGACAGGGTTGAACAATGAACAAAGAATGGCAAATTACACCTAAGTTGGGGAATACACTAACAAGAGAAAATAGATTCCAGCCCTGTTCAGAGATGAACAAACTGAGGCAGCACTCACCAGTGTGGTCAATGTTCCTCTAAAGAATGAGGCCATCCATCGTTCATCCAGTTGATTGTGCTCCTTGGCAGCAGCCAGTCCATGTAATTAAAGGCAGAATACTACTGGACTCCTCCAATTCATCTTCAAGATTAGAATTGTCATCTTCCTCCCAAGAGGAAGGAGTGGAGTGCACCACTGACCATCCTTGTCACTTGAGAGGCAGATCTGGTGGCTATTAGTGAACTAGCACAGGAAGCACTGGCTAGTATGGAAATCAAGGTGACTGCAGCCTCTTCTCTACTTCTTCTACAACTGGACCTGCAGAAGGGCAAACAAATAAAAAGAAATTATCACACTCATATGGTCCAAACGCATTTACTGTTGCATACTGGGATGTCAGAGATATCATACAAATGCCTCCTCCAAACTGTGATCCTGCCTTCTACAGCACTCAGCCATGTTCAGCTGATGCTTCTCTACAGCAGTAAAAAAAATGGTAATGCTAAGCATATACGCACAACACTGTAGGAAGCAATGATATAATACCAAACTTTATAAAGTAGATGAAGTAGTCCCACCTCGTATATTACTTCAGCAATACATACAAAGTCAGTTCTTTATGTCAGGGAGAATAAGACAGATGTTGTGTTATATGGGCAACTGATGGATGACTGGAAGGCTTTCACACTGACATGTCTCAACACTGTCTGCCTGTAGAGGGGCTTCAGCTATGAACAGAGGAAACTATAATGATTATATGATACAAACTGGGGTGATGGAATGCAGGGTCAATTGTACAGTGATAGGTGCAGTACATAAATCAGAAGGGTAATAGATAACACTAGCTGTTGTTGTTACCAGGTGAAATAAGAGAGTGGCCATGGTCATAGTCAATTGTTCCTCACAGCATAGCATACAGAACCACTAACTCATATGCTTTAGCCTCAAGTGTTCGGTAACTAGTGACCACCAAATGGAGGCAGAACCTCCAAAGGTTCATTAGTCAGGGGATTGAAGTACTGCTGCAGACCATACACAAAGGTGGCATGCCTCCTGGGCACAGATTCTCTAAACAAGCATTACTGGGTACAGATCTGGAAAAGACTGATGCAGGATGTTAATACGTTGAGCATCCATAATGGATATCTACAACAGGTGTGATGAAAGGCTACTAATATGATACCTTATTTACAGGAAAAGGCAAAAGAAATTTTGACATACAGGTCCTCCACAGGGTGGACCACCATTACAGAAGCAGGTAATTGAGGTCAGTGTGTTTTGGAGCTACTCACCAGTGAAAGGAGAATACCCTCCTATGAAGCATGACTTAGATGTGGAAGGTGGGATGGAAACAAGCCCTCTTGTGTCAGTAGGTGAAGGACTAGGTTACTAGTTCCCATTATTGTACACCACTTTAAAAAGCATGATCATATTGAGATATTAACCTAGATACACCTGTATTTCTGCCCTTCAAGGCACCACTGGGCTGCACATCCAAGAACTTGCAAGCCATAGCAGATTAATCAGTTTATTACATAGTCATATTAACATGTATAACCATATATGCATTTATTCATTGCATTCTACTCCAAATGCTGATTGTAGAAGTGGTATTAAAACTGTATACTGTGGTGATACATATAGCAAAATATTTTAATTTGGGTCATTATGTATACTTGTGCAATACTTTGTACAAATGCTAGTGCTAAAGCAAATCAGTGTAGAATGGGCATAATATATAACTTCTATGGGTGTAGATCTTTTTCTTGTAAAAACATAGAATGCATTATTCCTTTAAGACAAAAGTGGAAACTTGAGTATATGAGTCAAGTGAAGGAGTATTCTATTTGCTCTTCTGAGTAAAGCTTGAGTGGACCATCTGTGTATCTCATGTATGTATAGATTGTATACTTCAGCCACTGTAACCACCAATGCCACAGTTACAGGAATACAGAGCCTGAGACAGGAGATTATTCTAGAATAATTGAATTGTGCGTTCATACTCAGTCTGCATTGTTCTAACAAAGATAACCACTTTCTCCATACATATGTGAGGTTTGGCAGCAATGAGAGTGAAAGTAATACCAATCACAGTAATGAGTTTTTCTTACATACAAAATCACTGCATCACCTCATGCAATCCATATCAAAATAGTTTAAAAATGGTCAAATAATGTCCCTTTGCTTCTATACAATCTACCTCTCTACCTCCCTTTTAAGAATTATCACAGTTTTATTGTTTGCTACTGGATGCCTGATTGACCAAAGTTAAAGAAATAATGGTCACATAATTAATTTCAATGTCTCGATGTCGTAGATGCATACATATATATTATAGTTCTTTCTGACAAGCAATATCAGTGATTGTCTGACATCAATCGTATGAATTCATCAGTTTTACCCAAAGTCTGCCAGCTCACTCCTTATTCCTGTCTGCCCTCAGAGATTACATTTGGATGTAAATAAATGAAATAATAGCCACAGTCATATATTTCAGTTTGCTTTTCTCAGATCACCATACCCCACTTCCTGGCAGCCCATATCAATAATTCTTTAAAAGTAATAAAATGCCGTCCTTTTGCCTACATAGAGTAAATTTTCCTGCTACCTGCCCTGATGTTTTAGCTCTGCTCTGTTGGATATTTGTTCACTATTAATGGAAGAAAACAATGGAAAATAATGAATTTCCAATTACTTGTGCTCCCATGCACAGTATAACTACTTATTTGCATTATAATTAATGCATAGGATAAAATAACTGAATAAATCATTGATGTGGAGTGTTGTACTGGTACACATGTTTGCAGATAACAGCTGGTCTGCTGCTAGTGTTTTTTGAAAAATTTCCAAATAGCAGCAGGGTGTCTGCCTTGCATTTTAGAACAGTACATACAGTATAAATCCAATAAGAGAACAACTGGTTATCCTTATAAAGGACTGCCTTAATAGTTCCATATTTGCTAAACAGTCTTTTCAAAAAAAAAAAAATCTCAGTGGTATCCCCAAAGTCTCAAAACAACCCATTAAAGTGTAGTGGGTCCAGAAAACAAAACAGTGTAAGAAATTTCTCTGTGTGGAAGATTTTCAGTCCATATATTTCTAGTTAATCACTGTATATTAATCAGATCAGACAATAGTAGTAGAAGTAGCGAACTTAAACTCGTCTTAAGTCAAAACAAAACAAAACAAAAAATAATAATAGAAAATATATAATTGTACAGCATTACTAAGTATTCAAAAGTAATCCAAGCAAGGCAGGCAGTCTGTTTCCAGTTGAAAATCCTTTATTAAGTACACAGACAAGCGATCCAAGTAAAACAAAAATAGAGTAATAATTTCCTCACAAGCTTTCTAAATATATATATACTTTTTGTCAGGCATGGGAGTGGTTTATTGTGCTGTAAAACAAAGTGTTATTGGTACACATGTTAAATTCACATCCCTTCTCCCATCAGTGTGACATTTGAGCTGGTCCTGCCCTACTTAGTAGCTGTCATAATAATATATAACCTTTATGTACTTTAAATAAAATTTATAATGATGTGGGACCTCTTATTTAACCAGATTATTAAGTAGATTATTAAGTCTGTGATTTTATCCAAGACAATATACTACATGGCTGGAAATATATCAGCCTTAGTTCATTTGGCAATCAGAAAATATATATAAATACATACATATACATTTTGCATGTAAAAATCAATTTCTATTTTTCTAACCTATTGTTCACAAAGATCACTTTCGTCCTTCTAGACTTCTTCAGGTCTGTGTACAAGCTCGAATGTCACACTGATGGGGGAAGGGATGTAAATTTAACATGTGTACCAATAACACTTTGTTTTACAGCACAATAAATCACCCCCATGCCTAATAAAAAGTATATATATATATATTTAGAAAGCTTGTGAGGAAATTATTACTCTATTTTTGTTTTACTTGGATCGCTTGTCTGTGTACTTAATAAAGGATTTTTGACTGGAAACAGGCTGCCTGCCTTGCTTGAATTACTTTCGAATACTTAGTAATGCTGTACAATTATATATTTTATATTATTATTTTTTGCTTTGTTTTGTTTTGTTTTGACTTAAGACAAGTTAAGTTCGCTACTTCTACTAATATTGTCTGATCTGATTAATATACAGTGATTAACTAGAAATATATGGACTGAAAATCTTCCACACAGAGAAGTTTCTTACACTGTTTTGCTAGACAGTCTTTTCAATACAAACTATTAATTGATCATTATTATCATCTTACTAGTTCTCTGAAAAAACTTCCTCTCTTACCAGTCTTGATTCTGCCCAATAAACAATTTCATCTTTTTGTGGATTTTCAGCATGAATGGTTCAGTCTATCAAGGCCCAAGTATGTCTAGTCTTGGAAACCGCCTTGTGCAACTTTGCAGTCCAATTCAACAAAATACTATTAGCTACTACTATGGATTCTGTCATATTTCATAAGAATACCACAAAAAAATTAAAAATACAACCTCACTGCTTGCAGTGAAAAGTGAACTAGCAAGGAAAGTATATTGGACATCTTTAACACACTGGAAAGCCAAAGGAAAGTAATACACAGACCTTAATGATTTATGGATGAAGTATTTCAGAACATATTCTGAAGTTCGGTTAGACCGTAGCTAATCAGTATTTACTGAAGGAAAGAATTGGCTTTGTCAAGAATGAGGAAAAGAGAGGATACACCTGGCTACAGCCTGACCTTAACTATTGCTGTTCTCACCACAGCTTCACACTGTTGTTATACAATATTCCTTTGTTTCTTCTCTCACCAGAAGCAAAACAGATGTACCAATCTCAAGATGAGATGCAGATGATGGGTTCTTTGGTGATCAACAGTCTTGTCCCAGATGATGCAAAGGTCTGTAGGCTTGTTATAGCATTTTCCTGGTAGATGCCTTGAATAGCAACCAGACTAATCAGGAAGGTCCAACAAAAATGGTCACTGCCCAATCAAAAGCAGTCCAGAATCAATGCACTCTGCTCCTTCTCTCACAGCAGCAAAATATAAGGACAATTTCCAAGCTAGCACATATTAAGCAGTTATCAGGATTTCTGGTGGTCAGCAGTCTCCATGAAATAATGTCCATATGCTCCTTCTCTCATCAGGAGTAAAGCAGAAGCACTAATCCCAAGATTACTACTGAGAGGCAGAATGTGGTCTCTCCAGTAATTGGTGGCCTTGGACTAGATGTTGCAGATTTTAAAAGTAAGATGGAAAATAAGTTAACATCCTAACAGTTGTATTGCACACTAAGCAGTTAGATATGAAAGATGGGATAACTTAAACTTTAGCAATGTAAGCATGGAGCCACTAATTTTAAAAGAGCAAGATAGATTGGAAAGGTTGGCACTTTGTATTCTGGCTCTGTGGAATACAGTGGATGGCCAATAAATTTAAATATCTAAAGGGGAGAGAGTTCATAAAATTATAATTTTGTGCTTACTCACAATAGCCAGTGAAAATGTAGCAGGAAGGAAATACGTTGTCAAATTAATATAAGGGGTAGGCAACTAGAAAGCAATTAAAAGCAGAATACAAGTAAAACAGTGTAAAGAAAATAAACTACAATATACAAAACAGAAGAAGACAATGAAGCAATACAAAATATAAGAAATCAAAACAAACTAACCTTTCCCCTCACAGCAATCTGTGGTAGCATCAGAGTAAGCTTTTCCAGTAAAGCCTTGACATGTTTTATTTTGCCAGGTAATTAGAAAGTTTAGCTCTTTGCTCCAGCCACGTCACAGGTAATTAACTTTAATTTACTTGTTCTAATTTATGTGTGACTCACAAGCACACAGCTGTGGTCTCTTTTCTAGTTTAAGTATGCATTTAAAAGCAGAGTACAAGTAAAACATTGTGCAAAGAAAATAAACTACAATATACAAAACAGAAGAAGACAATGAAACAGCTCAAAATACAAGAAAGGAAAAGCAAACTAACCTTTCCTTCACAGCAAACTATGGCAGTGTCTGAATTTTTCCAGTAAAATAAAAATTGCTTTTGGAGTCTGTGTTTGATTCATTCATACTGGGATGCATATTTTGCCATATATCTCTGCAATGTCATTGGCTTGTGATTCTTCCTATGTGGCAGGTCTTCTACCCTTCTATGTCATGCATTTATTTCCCTTACACTCAAGCTATAATACATAGTCATCTATAGTATAGCTATATTTTTCCCCTTATATCTGTGAATACTGCCAAGATATAGTGGTGAAGTAAATTTCCACAAAGAGCCACCGAAATGTAATATTGCAAAGGTTTATTGCAATTTATTCTGAGAGCATACACACATTAAAGATAAAATATCAAAAATTACAAATTAATACTGATGAATTAAAAACCTTATTCAAATGTCATCTCAGAAATATATATATCTGGTTGTCTCAGTCTACAATAATTGTTTAAATATCCTAATTTTTATAGTGTGTTCAGCAGTTCAAGTATTATATCAGTAATATGGATTTACTAATTCATGATGTATCTGGGCTGTAGCTCTCCAAAAGTAGCTTTGGTTTCAGCTATAATCCATGTTTTGAATTAGGACACATATTCTTAACATAAAATGGGCCAGATTCCAAAAGCTATTTGTGGACAGCACATCACACTGAAAGTAGACTTCAGTGCATGAGCTGCGGATGTGATTTCAGAAGACACACTGAACACAGTCTGACTACTTAGCTATTCAGAATAGGATAATTACATATTCCGCACATGCATGTCTGATTCCAAAATACATTGCACACACCCAAAGCAACTTAAATGTGACAAACTGCAATGCTAACGCTGTTTCCTGAAATCCTCTCTGTATGCTATATGGCCTCACAAGGAGCATAAACTACTACTCTGGATTCTGTCTTATTCCATAAGAATAAAACAAAAAAATGAAAAATGCAAACTGCAGTTAATCAAATGCAGCAGGATGCAATAAGCCATAAATGAGGATGTGGTTGTCTGCCTTAGAAGGTAGTCAGCTAGAGTGAGGCCAAGGCTGCAACTAAACCAGTTGTCAGAATAAAAAATAATTGACTGGTACTGCCTCAACAGACAGCTGATGCAGCCTGTTCCCCACACATGTCTATGGAGACCCTACAGGGAAATCCCCACCCCCTTGAAACAAAAGTATGTCTCAGCCTGGATGTACTTACATCTTGGACATTCCCGAGATATATTGTGAATACTATGGGAGTGTCACTGACAGGCCAATCATATCCTGGCAAAATTCCTGGAAGCAATGTGCAGCAATGTGGATGACTGCATACTCTTTGCATTCACCTCCATGGAACAGAGAACTGTAATGAGCAGGTTTTGTAACACTGCAAACTTCCTTCACATACTTGATGCAATAGATTGCACACATATCCCTATCAAGAGTGCAGTACATCCTGAAGCAAACCAATATATAAACAGAAAGGGCTGACCATAGCTGAACTGTGCGTTTATATGTGCAGCAGATGACAGCATAAACTTCAAGTCAACACACTCCAGAAGTATCCATGATGCTGCCATATGGGAGAAAGAGGACTGAGGGCTGCATTCCAGCAAGATAAAATACCTAAGAGACTGCTACTGTGTAAGTACAGGAACACAGCTAGGATATCCCTTCCAGCAATATCCATGCTAACAACATGTGTGATTACTCTCCACAACAGGTGACCGTGGTTAGCTACTTGAGCCATGGCTGATGACCACATACAGTGAACCATCCAACCCTGTACAGGAGGCTTACAATAGACTGCATGAAAAAAATGGAAATGCCATAGAGTGTGTGTTCAGTGTACTGAAAGCTAGGTTCAAATGTCTGGACACATTTGGGAGTCACTGCAATAAACACTTGAGAAGGCAGCTCAGATTATTATGGTGTGTGCCATGTTGCACAACATGTTAACTTGAACAAATGGTGGTCATCCAGCTGCAGGTGTGAGTGAACTACCCCAAGAACCACATATGTCTGAAGATGACATCTCACAGATATCAGAGGAGGAGCAGAAGGGCAAAGGGGCAGAAGTCACAGGTGTCAGCAATGTAGGTATGACCACAAGTGGAGGTGAAGGCAACACGGCAGCATCTCACTCAGAACTTTGAGTCATAACAACTTACATGTACAGAAGTACATAGATTATACATTGATGTTCAGGTGTTGCCTCGCCACAGAAACATAGATTGTAAGTAATGGCAAATACCCAGTAGATGTACACACTGAATATCAGACATAACAACATAATCCTAGCATATAAAATTTTGAACAAGAACAGATCTACCACAACAGACATCATCAACTCAGGGCACAACTTACACAGGTATGAGTACATACTCATATTGTTGTATCTGTGTATATCACACAATAAGAGGCACACATCAGTGCAACACATTCCCATCTCTCCACCATAAAAAACTGTAAACCGATAAACAACGCAGGGCATAATGCTGAACTGCTGTTAATATCACAAGCTACATATATCACTGTAAAGTATGGCTGAAGTAATGTAATAAATGCAGTCAGCTATGTTTAGTAAAACTGTCGGACTCCCATGGCATCAGACTTGTCAACGAATGCTGACAAATGACATTGGCAATGTTCTGTATAGCAATCATCATCATCAAGGGTTGAGAATGATACTACCAGACAGAGTGGATCAACTGTGTTATTCTAATGCAGTCTAGGGTGCCCACGCTGACTGCTCACACCATTGTCTAGTCTGCTCCTACCATGTGTGGAAACATTTGGCCTAGGATGCTCCATAGAGGAGATTGATATGGTGATGCCAGCATGTAGAGATGAAGGAGAATGACTGTGACTTGACTTTCTGCTCATGACTGCCAGGACCACAGCAGATGAGCCAGCAGTGTGTGCATGTTGGAGCATAGACACTGATGCCCAATGGAGACAGTTGGTACTGCTAAGAAGGGGGCTGCTTCTACTGTATGGCAATCAGCCAAGCACAGTTAGGGCACCCAGAACCCTGCTTGTACTATGTCAGTGTTATAGTACTGTAGAGCCAAGGAATTCTACTGATCATGCAACAGATAACATAATTTCATTTGAGCAGCCAATGACACCATTACCACACCATGTCTGCACTTCTGTCCTTCATGCAGCACACCCAGCTGATGTGCAACATGATCTTGGCATGGGCAAGTGCATGGATGTCAGATCCATGATTATGCTGGGAAAGTCCGAATAGGTGGATACCCTCTGATACCTGCCCATGCACTCCCACTGCACACCTACATGTACTGCAATGCTGTGGGCAACTGTCAACATCAGCAGTCCCAACTTGGTTCTGTTACCCACAGACCTTAATCTGTCCACCATCTGATATCCCCTCATTGTCAAAATGGCTGGACAAGTTTGATTCCACATTTGAGGCTACAGCTGCATCTGTTTGACTGTCACTGTCTTGGCTGGACTGTATTACGATGTCACTGTCCTGTGTGTCAGGGTCCATGCTACCAAACTGAGATACATCAGATCCTATATTATGATCACTAAATGGATTAATGGAGGATACAGTTAGTTGATGTGCTAAAAGAAGAGACAGCTGTCACAGATCATTATAAAGTGCTTACATTTCCTGCTGTATGTCATTAAAGACATATGACACATATATCTCATGCAATGTCACAGATACTACTGACTTACCATTAGGTCTTGTATGTTTACAGGGCACAGAATCTAGATAACAGAGAACTGACAATTTAGGTTACATATCCAACATACATGACATATGTGATGAATACAAATGTGATGGCCATGCCCTGGTCCAGCAATCAAGGAGCCTCAATCCTTACCACTAACACCAGGGAGGATGTTTCATATAAGAGGAAAGGATAACAAATACACACAGAAAACTTCAATTTCCCTTAAGTGCACACAGAGATCACAGTCAGTCTGGGGCTGGTTGCTCCCTTGCTCCCCATGTCCCCAATAAGACTCCCCAATGGCACAGCTATAGGGTCCAGATCTCAGCCTAGCTGGCAAGCTAACCTCCAGTAACCTCTCTATCCCACCAGTGCTTCCTGTCCCTGCCCAGGTAGATGACACACCACACACACTTTGAGATAAGTATTTATACAACTTCACAGAGACTCCTGGGAAAGGCTGACACAGATTCTCCAGCTGTGCCCCTTTACCCAGACTATATGGTAGTAATTAATGCCACCACCAGGTAATACTTATCAGCTACCCAAAGGCCCTTAAAAGGGTGTCCAATTATTACTGTGCAATATTATTATTCATTTGGCAAGTGTGACTAATCAGGCTAAGGCTTATGAGAGTGACCTTGTACAAAAAACTCTATAAATATGCAATGTACTCTCCATCTTAATTTAACTCTACACAAACCAGCCACAGGTAGAAGGTTTTAAAATATTTAATAATAAATAATTAAAACACAAGACAATACTGCTACACCACAATACTACTCAAGAGTTCAGAGATCACACATAAACTTAAAATAATTCAGCAGTATAGTTCTAACATCACAGAAAAACACTTAAGTCTAATCTTTATAGTCCTAGCTATTTCTACAAGAAAACATACTTCTAAAGTAACTCACTTTCATAGAGCAAGGCAGTGCTGAGGTTGGATATCAAGACAGAAATGCTTACAGTCTCTCTCTCAGCAATAATTTTTAAGTTCACTCACAAACATCTCTGCTGGGCCCTCTCAGATTACATCATTTTGACACTTAGGTTTTCCCAGTTTACACATTACATCATTTGACTCTTAGTCTGAAGTTCCTAAGCCAACAGGATACATTATTTAGCAAGCTAACACCTGCTCATGAAACTACAACAATAAAAGACATTTCACATGTACACTCTAGTAATTATTCCTTAAGTTAAAACAATAGAAAGAATGTGATAGCCCAGACCAAATGACTCAGGCTCCACAGATTAAAGAACATGCAAAACATAATTTCAGTTTCAAAGAACATTTGAAATGCTTGGCTTAGTTTTCCTTACAACAGATGGCAAAGTTGCTACAATCTTGAAGCTCACATTTTACAGAGTTTTCTTTCATTTAAGAAACAAGCCAGTATTTTACATTTATATTTACAAATGCCAGAATTATGTATCAAATTCTATTTGGCTAGGCTGGCAGCCTTCAACCTTCTCTGCCAGTCTTCACATCCCTCCTCCCTTGGAGAACTCAAGCTAACTTTTCAAGTGACCCTTGAGAAATGCAGCTTGAGATGGCTAGGTCTATCTGAAGGGACCACATCCCATTCCCTGTCTTGAGAGCCCACCTGCATTGGCATTGCTAGTCCCAATGTGGTGCTGCACTGACATATCATATGCTTGCAACCACAGGCTCCATCTTAGCAATTTGGCATTTTGCTGACTGGCTCTGTTTAACCATGTTAGGGGGTTGTGATCTGTCATAACAGTGAATTTCCTTCCATACAGATAAAGCTGAAGTTTTTGCAGTGCCCACACTATGGCTAGACATTCCTTTTCTACCACTGCATAGCATTCCTCCCTGGGTTGAAGCCTATGACTGAGATAAACCACTGGGTGCTCTTCCCCCTCTGAAGAAATCCGGCTAAGTACAGCCCCCACCCCATGGTTCAAAGCATCCACTTGCACAACAAATTCTTTGCTGTAATCTGGACTGGCTAACACAGGGAGTCCTCCCAAAGCTTCATTAAGCTTCTGAAATGCCTGCTCACATGCTGGGGTCCACACTACCTTATCTGGCTTGTTCTTCCTTGTCGGATCTGTGAGGGGAGTAGCTATGGTACTATAACTAGAGACAAACTTTCTGTAGTACCCTGCTGTCCCTAAGAATACTCTCACCTGCTTTTTAGTAACAGGTGCAGGCCATGCCTGAATGGCTTCCACTTTGGCAGGTTCTGGCCTTATCTTACCATTCCTCACTCTATGTTCTAGGTAGGAGACCTCCGCCATACCAACCTGACATTTGTTTGGCTTCCTGCCCTCTGTAGTCTGCCCAGCACCTCCCTGACATGCTGAAGGTGCTCTGTCCAGGAATGGCTTTAGATGGCAATATCATCTAGGTAGGCAAGGGCAAACCCTCCTGCTCCTGCTAGGATGTTATCCACCAGCCTCTGAAAAGTTGCTGTGGCATTCTTCATTCCAAACGGCATCTTTGTGAACTTGTACAAGCCAAAAGGAGCCACAAAGGCTGACTTCTCTCTAGCACTGGGAGTCAAGGGCACCTGCCAGTAACCCTTGGTAAGATCAATGGTTGTAAGATACTTAGCCCCACCCAGCTGATCTAGGGCCTCATAAGTCCCAGGCATGGGGTAAGCATCTGACTATGTGCAACTATTTAATTTCCTGTAGTCCACACAGAACCTGGTGCTGCCATCCTTCTTTGGCACCAGCACCACTGGGGAGGCCCAGGGACTGTTGGACTCTTGAATAACCCCTAGTTCCAACATCTCCTCTACCTCTTCCCTCAGAGTCTGTTTGACTCTCTCAGGCACCCTATAAAAGGCCTATCTAATAGGCCTTTGGGGTTCTGTATCCACCCGGTGCTGCACCAGGTGGGTGCACCCTGATTTCCCAGTGAACATGTCCCCAAATTCCTGCAACACTGCTCGGATTTCTCAAACCTGGGTAGGAGATAGCTGCTGGGACATTGCTACCCCTTCCATTGAGGTGTCAGCCCGAGCCTCACTGAGGAGATGAGTCCCCAGATCTCCCTCAGACTTCTCCTGCAACCCACTGCAAATGCTCAGCACAAGAGCTTCCCTATCATGGTAAGGTTTCATCATGTTAACATGGTACAATTTGTGCCCCTGCCATCTGCCTAACAGTTCCACCATGTAGTTAACATCGCTAACCTTTCTTACCACCTTGTAGGGACCCTCTCAAGCTGCTTGCAGCTTGCTGTGTCTGACAGGAATGAGAACCATTACCTGCTGCCCCACAGCATACTCTCTAGCTCAAGCATTCCTGTCATACCACACCTTTTTCTGTTGTTGGGCTTCTGCCAGGTTCTCCTGGGCCAAGCCCATGAGTTCCCTGAGCCTTGTCCTGAGGTTTAGGACATATGCAACAGACTCCTTGTGAGGTTCACACATCTTCCCACTCATCTCGAATTAAATCTAGAGGTCCCCTCACCCTATGCCTATGCAGCAACTCAAAGGGTGAAAAACCTGTGGATTCTTGGGGAACCTCTCTGTAAGCAAACAACTGATGGGGCAAATATTTGTCCCACTCCCTCTTAAACTGATCTGCAAATGCCCGTAGCATGGACTTGATTGTAGCATTTAACCTCTCAACAAGACCATTAGTCTGGGGATGGTAGGGGGTGGTCTTCATGTGCTTCACCCCGCAAAACTTCCACAGACAAGCCAGCAGATCTGACATGAAAATGGCACCACAGTCAGTCAGTATTTCTTTTGTAAAACCTACCCTGTGAAAATCTCTAACAAAGCATTTGCCACCTTCTCTGCCTCAATGGAGGACAAAGCCACTGCCTCAGGGTATCATGTAGCATAATCTACAACCATTAGGATATACTTTTTCCCTGTGGAACTTGGGGTATTCAGAGGACCCACAATATCCATAGCTACCCTCTGAAATGGCTCCTCAATCACAGGCAAAGGCATCAAAGGAGCTCTCACCTTGTCTCCTGTCTTGCCTACCTTTTGGTACTGCTCACAGGTCCTGCAGTACCCTGTTACATCTCTGGAAATTCCAGGCCACTAGAAGTTCTGCATAATATGCCTCTTTGCACATTTTATGTACGCTCCAGGGATATAAACCTTGTCATCACAGTAAACAAAACATGCTGGAGGGATAGGTTCCTGACCCAGAGACTCCCCAGACTCTGGAATAGATTGCCCATATATGTCAATCAGAGTGCCCCTTTGGCCCTCTTCAAAAAGAACCTTGATGATTGGATGGGAGAAAGGAAATTCACCCTGGGGATCACGTCAGTCACCCTGCTAGGCAGGGGTCCAGGGAAGTAAATAGTGTGGGAAGAAATAGCCAGGGAATTGTTATGGCTAGGCTTGTATAGGCCCTAGGGCTGATAGCCTAGTACCATCCTATGAACCTATGAACCTATGACCTGCAAAGGGAATATCATGGGCTATGGCTAGAAGCATCAGATGGTAGACTCTAGGCACTACCAACTGCTGCACTCTCTAATCTTCTAGCCCTCCTTCAGTGGTCCACTCTCTGTACAGTAACCCTTTGTCCCAGTATACAGATTCCCCCTTCCCTTGAGAAGCAGGTACCTCCCAAGCTATCTGCCTCAGGCTTTGCAATGTAGGGTCTGAGATCTGAGGCTGTCTTAACTCTCTCCTTGTAACCCTTCCTAGCTCCCCTTCCACAGGAAATCTGGCATCTTCTGACAGTGGTGCCTCAGTGTCAGCCTGGGTACTACTACTCACCTCTACCTTTGCAGTCACTCTGTCCAAGGGACCATCAGTACCCACAAGCAGCTGCGGCTCACCTTCAGTCTTACTGCTACAGAGTAGCTTCCTCCCTGAAGTAACCACCTCAGCAGTCCTGGCTGCAAGCATGCAGTCTGTCTGGGTCTCCCACAGGCTACCAGACCCACATGCTTGTCTCCTAGCCTCACTGCGTGTAACTGCATAAGTACAGGGTATTGCCTCATCCAAATCCTTCCCTCTCAGGACATCTGCAGGATGGTAGCTCCATACCCCTATTGTCTCAAGACAATCTACTATTGGCATTTTGTCTTTCCCACTTACTGGCTCCCTCACCTTCGGTTCCCCACCTTGCCTCTGTGGACACCTGTATGCCACATGGCCCCACTGATTGCATTCAAAACATTTAACCCTAGCTCCCAGATGTGTACCTGGACTAGTGGCTTCCCCTGCTACTGGCAGATTCTGTTGGGGCCATCTGTGCTGCCCACCATGGGTTCCTTTAGACCCATGAGCAGTACTGGGGGTCTCCTTCCTGTACAGGGCTGCCCTGCTTGCCAGGCAAAGGTTTCCCTTCTTCCCCAACTCATCTGAAGTAGCACATTGTCTATCAGCTAACAAGATCCTCATGTCCTCAGGCAAAGTACTAAGGGCTTGTTCCCTTAACAAAAGGTCTGCCAGCCCTTCACAAGTGGTGACCTTACATCCACTCACACAGCTATGAAAATAAGTACTCAGTTTAGCAACATATTCACATACATTTTCATCTGCCTTGTGTCTATGGTTACAAAACTTTTACATATACATTTCAGGTCTTAGCTTAAAACATTCTAAAAGACATTTTTTACAGCAGTATAATCAAAACAGACAGAGTCAGGCATTTGTGATTTACAAGTTACAGCTTTCTCATGGAGTAAGGGGGTCAGGAACCATACCCAGAGCCTTTGGTCAACACTATACTGTTTTCATACCCTCTCAAACATATGGATGAAACTATCCAAATTATCTCCCTCTTTAAATCGCGGAAGAAATTTACTGACCTGTTGTGCTTCTGGGGTCCAGTTACTCCCTTCCCCATTACCTCCATGACTCTGGCAAAGAATCAGCATTTCCCTCTCATGCTTCCTCTGATGCTCTTTTTCTTCAGCTTCTATCTCCAAACGCCTGGCCTCCAACTCAAGTCTCTTTAGCCCTAGCTGGATTTTTAAGTCCACCGCAGAATGGTTGAGCTGTCCCTTCTCCGAGGATATTGTATCTCCACTGCCAGTCTGATTGTCCTCCTGGATGCTGTTTTCTAATGCAGCTGTAAGCAATGCTGCAATCAGGTCTGCCTTAGTCAGGTTTCCATGCACCAGTCCCCTAGCCTGGCACCCCGCCACCAGCTGGCTCCTTGTCAGCTTTCCATACTCCTCTGGTGACATGCTGCCTGCTCACCCTGACTAACTAAGCTAACAAAATAAATAAAACAATTGTGATCTGAACTCTGAGTATTCACTTTGTGGCTGTTTTTGAGTACAAAACACCTTCAGAGATCTCTGTACATAAGCTACAGGATTCACTCTACCCTCACCACTACAAGCCAATTAGTATGTGAAGTGGATCCCACCATTGCAAACCACAATGTGACAGCTGTGCCTTGGACCAGCAATCAAGGAGCCTCAATCCTTACCACTAACACCAGGGATGGTGTCTCATATAAGAAAAAAGGATAACAAATACACACAGTAAAGTACAATTTCCCTTAAGTGCACACAGATATCACAGTCAGCCTGGGGATGGTTGCTCCCTTGCTCCCCAGGTCCCCAATAAGACTTCCCACTGGCACAGCTATAGGGTCCAGATCTCAGCCTAGCTAGCAAGCTAACCTCCAGTACCCTCTCTGTCCCACCAGTGCTTCTTGTGCCTGCCCAGGTAGCTGACACACCACACACACTTTGAGATAAGTATTTATACAACTTCACAGAGACTCCTTGGAAAGGCTGACACAGATTCTCCAGCTGTGCCCCTTTACCCAGACTATACGGTAGTAATTACTGCCACTACCAGCTAATACTTAGCTACCCAAAGACCCTTAAAAGGGTGTCCAATTTTTACTGTGCAATATTATTATCCAGTTGGTAAGTGTGACTAATCAGTCTAAGGCTTATTAGAGTGGCCTTGTACAATAAACTCTATAAATATGCAATGTACTCTAGAGCTTAACTTAACTCTACACAAACCAGCCACAGGTAAAAGGTTTTAAAATATTTAATAATAAATAATTAAAACACAAGACAATACTACTACACCACAATGCTACTCAAGAATTCCGAGATCACACAGAAACTTAAAATTATTCGCAGTATAGTTCTGACATAACAGAAAAACACTTAAGTCTAATCTTTATAGTCCTAGCTATTTCTACAAGAAAACATACTTCTAAAGTAACTCACTTTCATAGATCAAGGCAGTGCTGAGGTTGGATATCAAGACAGAAATGCTTACAGTCTCTCTCTCAGCAATAGGTTTTAAGATCCCTCACAAACTTCTCTGCTGGGCCCTCCCAGATTACATCATTTCGACACTTCGGTTTCCCCAGTATATACATTACATAATTTTGACACTTAGTCTAGAGTTCCAAGGAAGGCCAACAGGCTACATTATTTAGCAAGCTAACACCTGCTGAGGAAACTACAACACTAAAAGACATTTCACATGTACACTCTAGTAATTATTCCTTAAGTTAAAACAATAGAAAGTATGTGATAGCCCAGACCAAATGACTCTGAGCTCTACAGATCATAGAACATGCAAAACATAATTTCAATTTCAAAAAACATCTGAAATGTTTGGCTTAGTTTTCCTTACAGCAGATGGCAAAGTTGCTACAATCTTGAAGTTCACATTTTACAGTGTTTTCTTTCATTTAAGAAACAAGCCTGTATTTTACATTTATATTTACAAATGCCAGAATTATGTATCAAATTCTATTTGGCTAGGCTGGCAGCCTTCACCCTTCTCTGCCAGTCTTCACAACAAACATAACACAAACCTGACATATCCTCATGGGAAAATGGCATGGGAGGAAAGGGATGAACTTCAACTATTGTAGGGAATTAAGCACAGCATTATTAATCACATCATTGCCAGCAGGAACTATTCAAACAACATTAAAACATACAGTAGGTTTTGCAAAGACATATCACTTGTTTGTGCACTTGATGATGATGATGCAGTCTGCTCTATGAATGGGTAGAAAGACACAGTATTAACGGGAGAGCCAAACAGGAGTAACAGCAATAACATGTATTAAAGACAGGTAATAGCCAAAACAAATATCCGTGGTATCCCTCGATGTCTCAGAAAACCCAGTATGCAATCTATACTGGATCAAAAACAAACCAAACAGAAACTTTGCAGTGTGGAGAGGGTGAAGTTCACTCCTTGAAATATGTTATGCATCTAACTCACTTACAAAATTTGAACTTTAAAATACGTGCTACAAAATAACAAAATAGTTAGTAGTCCAGAGTTGAATTAAAAATGGAATATCCTTTATTGAAACAAACAAACTAAAAGAAAGTTTGTGTGTTTCAATAAAGGATATTCCATTTTTTTAAAGATAGATACTAGCATGCCACTGGCAGACTCCCACTGTTGTGAGTTTATATATTGTACTGTTGATCCTGCAGTGGGAATGTAAAGAGAAAGACAAATGTATATGACACAGTAACAGGGCTGTAGGTACTCATGTGCCAGACATTGCACCTGTTGGCCAGATGTCCCTGTGTCAAAAAAAGTGACACTAATGGCATGAATCACAGGTCTGATACACATCACTGCAAAATATGAACCTGCTGTGGTAACATACCTGGTCTGTCTATACTTGCACCTGCATGGCTTGGGCCCCCACTAGCTGTACCTGTAGCATACAATGTTATGGAAATAGCAATATGATAGCAAACAATAGTGCCATGGCATGAGGCTGAGGCAATAACAGGTGGTGAACACAGTAATGCTATGTGGAGACACTAACCTGCCATTCCCTCATGTTGTGCAGAAGTATATGGACATGTGAACATTAATGCAGGCAGCATTAGATATGCTGGTCACACTGTTCTGTCTGTACTGCAGTTGTATGAGTACATGTCATTATACTTACATTCATCATCATCATCACAATGTATGGATATCTCTACACAATTAAATTCCACCGCTGTAAATCCAAAATGTCCATACAGTAATATGCATGCAACAGCAATATGTGATGAATTACTCTACAGTCATCTTCATCATGCAAAATAAGACACACATGTTCAGCCATGAACTCTTGCCTCTATTCCATGCCAGGTATGTATCGCTACCCACTCTCCATATGCAGGAAAGCAAGACATATTGTGAGCTCATTGAGAGATCAATGGTGGGACTGTCATAAACTGTTGGCTGCACAGAGAATAATTTCAGAGCAGCAGGGGCAGGATCTATTGTGACCTCCAACCACATTAATCATGTTAGTGATGTTGGACCTCCACTTCATTCAAGCACACTGTATTCCCTGCTTGTCTAAGGTGTCTCTGTTTCATGTTGGCTCAGAGCATTTATTATAATATCATTTTCTTGTGGGAAGAAATTGTCACCTCTAGGTATGTTTGCCATCTGAAAGACAGTGATATGCATGTATTCATATTGATGCAGAGGCCCAGTTATGCAAATGATTATGTGGACAATGTATGTCACCATAAACAGAATGTATTCCTGTGCAAAGCAAAAGTGTGTGACACACTCAATGTTACATATAGTAATGTAACATATAAAAACCTACAACAATGCCTGCATGCATAAAAGTTGGAAAATTGACATATCTTGTGATATCTGTTGAGTCTGTCTGTGGGATTCAAACCCTATTGAATGGAGGTCCAAAGTCAACAGCATCATGCCAACAAAGTCTGCATGCCTTTCATCTTTTAATAATACACAAATTATCAATTGAACAATTTATGGAGAGCATCAGAAAACGTCTGTATCCACAATCAGGCCACAGAGAGTACAGATCCTTTTTATATTGAACCAGAAGTTATAAGACTTGTGTTAAGAATCATCAATAAATAAATAACCATAAAAGCAGAGGACATAGTACATATAGATAATGTCAGAATCCATAGGTTTCTGTATGTACTCCACAGAATGTATGGAGTTACCCAAAAGACATACAGATAATCCATAAATCCATCTTTATGTACGATTTACTTTTGCTGTGTAAATCTGTCTGTACAACTGCATATTGGAAGTTAATGCATGCTCTTAATACAGATGGCAACACCTATATGCATACAGGTAAATCAAACAACACTCCAGTAAATTAGAAGCATTGGCCTCAATGCACACATTTTCCATAAAAATAAGTCTAAACATATACATTTCAAAATAAGTAATGCTAACTGAGATAATATTCACCCACCAAGACAGAAATGCTATCAGGTGCCAATTTACCTTATCAGTTACCTATGGCTCAGGTACAATTAAAAGCAAGAGCATCTAATGTGCATCTATCTTTTAAGTACTGTTTGTGCCATACATAATTAATGAGGTTCATTAAAATTCCAGGTTTTGGAATCCCATTTGCACATTTCCACCTACATTTTGGAAATTTGGCTCATTAACAAATATGTCAGTGTAATTGGAACATGCTTTACACAACTACCCATCAGGTATCACTAAATGGGGTCTATAATACGTTATTGAAAACCCGTATCATTGAACACCACAACACCGACACACATAGCCCGAACCGCAAATATGACGAACACCCTAAACCACGAATTTTCAAATCTCGAACCGTCATAGTCGGCCAACACCACCGCGTGCTACATACTACATACCCAAACATAATAAATAAAACACATACATACACAAACTAAACCCTACTTCGAACCCTACACTAAACCTTACATACATTACTATCTATGCACTTACCTTAACCTGCACCCTAACCCTAAGGTCTGTAACTATCGCACAATTACCCTACAGACATATACCCAAACAAAACAAATAATCCACACACATACAGTTAACAAAACCCTGCTTCTAACCCTACACTAAACCTTACATACATCACCTATCTATGCACTTACCTTAACCCGCACCCTAACCCTAAGGTCCATAACTATCACATGCTTACCTTACGGAGCTATACCACAGACGGGCCAACCATGGCACTTCAACATTTCACGTTTTGCAGTTTTGTATGTTCGCCATTACCATGGTTCTTGCTATACGCGACGGTCTTCTAGTGTTCAATGATATGGGTTTTCGATAATGTGATATAGACCCCACTAAATGGTAACATGTAGCAAATGTCCATTGTCTTCCAATGATCTAATAACATGACATAAGCACTGCTTTATTAAATACTAATTTTGATACGTTTAACGATCAGACTATTGCAACCTGTGAACTGAGTGTAACATCAGTGAGCATTTTTCCAGTTTTACTGCATTTTGCCTTGGATTATTGACATTATTGAGATGGCTACTTAAGGGAGACTTCAACATGCTTGGGTGCCCAATTGGACTGAGGAGAAGACTACCCAGATGCTAACTATATATCCTGGAATGTAACATCGAATGAGTGCCAGGCCAAGGAACTTCACGATGATTGAAATTTGAAACCAGATTACAGGGGAGTATTGAAGATGTAAAGGACTAGAGTGCAGGTTCTCCATCGTTATGATTAACTGCATCTGAGGGATGCAGATGAGCTTTGTTGGAGGGATGCCAAAGTGCAGAGTCAGCTGATGGATGCCTACAGTAAGTCTCAAAATTGTTTATATACCTACTGACTTAGAGATACAAATGTATCCCTGATATATCGGGTACATGCCTTTTATAACCACTATAGCTGTTCTGACAATTAGCTCATCTGAATAATTAAAACAATGTGACGATTGCTCTCTATACAAGCATTAGTTGTATTCCCATGTTGTTAATTTATCTAATAATGTTTATAGTATACATAATACTGAACATTGTAGATGTACAGCTGTTTTCCAGCATATAATGACATCATTTCACACATCCACTACAGTCGTGTATTACAGATGCCTATAGCACCTTGGCTGGTGATGACTGTGCATTTCTTAATTAGCTGTTATACTACGAAAGTATTGTCTAGTCTAGATGTTTATGTTTGAATAGTAAATCATAAATAATGTATTTATTTTATTCCTGTTAATAAAGTCAACATTTTTTACTACAGTTCCATTTGTTTAAGCCAAGAGGAATGCCTGTTTGAATGATTAGACATATGCTTTCAGTTATTTGTTGATATTTCTTTAGATTACAGTTTCCATTAAGTGTCAAAAGCTTCCGTATTCATCCGTTGTCTGCAGGAATATGGATAAACACATGCAGTACCTGTTTGTTAAGAAGAAATGTGTGCAACCTGTCACCTCAGCCTGTAAGGAAAATGACTTGTATGGTTATATTTTGACATGCTGTGGGTTCAAGTCCACATAGGGAAAACATATCATTATATTGCTACCTTTGTTTATTTTACGTTGTCAAATATTCTTCTCTATGTAAGTGCTTAATGATATTAATGTTTATTTTGTGCATGGTTATGAATAACTCACTTATTTGTTGAATTCTTATGAATATCTTCATAATCTGTAATGTTCTGTTAACAGCAACTCTGTATGTACAGGGTTATGTGTACAGCTTGGAGCAGACGTTTATATTTATGACAAAATGTTTTGTGAAATATGGTACTATTTGCAAAAGAGCTGTGTGGTTTTGTCATTCATTATTAAATTCATTTCAACAACCACCTCATCCTTATCTTCTGAAGAAGTCAGATCATTAAAATTACAGTTGAAATGCAGAACAGGGAGATACAGTGATGTATGCATTTGATTTGTGATGGGCAATTTGCCAAGGAATATCTTTATAGGGATCATAGGATCATAGGACGTTACTAGGCTATTGGCCCTGTAGCCTTTACAAGCCTAGCCAAGAATTTAGCCCATGTTCCAACAATTCAGCACCTGATACTCCTGTCCAGCAGGGACACAGGTGGAATCTCAGGGTTGTATTTTCTGTTCCCCATCCAGTTATCCAGGTTGCGCTTAAAAGGGTTAATGAGGTACTCTGCTTGGCGTGGAGAGGGAGACTATTCCACAGAAGGGGGAGTCTCTGGGGCACAAATCTGTTCCCCCCAAAACTCCTATTGATGTCACAGACCAGGTTGAGGTCATGCATGTGGGTTACTTTAGTGGAGTTTGACTTGTGAATATGCAACAGTAGGTGGGGTCTAAGATTGATTTGTATGCCAGACAGAGGTCACATCTGAGGCATCTTAATGAGACTGAGTAGAGGGCCAGGGCTTTTAGCCTATCTGTGTAGGGTAGACATTTGTGGCCCTGGATTCTCCTGGTGAGGAACCTCTATGGTCTGTCCAGTGCTGCATGTACTTTGTGAGGTACATGCCGAAAGGGGCATTGTACTCAATAATGGGTCTTATAAGGGAAGAATACAGGGATGTTATGACCTCCTTATCCCAGATGAGATACCCTTACTAATGAGGTGGGCCATGTAGAAAGCAAAGCTTTCTGCAACAGAGGCAATACGATGGTCAAAAGTCAGTTTGCTATCAGCCTGGGTGCCCAAGTCCCTCACAACTGATTGCATGTTTAGGACCTTGCTATTAATGTGATAATTTGTGGAGACGTCACTCTCCCCAAAGAGGATAGTGATGCATTTTTTGGCATTCAGTTTGAGGTCATGTTTCTGGCACCAGTCATTTGTTTGGGTGTGGCCCTCTTGGAGGATGTCCACATCAATAGGGGAACTGATGACAGCACCCAGCTTGCAGTCATCTGCAAACTTGATCAGCCATAGCCCACTGGTTCTGGCCTGCACCTCAGAAAAGTATATCCAAAACAACAGAGGCCCCAAGATTGATCCCTGGAGTACACCGCTTGCTACAGGTCTACTGCTTGAGGTACCCATCTGGTAAAATATAGATTGATACCTTATTGAGAGAGTTTATCTATTATACCCGAGTGTGAAATAGTATCAAAGGCTTTGGCCAGGTCAAGGTAGACGGTGTGCACCATCTTCCCCTCATCCATAGTTTTGGTGACTGTCTCAAACAAGTCAACCAAATTTAACAGGCATGACCTCCCCTTGACAAAACCAAACTGTGTGGGATCAAGTGTTTGGATGTTGCCAATGTCCTTGTTAATGAGGTCCACGATAATCCATTCCATGGCCTTGCAGATCAGTCTAGTTAGGTTGACAGATCTATAATTTCCTGGATTGGTGCACCCTCCACCTTTGTGCAAAGGGATGACAGTGACTGTCCTCCATTCGGCTGGGAGGAAGCTGGTACTCAGGCTTTGGATGAATAGGGTGCCTAATGGTGTTGCAAGTTCCTGCCTATGTTCATGAAGGATGCAGTCTGGCATGCTATTGGTTTCCACTGAGGGTGCATTTTTTGCCTTTGAGAAGGCAGTGATGATTTGCTCCCTATGATAAGGGAGAGGGGGTCAGGTGCTAAGGATGTCCTGATTTACTGATGGGGGGAGCAGAGGGGTGAAGTTTTCATTGAACCTGTCTGCCAGCACATTGGCTATATATACAGTATTTGTGTGTGTGGCATTCTTGACCAACAGTTCTGAGCAGATCTGAGTGCTTCCTTTGAGATTGTGGACATATGTGAAGAAGGCCTTATGACTGTCTTTAGTAGATGTTGCCAGTTTGGACTCAAAGTTTACTTTGGAAGATTTCACTAGTGCTCTTATTTGCTTGTTCAGGCTAAGTAGAGATTGCTTTCAATTAGACACCAGTTCATTCTTGGTCCTGGACAGCATTTATTTCCTCTTATTATAGAGTTTATTTATTGCAGATGTCCAACAGACAGGTTTACTCTTTCTTGAGGTGGATGATTTTGTCCTGTATGGTATTCCTGATTCTATGCAGCTATAGAAATGCTCATATAGTACTTTGGTGTAGGTTTGAACATATGTTCCAGTTTCTGTGGAGTGTGAGGGGGCTGTAAAGATGTTTATACCTTTCCTCAGGATGTTGTAATCACCTTTGCAGAAGTTTTTTTGTTTGACTCTAGCTGGGGGTGGGGGGCAGGGCAGATTGTGACTTCAGAAGTAACTGCATTGTGATCAAATCTTACCAGGGAGGATGACATGGTAGGGATGCTGTAGTGGCTACTCATGTTGGAACTCATTACAGTCGAGTGCTCCTCCAGGTGCTTCTGCAGTTACTTCCTACTGCTCCTCTAGGCATCAAATATTACTTGTTCATACTTGCATTAATAATTCTAAACCCATGCTACATACAAGGTATCAGCATATTTTATCTTGAAGCATACAAGATGGCAAACACAACTGTATTGATAGTTGACCTCTCTCAATGAGTATTTGTTAGAACTGTAAGGTGATAACTTCATTTTTTAAAGGCTCAAGCCACACCCACTAGGAGTTAAAGGTACACACTCAAAAGAGCTGTACTGGAGGGAATGAGTTAATACCAAGTCAAAGATATTATCACCTCTTGTGGGGGTGTTGACCAGCTGGTCCAAGGCATTTGCATTGATGAAATCAAGGAATCTCTGCGGATTTGTGTTTTGGCATGAGTAGTTCTTCCAGTCTATGGCTGGATAGTTAAAGTAGTCCAGGATCAGGGTAAAGGGTTGAATCTTGATAGCTTTAAAGAGGTCCAAATAGGTGGAGTAGGCATCTTGAGTCAAAGTTGGGGGCCTGTAGCTAGCTATGATTTGAATAGGGGTCTTGTCAATGGTTAACTGCACCTGGAGTGTCTCCTGTGTGTCATACTGTTTGACCAGCCTGGAGGTGTGTATGTCTTTAATATATATTGCAACTCCACCTCCTTTTGCTTTGCTGCCCATGGTTTGGGGTCTGAATGCATGGTAGGATGAGTAACCTGATATGGCTGGAGTGCTTTCCACAGCTTGGAACCAGGTTTCTGTGACTGCACAAATGTCAGCATCTTCCTAAGTTAAGAATGCTTGCAATGAGTGCAGTTCCATGTTTAGACTCCTAGCATTTAGTACCTTGACCTTTAATTTGCATTTTGATGACATTTTCATGTTGGTAGTTTTGACCTCATGTTATTGCCTAAAAAGGCACTATGGGGAGGCAAGAGCCTTTGCCAGAAGCCTGACGCCCAAGCGAGACAGATGCAGGCCATCTCTGGCAAAGCATTGTGGTCAATAATTTTCTGTTTGTAATGAGACATAATTCTGGGTGACAGTAGAATGCTGCTAACCCCCTCGTTAGTCAGGTCTGACCATAAGCTAATCACCCTTAACATCCACATCCCACCCCCAGTAAAGAAACCACCATAAAAAACTACTCCAAAGCCAACTTCATGCTACTTAAGTCAGAAGTGACAAACTTCATGACACCCATGCAGACGGGAACTGAAACTGCTGAATCCTACACTAAGGCACTGTACGAGCACATCCACTCATGCATGAATCGTGCCATCCCAAATAGAACCAAAATGCTCTCATCCAAAAAGGAAGCCAATCTGGTGGTCCCCTGCCATAAACAAACTTTACAACAAAAGGAAGAAACTTTTGCAGAAAAGAGGAAAATCCCAGGATGCAAAAACTCCTTACTAGCCTCAGTAAGAAACTGAGATGCCTCATAAAATCCTCCAAAGCTAGTTACGAAAATAAAATTGCCAAAGATTCCAAAGACAACCACAAAGCATTCTATAACTATGTCAAAAATCTAAATGGCAATGCTCAGATCTGCTCTGAGCTAAAGCAGAATGGCATTAAATATACTGATCCAAAGGATATTGCCAATATCCTGGCAAATCGATTCAGTGCCAACTTCACCCCCCTCTCACCCCTAAATGGCCCATCTCAATACCGAAGATTGCCAAATTCCAGTAATCACACAGGTACAAAACGCACTCTCTAAAGCCAAGAATACAGCATCCATGGGACCAGATGACATCCCGGGCTGTGTACTACATGAACTACAATATGAACTGGCACCTCACCTAAGTGTCATGTTTAATGATAGCCTCACCTCAGGTTTCATGCCCACTGAGTGGCGAGCTACAGTTATCCCAATCCACAAGGGGATCCACCTTGGATCCCGGAAACTCCATCAGTCTGACAAGCCTTATCTGCAAGGCCATGGATTATCATGGAACTTATAAACAAAGACATTGGCAACCTTCAAACACTGGACCCCACCCAGTTTGGGTTTCGATCTTGTCTCCTGAACCTGATTAACTTCTTTGAATCAGTCTCCAGAGCCATGGACAAGGGTAAGGTGGTCCACACAGCCTATCTAGACCTTGCCAAGGCCTTTGACACCATCCCCACTCTGGAATCATAGATAAACTTACTAAGTTGGGCATTAATCCCTATGTCACCCAATGGGTTGCTAAATGGCTTACTGATAGAACCCACACTATAAAAGTAGCTGACTCCAAATCCAGCTCCAGACAAGTGACAAGTGGAGTACCTCAGGGTTCAGTCCTGGGGCCGCTCTTGTTTGGCATCTACTTCTCTGAAGTACAGGTCAACACTAAGGGACTCTGGCTAACAAAGTTTGCAGATGACTGCAAACTGGGAGCCATTATTGAATCCCAAATGATGTGGGTACTCTACAAAAGGGCCTTACAGAAACAGATGCTTGGTGCCAGAGCCATGGGCTCAAGCTCAATGCCAAGAAATGTATTGTTATCCCCTTTGGGAAAAACATGTATCCATGAATTACCATATAGGTGGCAGTACACTAAACACAGAAAGTGTGATAAGAGACTTAGGGACACAGGTGGACAGTGGTCTCACGTTCAATAACCACATCACAACAGTCAGGAAATCCTTCTATGTGGCACACCTCATCACGAAGGGCTTTTCATCCAGAAAAGGAGGTCATTGTCCCACTGTACTCATCCCTCATTAGACCCATTATAGAATACAACGCCCCATTTGGTATGTACCTCTCAAGACATCTGCAACAACTGGAAAGGCCTCAGAAATACCTCACTAAAAGAATCACAGGCCTAAAGCAGATGCCCTCGCTGACCGCCTTAAAAACTCCAGCTATACTCTGTCGCATATCGTCTACTCAGAGGCGATCTCTGCTTAACATACAAGGCCATGTCAAACCCAGAGCTGTTGGACATGCTACACTTAAAGAAATCCCAATCCCTCAGAGCTACACGCCCAGGGATCTAAACCTTGTCATCACAATAAACAAAACATGCTGGAGGGATAGGTTCCTGACCCAGAGACTCCCCAGACTCTGGAATAGATTGCCCATACATGTCAAGCAGAGTGCCTCTTTGGACCTCTTCAAAAGGAACCTTGACGACTGGATGGGAGAAAGGAAATTCACCCCAGGGATCACGTCAGTCGCCCTGCTAGACAGGGGTCCAGGAAAGTAAATAATGTGGGAAGAAATAGCCAGGGAATTGTTATGGCTAGGCTTGTATAGGCCCTAGGGCTGATAGCCTAGTACCAACCTATGAACCTATGAACCTATGAACCTGCTTAAAGCTAGGAACATACCTGCCTGGGACACATATTCAGCGAGTTCGATCATGTCTCTCTTCATATAGTCCAGGGAGGTATATCTCAAGTCATTCACGCCAACATGGACTTTGACAGAGTCAAAACATACCTGTTGTTGAGAGACTTTAGTGCATGGGTGATATGGTGGATTCTGGCACCTGATAAACAACTAACCATGACTTTCTCCTTATCCAGCCTGGAGAGGGGTATATATGTGTGTCTCACAATGGGGCATCCTATGACTAATATGTTGGGTATAGGTTTAGGACTTAGTGGCTGTGAGACACAGGTGTGTGGACTATGTGTGATGTGTGGTGTGATAGGCAATTGAGTTCACATGTGTTTTTGCCTCGGAGGTCTCTTTTGTTTGGGTACGTTTTGGTTGAGGACCTCAGCATATGTGGATGTGTGTTGTGTAAGTGAGGGTAGTGTTTGAGGTGTGGTGTTTGTGTTGACAACCTTCTCAGTGCCAGATATACTGGCTTGCGAGGAGACAGTATAGTCTCTAGGTTCTTAATGTAATTTCCTCTCTCACAAATTGTGTTCCTATGTGGTAGTAGTAGAGGGTTGTCTGTGTACATGAGGCAGTTGCTACACTGTCTCAGGATGCCCATATCAACCAGACTGGCAGGAGAAACCACAGGAAATTGTCTATTCATATTTGTCAGAATCTGAGGGAATAAGGCCAGAGAGAGCTAAGGGGGTAATGGGTGGAAGGTCTAAGAGGAGTACTACTAGGTGATCACACAAGTGTTACTAAGGGAAAATTTGTAGCTGGAATACATTGTAATGGGTTAAAAATATTGAAGCTGTAGTGCGTGATGTGCAAACAAACCCAAATCAGCTCAAATGCGGTTTAAATACCACAAAAATTAGAATATTCTAGTAACACAGAAATCTAGGCAGTCCTGCTAGTCCCTGATTTATTTACTAGCTTGTGCCAGTCAAGGTTCAGGCAGCTCTGCTACTCTCACTAGCAGAGGAGATAGGCAGCTATCAACACAAGATGGCTGCCAGAAACGCAGTAGGCAAAACCAAACAGCTCTGGATGCAGAAAACCTTGTATCCAGACTATGCTACTCAATTTAAGGGTAAGAACACAGTAAAACTCACAAAACAGCACATATTTAACCACTTACAGACAAAACAGAACTCATAATATGAAAAAAATACAGTTAAACAGCAATGAAGTGCAGCAAAATGTGTTAAACAGTGAGGAATTGCAGTACATAGAAATGAACTATAGTTTAACAGTAACGAAATGTAGTTAATCAGTAAATTGATTTAAAACAGTACAAATGAGATAAATTAGTTCACAATCACCACAGCAAAAGCAGCTCAAATAAAGCAGAAATTCAGTAGAATACTGTCATCAATTTAATCAGGCTACCGACAAGCAGTATCAAATGCGGCAAACTAAATGCAGCTGAACACCTAACCACAAGCAGCAAAATGAAGTAGGAAGAGGCACAATATCTATGTCTGTATCTATTCTATATCTATCTACATATATATATATATATATATATATATATATATATATATATATATATATATATTTTTTTTTTTTTTAAGTAGAAAGTGAGTAGACAGAAGATAATTCAAGAAAAGTGAGTAGACAGAAGATAATTCAAGGTTAAGAACCTAAAGGGGTGAGCCTTCACAACTGATCACACTGTACTCAGTTGAATGAGCTGATGCAATGGGTGTGCCTTCACAACTGATCTCACTGTACTCAGTAGAATGAGCTGATGCATTGGGACTGGGAGGTGTGTACAATATAAAATTTATAGTAGAGGCGGGCAACTCAAAAAACACCAAGATCAGAACAGAGGTAAGGATCTAATTCACTAAGCATAAAAAAAACAGTTGCACAGTTTAAACAGATGTTCAGCAAATATTGTTTTACTTAATCAGAAGTGCAGAAAACAGTTGAAAATAAGCACTTATCTTTTGTAGTCTCACAGCAGGTTTTTGGGAAACAGCAGAGCAAGGGCAGAAGGTCTAATTCACCGCAGCTTTGAGCAAACAAGCAAAAACTGTAAATGTAGTCTTCCCACATTATGTACTTTGACCCTGATGTACAACTCCTTTTATGTCTCGGTAAAGAGAAGCTATGTGATACAAGACACTGTCCCACTGTCTGAGGGATGAACATTTTCCATTGCTGTTAATGGTTGTGACTACAGTGCTGAAATTAATTGTTGTTGTTGTCTTTCGGCTTTTTCCGGTTAAGGGTCGCCACGGCGAAACTCCGGTCCGCTAATGATTGGCAGTAGATTTTGATGAACGCCGAGGTGTCAGCTCGACATTCAACCTTCAACTAAGGCATGCCCATTTAAGCATGTTTTTCGAATGCCCACCCAACCACGGGGAGGACATGCAGACTCCACACAGAAGGCACTCCCTGCACTCCAGCCGAGAATCGAACGGGAGAACTGATTCTTGTTAATTATTTACCTACATGCCCAGCATGAATTCTTTTTCTGAGATCCTAAGTCGTGATCCATATTAGCATCCCATCCCTGCACATTCATAACCCCAAGTCTTTTCACCTTATTCACAACACACACTCTCAGGCAGGATGGATTAGCCAGGTAGATAGATGTCAGTGTTAGTATATGGACATACATTAGAGTTATAGGTTTAAATCTCATGTTTTACAACTGTGTTCAAACATGTAAAAGCCTCTATGAACCATTGCAAAATGTATGTAGTGATTATTTGATGTTCTTCAAAAGTAAATCTTTTAGAACCTGATCTGAGCAATATATATCCCTGTTATTTGAGGACTACATCATTCATAGTTGTTATTTCTTTTTTCAGGCAATGAAGACAGGACGAAACATTATAACCTATGCATCGAGTCGATGTACAGGCCTAAGGAGCAGAGGAGGAAAAGAGGTATTTTGCCTATTTTTCTGTTTTGTTAAATAAAATGCATCCGTTCATTGTTACAGGCAAGTTTTTTACATTACCATGTACATTGTTTAGAATGATGAAATACTCAGCATGTATCATTAAGGTAAGTGCAATAATAACACTATACCTGTACTCAAAAGTCTGACTGAAATACAAATATGTTGAATACCATTTCATCAATCCATTCAAAAATAGTTTTAGAAATCCAGGCAACAACATAAATGACAGTCAGATTTGTATTTTGAGGTGCATGCTTTACATAAAAGTATGTGGTTCTTTGATTGCTGTTTATAATGCATGTGTTGGCACATATGTGGATATGTTTCCCAGTGACCGATCTGTTGTGCATAGCTTGCCTGTTTACAGACTGAATGGTTGTCTGCTGTGTCAGTGTTCACGCTGTCATTTTCAGACTGTGTGGCATAAACTTCAGTTAAACATTGGTATTGCATGTGGCTACAACACCTTGAGTGTTTTTCTTATAACATACTTGTATCCTGTGTGTATGTGGATACTTGTGCAGATAGGCATTTCGTTGTAAAATTTCATAATCAGCAAGCATCATCAGGATGTTTGCATTTTGCAGGCTACTGATTGCTAATAATCGTATGTAGGTCATGCATACATAAAGTTGTAGACACAGAATACTGTCTGCACAGCATACAGTAGTTTTTCTAGTGTCACAGGCTGTGACTGTGTTTATGATTGAACACTATAACTATTTGTTATTGTTATATTCCTTATATTGATGTGGGGTGAGCCAATTACCATGCTGCCTGGCTCAGATGTTTGTAATATTGCTTGCCTAGTTTCCTTAATATTGTCATCTTATTTTGTCTTCATTTTAACAATGTCACTTGGTGGCTGTTGATATGACTAATTACATGTGGAGACTATAATTTACATTCACATACAGACATAACTGCTCAGGGAACACATGCAAAGGGAAAAGAATGGAAATAATGACATGCTGTCATTCAGCTGGATAGCTTACTGATGCAGACAACACTATTGAACAGTACAGATCTTGATAATGTTATCATACATTTGCAAGATTTTATTTTGTCAAATTCCAGTCATGTTAATGTTGCATGAGGCATTGTCAGGCATGATTCCATTCAAATGTCAGGATATGTTACATGTGTCTGCCTTGTGTATGCTTGCCATGCTTTATGTTAGCCAATAAGAAAATGTTCTGGTGATGTCGTGATTTCCACTGAAAGCTCTGCTATGCATGCCTTTGCATGGCCTTGATTGAACTGGTCAGATTGTTGATGGATATATTCTCCCTGACATGTTCTGTTATTGAATATGTGCATAACCACTGATAAAATAACATAAGGAAAGTATTATATTCATTAGAAGCCATTCAGCGGTAGCACTTGTCTTGATTATAATTGTGTTACTTGCTAACCTTAGCACCATTTCAAACTGAACTGTGTTTTAAAAAAGGAACTCTGATGCATGCTGCTAAACCTTCAGTCTCATGTTTGTATTTCCAGAAATCACATGTGGATGGGATGTTAATTAATGTATGTTAATCTTTAGATGTGCACATCAGTTTCATTTTAAGTCTTCATGAGAATGTATGGTGTGATAAACATTTGCATTTCATTGTTGTGAGTTTGACTACTGAAATACATTGCATATGGTGGTAGAGTAGACTATGGACATACTGTATCTTAACATTTCATGAGGACTGTTTTCTGCTTGTTCATTGTGTCTCAGTGAGTATGTTATGGAGGCAGGAAGTATCAAGTATGCATATATAATTTCTGTCATGTTTTGCGATTCATCTTTAGAGATCATGGGAACTGTGGATGATCGTCAATCAGACAAAGATGAAGAGTGCATGCCACACCACTGGCTGAGTCATCAGATGATGACACCAGTGATGCCGATGATGAGGAGGAAGTTGGACCTGCAGCTGCATGAGCTATTATGCTTGCTGTAACCCAGAGGAGACAATGCCAGGAACAACAGGGAGACAATTATCAGAAGGATATTTGGGAGGCTGTGACTGATGGGTTTCAAACACAGATGATTGATGTGATGAGGAATTTTTTCCAAGACAAGGACTTGGCTGTGCACGACTCATTCAGGGAGATAGCCTGGGTGATCAGTCATGAGGCTCTTCCTAATCAGGCTGGTCCCTCATGTCCATATGTATGGTGTGTGTGCCCCAGTTGTGTTACGCTGCCAAAATACTGATAGTCATATAATTGACTGGATTGTATATGCAGTCTTGTGCATGCATACCATGCAGCTGCCATGCTTATGTGTTACATATGCAAACACATCGTGCAGATATAATATGTTTCATCATGTGCATGACACACATTATCTCATTACACTTTTCCACACTGAGCTGTCCATGAATTGTGGCAGTTAACCTACAGCTAGGGCTGCAACAATTACCCTGTAAATGTGTTGTCCATAGACTAGTACTACCACTGTGGTATGGTTAGAATTTGTGTATTGCATGTCATGTATGCACAACAGAAACACTTGTCATTTCCCATCTGTTTTGGATGACACTTATCATGCTGTCCCACTGGCATGATGTGTCATTGTGTGCCATGTATTGGCAATGCTGGTACCATGTGGGGTCATATATATGGCCAGTCCTCCTTTTCTGACTGCATCAAATCCCAGTTTAACATTAATATATATGCCATGGTAAAGATAATTTATTCAGTAACATTACATTATGCCATGTTTGCTCAGTGTTACATTTCCACATCCATTCTTTATTCACATAAATTCATACTTGTACACACCAGCTAATTATTGTATATTTCTCTGCACATAGTACAATCCATATGGAAACAACATGTGCTGTAATGATGCTCACAGGAATATCCTCTGCTCAATAGTGAGCTGGGTGTGTGACATACGTACATCTGTGGTTGTTTATTTAACATTGAAATGACAGAATATGTGCATGTGACTGAAATTCTTAGCTTGCTTACCTATGCCTATTGATGTTAGATGATTGCACATTACTGTGTGTGTGTGATTTGCACATGTCCATTTTTGTGAACATCAGCAATACAGACTGTCCATGTGACATATATCTACCATTTGTATAAATGCATTTTGGGTTGGCTTCGACAGCATCTTGTGTGCTGTATACATGCATTTGCAATGTGTACCCTTACCTTGTTGTCCTGCTTTATCATTGTCTTTCTTGATGTGAGTCCTGTCTAGCTTACTTTGACATTCATATTTACATAATATATATATTGCAAATATGTTTGCCTTTGTTGCAGTTGTTGACCATTGTTAAGTATTATGTTGTTGATATGGTGAATATTTGCCAAATGTATGACCAATTTACAGAGCCAGGACATCTGCACACAAGTTGCTGGCTACTGCTTACAATACACCTTTGTTCTAATTATACTTCTATGTTAACCAGTGTATGTTGTTGAAATTCATGTGCCCTATCTGTTATTTTTTAAGCTGTAGTGTCAGATTTTTGCAAATATTCTTACATGTCTTCGGTGTGTGTGTATGTGTATTGACCTTGTGTTCATGTAAATTCTATTTAGGTCACTGACAGTCGCACATATACACTCACACCTGTGTGTTAGTTTGACATAGCAAATGTGTGTCACATATATGCATTCCATTACATGTTTATTCAGGTTGTGTATACTTACTTGTGTATCTGGCTGCAGTACTGCTATTTGGCATTGTGCTTCACTATTTGTCTTTCACATGCATGGTCAGATGTTTAGTTCTGTCCTATGCTGGAGTCATCTAGCCTTTTTAGATCTTCATTTGCTCCTCTGTGATGCTGATTAGCTTAGACTTGCCCTGCTGACAGACTATTGGATATGCATTTATTTAACCAGTGAGTACTGTGATCCTTATTTATTACCCCCACAAAACACATTTACCATTGGTCATACACATCTGGGTATGCCTGCCACACCACTTCCTACATGTCAAACCTGATAGTGCCTAGATAGATATGTTTTTTTCTGCACTTCACCATAGCTGCTATGAATCCCCACCATGTTTGACTACTTTCCTTTGCTCATGCTTTGCAGTGTGCTATTTGTGTAACTTATCTGACCTTACTGGTTTTTTTTGCCAGCCTTTGTCTGTCATGTGTTGTGATATTTTTCTATGGGTATACCTGCTGTGATGGCCTTCTCCTCCTTTTTCCCTATCTTTACCTTTCCTTCTAATCTTAAAAAAAAAAAGACAAAAAAAAAAAAAGAACAATGCCAATTCCCTTCTGATTTTCCTCTTCCAACATCCCTCTTCTGATTCCTTGTTCTTCACCCATACCCGCCATCTTCTTTTCTCCCATTCTCCCTTGGGTGTGTGCATTACATGTGTTCCACACATAAGTCCTGTACCCATTGTTAGCTAATGTTTGCTGTGGTGATGTGGACATAATTCCCAGTCGCCTTTATTAATTTTTTATTAGATATTTCACTGATTCCGCTGGTATCCATAAGTGATAGCTAGCATATTTTAATAATAATGGACTTACAGTGGTATTCTGTAGCTTCCCATAAACTTACTGCAGAAATGATGTTATAGATATGTATTTAAGACTGTCAACATGCCTGAATTGTGAGATTCTTTCCATAACTTGATTAATGTACATCACGCTTTGACAGCAATTTTTTATTACTTACAGATTACTTGGGGGGTAATGTACAGTGCACCATTACTACAGAGATAATCCGCTGTACACCAAGATATTTATAGTTCACAGTGGCACATTTACATATTACATTGTTATCTGCAAGTTTGTTCCTGATATCGGCTTAATGCACCAAATTCCTTGATCTTTATGAAATCTGGCCCAATGTATTAATTCACTTCTTGTAAGTTATAGTGGTTACTATTTATAATCTCAGAAATTAAGAGTTGAAAGCTTTTCTACAGCTATTCTTTATTGTTTTTTTTCACAGTAGCTAATAAATCAAAAGCAGTGATGTTGCTGCTCTATTTACACATAAGGGAATGGGAGCATTAAAATGTATGAAATTATTAGTTAGATAAAATTATATAATCATAAAAACTGAGTGAACTTTAGAAAATTAATCCACAATTTGGAAATGAAATGAAATCATAAAATATATTGCCAGTTATCTTTAACCCATTCATTATTTCACCAGAAAAAAATATTATTTTATCTATCTTGTATTGGGTATAAAAGACTTTTATACCCGATATTGGATAAAAGATAAGGGTGATGTGCAGAGCTATTGTAACTACAGAGGGATTAAATTGATCAGTCACAGCATGAAGTTATGGGAAAGATTAGTGGAAGCTAGGTTAAGAAGGGAGGTGATGATTAGTGATCAGCAGTATGGTTTCATGCCAGGAAAGAGCACTACAGATGCAATGTTTGCTCTGAGAGTGTTGATGGCGAAGTACAGAGAAGGTCAGAAGGAGATGCATTGTGTCTTTGTGGACTTAGAGAAAGCATATGACAGGGTGCCTAGAGAGGAATTGTGGTATTGTATGAGGAAGTCAGGAGTGTCAGAGAAGTATGTAAGAGTGGTACAGGATATGTACAAGGGTAGTGTGACAGTGGTGAGGTCTGCGGTGGGAGTGACGGATGTGTTTAAGGTGGAGGTGGGATTACATCAAGGATCAGCTCTGAGCCCTTTCTTATTTGCAGTGGTGATGGACAGGTTGACAGACGAGATCAGACAGGAGTCCTCTTGGACTATGATGTTTGCAGATGACATTGTGATCTGTAGTAAGAGTAGGGAACAGGTGGAGGAGACCCTGGAGAGGTGGAGATATGCTCTAGAGAGAAGAGGAATGAAGGTCAGCAGGACTAAGATAGAATATATGTGTAAATGAGAGGGACAATAGAGGAATGGAGAGGATGCAGGGAGTAGAGGTGGTGAAGGTGGATGAGTTTAAATACTTGTTATCAACAGTTCAGGGTAATGGTGAGTGTGGAAGAGAGGTGAAGAAGAGAGTACAGGCAGGAAGGAGTGGGTGGAGAAGAGTGTCAGGAGTGATTTGTGACAGATGAGTACCAGTAAGAGTGAAAGGGAAGGTCTACAAGAGGGTAGTGGGACTAGCTATGTTATATGCGTTGGAGACAGTGGCATTGTCAAAAAGGCAGGAGTCAAAGCTGGACGTGGCAGAGTTAAAGATGTTAAGATTTGCACTGGGTGTGCCGAGGGTGGACAGGATTAAGAATAAGTATATTAGAGGGTCAGCCCAGGTTGGAAGGTTTGGAGATGAAGCCAGAGAGGCAAGATTACATTGGTTTGGACATGTGCTGAGGAGGGATGCAGAGTATATTGTGAAAAAGATGCTAAGGATGAAGCTGCCAGGTAGGAGGAAAAGAGGAAGGCCTAAGATAAGGTTTATGGATGTGGTGAGAGAGGACATGCAGGTGTTTGGTGTGACAGAGCAAGATGCAGAGGACAGGAAGAAATGGAAACAGATGATCCGGTGTGGTGACCATTAATGGGAGCAGCCGAAAGAGAAGAAGAAGATTTCCAAGTAAATATTTTTCAGAATAGTGCTGTTTTGTTTAACCTGCTGATTCTAATATATTCTCTTCTTCAGTATATGTCCAGTTAGAGTAATTGTATAATATAACTAAATCCAGTATGATTCATGAATCTGAGTTTTGCAGTTCAGAGCTATTCAAGAATAACTGATAATACTGACTTAAAAGACTTCTTATCAGTTAGCACCACAGAAAAATCAATATCTAGTTACTAGGTGCTAATTTGAATTTATCCATAATCTAATCTTCTGGTAATAAATATGTATTCACAACACATTTCAACCAAAACGACAAGATTTTCACTCCATCATTTTATCCTCATTAGATTATTTTTTAAAGCATACTATAGAAAAGAATGGAACACAGAAAACAATATTTTTTGTTGAGGGCATATAAAACTAACATGTTTAAAGGTTTTCATTAGCATGTTTATTTAACTATTTATTTGTTTATTTTTATTTTACATTTGTTGACTGGGATAGTCTGACTGAATTCATGTCCATATTCAGCGGAGGCCCGGGGAAAAAAGCTCCAAGGTAAACAGATACAATAAAAACAATGAAAACATATTACAAATATGGTATTGACAAAGAATACATAAGCAAACATGAATAGACAACTTCAACAGGTAAGAGTTACTCCCTGGTGATAATCAGGGGAAAATTAAACAGTAGTTTGATTAATATATTATTCACATTCATGATGAGAGTTAGCCAGGCCTGTTGCAGTGGCAAAGTCAGTTCAGTGTTGTTTGAGTTTAGTTTTAAATTGACCTAGTCAGGAGAGCAAAGTAATATCAGCTGGAAGTGAGTTCCAGGCTCTGCCTGCAGAGTTTGCAAATAGTGAATCACTGGCTGCATTGTTAATTTTGATTGTTTGAATTAGTAGTCTGTTTGAGGATCGAAGCAGTCTCGGATTGTTATAGGGGGTGATGATATTTTTAAGTGCTGGTGTATTATCTGCATCATAGAAGATTTTATTAGTCATAATCAGAAGGTTATATTGGGTTAGACTGGGAAGTTCTAGCCACCCAAGCTGGTTAAGGTTGATGCAGTGGTGTGTTCTAAAAGGCAGGCCAGTGGAAAACCTGGCAATGTAATTGTAACAGGTTGACAGTCTATTAAGTACAGTCTTGTTTAGATTAGAGAAAAGGGGGAAGCATATAGAAGTGTTGAGAGTAGATGAGAACGAGCTATGGCAATCTTGGCTGGAGGGGTTGGAAGGCTTTTATTCTATACAGTGACCCAAGTTTTTTTTTATTGGTGGTTTTAATCAATTGGTTTACATGTAGATCAGATTTTAGGTTATTATCAATAATGACACCTAATAGTTTTGTAAAGGGGTTGGGGGGATTATTGTGGCATAATTTGCATTTATGGTAAAGGTAAAAGCAGCAGACCTTTGTGTTGGTGAGAATAACAGCATTTTAGTTTTTTGGGGATTTAGTAACAATCGATGTTCAGAGAGCCAGTTTTCTATTGTATTAACTACAATTTGTGCATTAAGAAATAGAGAATTGCAGATCATTAACTAAAGTAACAACTTTCTGATTGGTTTGTGAATTCAATTGTTTCATTGTTATATACATTTCTTTGCATTCCTGAACATTTTGCTGCATATAAATTAAGCTAATAAACTATTTATAGTACCAAATGCATATGATTCTGTCTGTGGCTTCAATATTCAACATTTTCTATGTTCCAGTTTGATCTTTATTGCTATTAATGACCTATTTTGGCAACACAGAAAGCTTTGAAATATTTGATAATTTAAGATCAAGCTGTTTGGCAGTAATGATGTAGAAAAAATGTTTGGTAATGATATGTATTTTAACTAAGCTTATTCTGTCTTCAAAAGTAAAAAAAAAATGCATTCAAGTTAATACTTATTTTTTTATTAATAGTAAAGTAGTTAATCTGTAACATAATTTGCAACATACCTCTAATTATTCTTTTGAATACATTTGCATTATGCTAAAACACATATCACATTATAGTCCTAAAAGTTTACATAGACTGAATGAGTCAATAGAGAGTTTGTAACTAAAACCGACTATAACCTTAATCCCCAAATCTTTCACCTCTACCAGTAAACCAGCAGATCAAATCAGTTTAAAGCAGAGTGTATATAGAATGCACATGGAATATTAATAAAAAGTGCCATAATGTAGAACATTATTTACTTAATCACATAGTTAATATCATTATAATAACAGCTATAATCACCATTCCTTTCTGGATGAGGACCCAACATTTGGTTAATCAATATGCTAATTGCTTTACTGTCATAAAATTTTAGACTTCTGAAATTCACTCTACACTATGAAAAAAGACACACTCAAATGTTTTACAAAGAATCCCACTATGAAAATAGTGTAGTAATACTAGGGAAGTCATTATAATTCCTTCTACAAATAACATTATTCTTGACTGAATTATTATTTTGAATTCTCCTATATACGTGTTTGTTAATTATGCTATCCCTGTTCTGCTCTGTTACTTAAGGTGATTTATTGTAGCACACACCTAGGTTAGTATAGGTTTGTAAATTATTATTTAGCACAGTAAGAAAACCAAATTGCTTCAGCACTATAAATTCTTCTAATTTAAAGAATTAAATACCTTCTGTATATCTAAGCTAATATCTGTCAATTCCTTTCAACTTTTGCCTGCAAAATCCAGTAACATTCATATTCTTTTGATATTCATCAATATGTATCTATTATGATAACTTTTGATCTTCTCCTATAAGGAAAGGCAATCCCCTGGATTCAATAAATTCCATGCAAGAATAGTTTTATTCTTGCACAAAATGGTTCATGTCTGTTTAGCACAGCAGCGCACCTTGCATATTCATGAAGCCACTCTGCTGTACTCCCTATTCGGACACGACCATTAACGAGTGCAGGGTGCATGTCCAAGTAGTGCATGGACACCGAACATGCCCCCTGCACTCAGAAAGTGCTGTACGATAATATTAAAGATTTACTCTAATATTATGCCAGTATTTCAGTATTTGTGGGCACTGAAATTAAAGAATGATCATTTCAATGTCCACAGGCACTGAAATAAACATTGGCATGAAGAAAGCAATGCAGGCAGTGTGTGACAGGTTCTGCGACACATCCCCTGCATTGCCAAAGTACAGTATGACACCTCTCCAACCTGCTAAAGCAGGAAATGTGTGCAAATGCACAAATAATGGGGGATACATTCCTCAAAATGGACAAAACACACATATTGCCCACTAAACATAGAAAGTTAATATAAAACAGGTCATGCATTAGCATGAATTACTGAAGGGTATAAGTCTGAAAGCAAATGTATGCCAATATTCCCTAATAGCAGTGCATGTTGACAAAGGCACAAATAATGGGGGGAATAAAAAATAAATTAGGGACAAGTCTGAAAAATTGCCCTCACACACTTAAAAAGTTTATAGAAAACAGGATATGTATTAGCAGGAGTCCCTGAAGGATAGAAGCCTGAAAGCCAAATGAATGCCATTATTTCATGATTGCAGTCCTCAATGAGTTTTCAGAACACCACAAGACTCACTTATATAACATAATAATATAATAATAACCTAAACTTTTTTTCTAGTCTAAGGAATGTTTAAGCATAGCTAAGTTGGTGTGCACATTATGGCCCTCCGCTTAGCATAGCTTAAATATCCCCTAGGAAATAAATGCAAATATACAGGTGAAATTTCCAAGCAGCAATAGTGTAGTGGTTAGAGTCCTGGCCCTACATGCAGAAGTTCATGGTTCAAGTACTAAGACTGACAACTTATTTTTCTATGGGAAAGTAGTTTTAAAATTACTTTTGTAAACTTTAATTATGTAGCAACTGTTTTTGTCAACCAGGGTAGTGTAGCAGGTCCAAAAGTGAGATGTTAGTCTAGAAAAGACCTGAAACCCCCATATAAACACAAGTTCCCCATACAGTATAGTCACACAATAATATCATTTAATGAAAGCACATAGGGGGATGTCATGGAAGGTAAACATAAAATTATAATAAGTCAGTAACGATGAATCAATCCTACAGTCCTGATAATTTATAAATGAAATGTGAGCAATGCTATGTAGTGCTCAGCTATGCTAAGCCGGTTTAGGCATTGCTTAAATGTAAATGCTAAGCATTAAGTAGCCCAGCTAAGCAGATTTGAGCATTGATATGCAGTGCTCAACATCTATCCCTTTAAGCACTGCCAACCCTAGCTAAGCGGATTTGAGCATCACTTAACTTAGCTCAGTATATTCAAAATGGTCCAATGACAGCAAATAGTGGGAATTTGGCTCTATTCAAACCTCGCAGGTGAGAATACAGCCATAACCAGTTGTAGCTCATTCTTGCAGGCACTATGGCTGGTGTAGGAGAGGGTTCGCATTTTCCGGTGCAACGAAGGGCATTAAGGTGTTCAGGGTCATGGTTGTTCTCCTAGTGAAGACCATAAGGAGGGAGCACTGCAGGGCCAGTACCAAGGCTCCCATTACAAAGCAGAGGCTTGGGACCATCTCGCACATGATCTCATCAGTGCTACTGGCATCCCTTGAACTGGTGAGCAGGCCCATCACCATTTTGCTGACCTCAAGCATAGGAAGAGGGAGCTCTTGGACCAGTGGACCCAAGACGCATGGGAACAGAATGTCCCAGAAGTGTGTAAGTATCAATATCAATTACTGCTTACCAAAGTCCAGCCTGCATATGTGATTGATAGATATGCATAAATGTTTCTTTATCTCCTGTACAGCTGCAGATGAGAGGGCTGCAAACATAGATGCCCATGCCAGCAGGTTGCTAAGGATGTGCCAGGAGGCTGGTGAGTACAAATCTAGCTTGCAGTATTCAAGGCAAATAAATAGAAAGGAATAAAATGTCAACTGCCAGTAGATTAAAATGTGTACTGTGTATAATGAATAGAGATGTTAGCACAGTAATACTGATGTACAGGATATCTATCAATAAAAGCGCCATTACCCTTCAATAAAACTAAAACCCCCAGACTTTTGTGTTTACTTTGGTATGTGGTGGTATGAATCTAAATGTGTACAGGTTCTGCACAGCAACTATGGTTCAGACAGCATGAATTAATTGAGGCTCACCTGGCAAAGAATGAGGAGCTGTAAAACAGGAGATCAACTATATGAAATGTTCCATGCACCAAGATCTGATCCCTGAATAGTAATGTGTAAACTATTATAATATATTCCCTATAGCAGTGCTTAGTGTTAGCCATTGCTTTCCAGATTATAATATGTCAAAGTATTAATACACAGTACAAGAACTATCTGACATGCATGAATGTCAGAATTACAAGGTCAGATTATCCAACCAAGACAGTATTAGGTAGAAAACAGTCAAGCACAAACCAGCAATTCCTCAATAGTTCATTGTGCTGAAATGCAACCTTGTTGTACCTTTTTGCACACGCAGGCACGGTTTGAATCCTAGCAGTGGTAGTAAGCTGTATGCATAATTTCACCCAAGAATATGTGAATATGTGTAGGAACAGTCAGGCAGTGTTAACAGAAATTTCCTCCACAGGTCTGCCTGGTAAGGAAATGTTTCTAGTAGCTGTAAGAAAGCTGTATTAATACACTTTGTACAACACTTCCACTGAACAACCCCAAGGCTGCAAATGACAGCAAGATAAGTACATACACCAAATGGTTTCTCCCGATAAATGTCCCTCAAGTGTCATGTTGTCACGGCTAGTGGTCACCGTTGCCAATACTCAGAGTAACAGATAAATATCCAGGTGATGTATGGCAGTAGCACACACACACACACACACACACACACACACACACACACACACACACACACACACACCATGAGTGCACGGCGCCCCTGTCAATGTCACATATGTAACCTTGAATATGTGAATATGTATATAAACAGTCAGGTAGTGTTAACAGAAATTTCTTCCACAGGTCTGTCATGTAAGGAAATGTTTCTATTAGCTGTAAGAAGGCTGTGCTAATACACTGTGTACAACACTTCCACTGTCCAACCCCAAGGTTGCAAATGACAGCAAGATAAGTACATACACCAAGCGGTTTCTCCCGATAAATGTCCCTCAAGTGTCACACTGTCATGGCTAGTGGTCACCGCTGCCAATAGCCAGGCTGACAGATAGAAATCCAGGTGGAGTATGGCAGTAGCACACACACACAGCATGAATGCAAGGTACCCCTGTCAATGTCACATATGTAACCTTGAATATGTGAATATGCATAGAAACAGTCAGGTAGTGTTTAGATATATTCCCTCCACAGGTCTGCCAGGTAAGGAAATGTATGTATTAGCTTTAAGAAGGCTTTAGTAATATACTGTGTACAAACATTCCACTACTCAACTCCAAGCCATAGGTAAATGCAAAGTGAGGTCATACCTGGAGAGTAATGAGTAGAGTAATGATCAGTACAGTTGTGAACAATCAAAGCCAATCCAGTTGTTAATTAACATCTCTCTCTCTCCCCCACCCTATCTGCAACAATAATTCATACACATAATCAATGGGTGTGTTTTTCTCCAAACCTGCTGTTGCAACATGTGTCCTATTGTTCTACAAATATTGAATCATTTGATTATTAATTTTCCCCGTTCAAATACTATCATTGGTGGCCTGTTGCTATCAATGTAACCTGCATGCTGTTATGATGCCTACTGTTGTTTCATTTCTGCATATGTTCTGTTTGCTATGCAACTGTTTCAAATCTGTTGTTTTGGGTTAATTGGAACACCCATGCATGCTGTTAAAACTAATTTTGAAATGTTTTGTTCATGACTAACCAACATATTTTGTAAAACCTCAACACCATAGCATGTCTGAGAAGGCAGACCCGAGCAGATCCACCTGTCCAGGTTTATCTGGCTGGGGCACCAGACCCCAGCACACCTGGGACCCAACCTGGGACCTCCTCGTCCGCTGGTCCTGCACCACCTTTGGGTGGAACCACCTCAGGGGACAGGGCCTGTCCCTACCCTCGGTGCGGGAGCGGATAGGAAACTGTCACCCATAGCCAGGTCCAGGATTTGATGTGTAGTGCCATCCAAAAAATGTTTGGTGGACAACTGCACCAGATTGAGGGCAACCTTTCACATCTGGAGGCTCAGCCTGCCCCTCCTGTCCAGTCCCCAGCAGAGCAACCTTTGGGGCCATGAAGGTGCAGTTGTGACTGCCCTTGGGTGGAGACCTCAGTTCCAATGTATCCATTTGGGGGCTCATGGGCATCTGATTCTCAGCCACCCTCCCCGTCGAAGGTGTTTACTCTCCACATGTGTCATAAACTGCCCCTGTCTGCTGTCTTGTCTGTCTTGCTTGTGTTCCTACTCAACTTACCTCCACAAATATACCTACTATATTTCCCCAACATTCCACTCTTACCTTACAAAAAAGGGCATGTGCCCCCCCCAAAAAAAAAAAAAAAAATATATATATATATATATATATATATATATATATATATATATATATATATATATATATATATATATATATGCCCCATACATAGCTGTCCATTTTGTACATGTGTCCACTGGACACATGTAATCTGGTCCAGTTGGCTTGACAACACTGTTGTCTTGACCCTTCTCTCAGGGGTTTGAGTGTCCAAATTCACCTTCAAATTCTTTAGAAATTCACAGCTGTTGCTGTAGAAAAAATGGACAGCTATGGACCTTCCCTACACCCGTCCTGCACATCCCTAGCTACCTTTCATACTGTACTTCCCTCCGCATGCCCCTTTTTACACCACTTTCCTATCACCGCCTTTTCTTTTCATTTAAAGAAATTAGAGCAAGGTTAAGCAAGAATAAGCAGCGGTAAGTGAAGCTTAAATGGATTAACCATAGCTTGGCATCACTTACCATTGTGCAAACCCACAAAACCCGCTTACAACTTCTTAAAAGTGCCTTATTCCCCCTGTATCCATCAAACCTTGTTCTGCCCAGAAACAAAAGAGTCAGCCCTGCCAACTCGAAAACCTGAGAATGCTGTGATTGACAATTACAGCAACATACCACTACACCCTCTGAGCTGTGAGAATCTGTCATGCTTTAACAAACATATCATGCATTCTGGTCATTTAACATTAAGGGAAAAAAACATCAGTCCAACATCTCAAGCCCATGACCCTTTACACTACAGTCAGATCAATGTACCACTACACCATCTGAGGTGCAAATGTTAATGGTGTTTTTTCAAGCATATCATGCAACAGAGGCATACAACATTAGGAAAAAGCTCTGTGGAATCATTCATGTATATATATATATATATATATATATATATATATATATATATATATATATATATATATATATATATATATATATATATATAAATATATACACATATATATATATATATATATATATATATATATATATATCTATATATATATATGTCCATAGGTTCATGGGTAGGTACTAGGCTATCGGCCCAAGGGCCTAGGTAAGCCTAGCCAACAATGCTGACAAAATTGCATGGTATATACGTTTTGTAGATGATGTCTTCCTGTTATGGGATGGTACTAGTGAAGAGTTGCAAGAGATGGTGGAGTACTTACATAGCACCACTGAATTTTTAAGATTCACTAGTCAACATTCCAGGGACTCTATTGAGTTCCTAGATGTTTTGGTTAAGAGACAGCTTTAGGCGAACTTTTACAACAGGGATGTATAGAAAATCTACATGGAGAAATAGTATCTTACATAAGACTAGTATGCATCCAACATTTGTACACAAAAATGTAGTGAAAGGACAATATATGAGAATAAGCCGCTTACATAATACAGATGAAGGCTTTGTGAAGACAATGACTATATTAGAGAAAGACTTCTTAAACAGAGGTTATAGTAAGAAAGACATAAATGAAAGCTCTAAATATACCATTGAAAATAGGGATGGGAGACGTAAACTGATCTTCTCAAATACTATAGAAGATGTTAAAAGCAAGGCAGGTCATGATTTTAAAGTTAGATTCCATATAACTTATTCAAGTGACATCAGAAGGTTCTGTAATATTTTTGAGAAGAATTGGAATGTTTTATTGTCGGATCCTGACTTGAGAGAATTGTTAGAAGATAGACCCAGCTTTTCTTTTAGAAATAAGAGGTCCTTAAAAAGGCAACTCTGTTATAAATCCAGAAACAATGAAAGAATGATCCTATCTGATAGGCAGGGGACTTTTCCTTGCAGAAATTGTACAGCATGTGACTATTTATATAATAAATCTACATATAAACATCCTACACTAGGATTTATAATTGATATAGATTTTTATGCTGACTGCAGAACACAAAATTTGGTTTATTTCAGCTTCTGCACTGTCTGTCATGCCTTTTATATAGGCAAAACCAATAGGTGTCTAAAGGAACGTATCCTTGAACACCTTAGAGATATAAGAAATAAAAAGACACAAGTGCTTTAGCAAAACATGTGGAAGAAGAAGATAGGAAACATATTTTTAATTTCATGGTTTTAGAAATAATAAATAAAAGTAAGAGGGGAGGTAATATAAGGAATAAGGTAGAGGAAGCCGAACAAAGATGGATTTTACTACTTCAGGCAGATAGGTCTCCTGGATTGAACAATGCTGTTTCCCTGAAACCTTTTTTAAAATCCAGACCACTAAAACATTAAGTAATATGGATTATTACATAAAATGTGTCTGTTATATGTATATTTTATTTCATCTTATGCAGAATATAAGGCAAATTAATGTACTGATGTATGCAATTTTAATTAGTCTATGTCATAGTTCTATATGTGTTTTCATTGGTTGAACCATATTTTAAATACCAATGTTTTAACTGTTTTATGAGTCTGAAGAAGCGATCAGCTGACTTAGATTAAGCGCTTACTCTTGTTTAATAAAGTGGTGTGAAACTGCAAGTGAACCGTTTCCTACCTTGACTACTACATCTCAGTTACAACTTTTGGTTTTATAAAGGGCACTACTGTGAAGCTGCAAGTGATTTATTTCCTGACGTGGATTATTCCATTTTATCTTCAGCTGTGGTCTAACCATTGGTCTTTTCATTTTTTTTAGCCAACAAGGTTCCCTGGCTTATGCCACCCAAGAAAGTTATTTTCCTGTGCCACTGTCGAGCAGAGACACAGAAGTGATCTCCGGGGTGTGTTTCCTATTTCCTATCCACTCATCAAGATTTTTCTTGAAGAGTGTTAATGAAGAACTTTGCTTGACGTAGATGGGTAGCCTGTTCCAGAGTATGGGAAGTCTCTGGGACAGGAAGCTATCCCTCCAGCATGTCTTGTTTATTGTAGTGACAAGTTTTAGGTCCCTAGAGCATGTAGCTCAGAGTGATTGGGATTTCTTTAGGTGTAGAATGTCCAACAGCTCTGGGTATGACAAAGCTTTATATGTTAGGCAGAGATCACCTCAGAGTAGGCAATATGCTACAAAGTAAAGCTGGAATTTTTTGAGACGGTCAGTGTAAAGCATTTGTTTGAGGCCAGTAATCCTCTTTGTGAGGTACTTCTGTGGCCTTTCCAGCTGCTGCAGATGTCTTGTGATGTACATTCCAAAAGGGGGGGTTGTACTCTATAATGGGTCTAATGAGTGTCAAACAGAGGGGGAAAATGACCTCTTTTTTCCTGGATGAGAACCCTTTTATGATGAAGTGTGCCACGTAGAAGGACTCCCTGACTACTGTGGCGATGTGACTATCAAAAGAGAGACTATTGTCCACCTGGGTCCCAAGGTCTCTTATCACACATTCAGTGTTAAATAGATTGCTGCCTATGTGGTAGTTCAAGGGTACAGAGTTTTTACCAAAGGGGATGACACTGCACTTTTTGGCATTCAGCTTGAGGCCATGGCTCTGACACCAGACATCTGTCTCAGCGAGACCCTTCTGTAGAATGTGCACAACATTTGGGGATTTGACTATGTCTCCTAGTTTGCAGTCATCTGTGAACTTCATTAGCCAGAGGCCTTCTGTGTTAGCCTGTACTTCAGAGAAGTAGATACCAAAGAGGAGAGGTCCCAGGACTGAACACTGTGGTACTCCACTTGTCACTGGTTTGAGGTCAGATTTGGAGTCTGCACCTTTTACAGTGTGGATTCTGTCAGTGAGCCAATTGGCAACCTATTTTGTGACATAGGGATTTATACCTAGTTTAGTGAGTTTAGCTATAATTCCAGAATGGGGATGGTGTTGAAAGGCTTGGCGAGGTCAAGATACGCTGTGTGAACCACCTTACCCTTATCTACGGCTTTGGTGACTGCCGCAAAGAAGTCAATCAGGTTCAGGAGGTATGATCTGCCTTTCACAAACCCGAACTGGGTGGGATCCAGAGTTTGGAGGTTACCAATGTCTTTGCTTATGAGTTCTATGATGATATGCTCCATGGCCTTGCAGACCAGGCTCATCAGACTAATAGGGCGATAGTTCCCGGGATCAGTGGTGGCTCCCCCTTTGTGGAGTGGGATAAATGTTGCTGTGTGCCATTCAGTGGGCACAAAGCCTGATGTGAGGCTATTATTGAACATGGTGCTTAGGTGGGGAGCCAGTTCATTCTGAAGTTCATGTAAAACACAGCCTGGGATGTTGTCCAGTCCCATGGATGCTGTATTTTTGGCTTTAGAGAGTGCAGCTTTTACTTGCGTAGTTGTGATTACAGGGAATCTGCATTCTTCCTGTATAGATATGGGCCCATTTAGGGGTGAGGGGGGAAAGTTAGCAGTAAACTTATCTGCCAGGATGTTGGCAATATCAGTTGGTTCTGTAATTTTTGTGCCGTTGTGCTGTAACTCAGAGCAGATCTGGGTGTTGCTATCGAGATTCTTGACATAGCTATAGAATGCTTTCTGGTTGTCCTTAGAATTTGTGGTGATTTTGTTTTCGTAGCTAGCTTTGGAAGATCTTATAAGGTATCTCAGCTTCTTACTGAGGCTGCCCATGGAGGTCCTCCACTCATGGGACTTTACTCTGTTTTGCAACAGTTTCTTCCTTCTGTTGTACAGTTTGTTTATGCCAGGGGACCACTAGATTGGCTTCCTTTTTTGGAGGATAGCGTCTTGGTTCTGTTTCGGATAGCACGATAAATGCACTTGTGTAAGTGCATATAGAGTGCATTTGGGTAGGATTCAGCAGTTGTAACTGTATTGTCCATCTGCATGGGTGTCGTGAAGTTTACCACACTGGTCACTCATGTTGATAATGACTAGGTCCAGAATATTGCTGCCCCTGGTGGGGGTGTGGATAAGTTGATCCAGGGCATTGGAGTTTATGAATTCCAGAAAGCGTCAATCTAAGGAGTTGATACATGAGTAGTTTTCCCAGTTAATGGTGGGGTAGTTGATGTCACCCATTATTAGGGTGTTTGGTTGAACCCTAATATTTTCCAGTACATCAAGAAAAGAGGAATGGGAATCCTGGGGCATGGTGGGAGATCTGTAGCAAGCTACAATTTGGATTGCAGTTTTCCCAGAGTTAGTTGCACTTGGATAACCTTGGATGCATTATGCTGAGCAACTAGCCTGGAGATGTGGATATCCTTAATGAATATGGACACACCTCTGCCTTTGGTGTATCGGTCCAGGTTACATGGCTGAAAAGTGTGGTATGAGTTATAGCCTTGTAGGGCAGGTGTGCTCTCTGGAGCCTTAAACCAAGTCAGAGTAACTGCACAGATATCAATGTTCTCCATTTTAAAGAGTGCTTCAAGTGAGTGCATTTTGAGATTTAGACTTCTAGCATTGAGCAGCATTACCCTCAGTTTTTGTTTCCCTGTTCCTGTTACAGTGGTGAATTTGTCATTTGGACCTTGCCTAAAAAAGGCACTAGAGGGGCAGTAAGAGCCTTAGCCAGTATCCAGAATCCCAGGGGCGACAGGTGTAGGTCATCTCTGGCAAAGCATTGTGGTCTGTCGCGCATGTCATCCCAAGCAGACAGATACTGGATCCCCTTAGAATGACACCAGAAGCTTAGTCAATTGTTGAAGTCAATCATTTTGTTCTTGTACTGCAGTATCATTCTGGGTGATGGCTGAATGCTACTCAGGGCTAGGGTCATATCTGCCTGGGCTAAAAAAATGGAGAGCTCTTCCATGTCTCTTTTCATGTATCCCAGGGTGGTACGTCTCAGGTCATTCACACCAATGTGGACAATGACAGAGTCATATTTGTCCTTTTTGTGGAGTGACCTGAGTGCATGGGTTATGTGGCAGATCCTGGCACCCACCAGGCAGCTGACAGTAACCTTATCCTTGTTTAGCCTGGTGAGTGGGACATCAGTGTGCCTGACTATAGAGTCACCTATGACTAATGTGTTGGGTACATTGTTTTGCCTTATTGGCTGTGGTTGAGTGACACCCTGAGTCTGTCCGCTATGTGTCATTTGGGTTGTGTTGGGGGATGGAGGTTGCTTGTGTTTCTGCTTTGGAGGTCTCTGTTGCTTAGACAGATTATTATTGAGAGCCTCCGTGAATATTTCTGCATTACTATGTGTGGATTTTGGTGGTGTAGATTTAGTGAGACTATGTGATGAGTGTGGTGTGGTGCAAATGTTTACCTTCTCCACTTGGCTGTCAAGTTCTGTCTTGGTTGGAGAGAGCTTTACCTCCAGTTTGGCTAGATAAGTGCATCTCTCACAGGTTGTAGTGTTGGGTGGTAGGAGGAGAGGGTTGTCTGTGTACATGAGGCAATTTCTTCATTGCCTCAAGATGCCCAGATTCATCAGATATACAGGAGAGAACACTGGGAGCTGACCCTTGGACATGCCTGAATAAAAAATGATTGTCTTCTAGATAAGTGAGGAAAGTGAGTACAAGAGCTGTTTTTCTCTAAGCAAGTGAGAAAAGTCAGTACAAAACTGTTTTCCTCTAGGTAACGAGGAAGGTTGAGTGCTATAGTAATTAGTAGCTTATTTAGTGCTTACAAGTTCTGAACAAGTGCTGGGCATGAATAAGCAAATTTAAGTGATAAAACTAAGAATCTGTATCTGCACTAGATGAGTTACAGGACAGAAACAAGTCCAAATGCAGGCTTTCAAATCAGAAAGTTGAGAGAGATGGAAAGATTGCCAAAACAGCCAATAACTACAATTTCTTGGAAAGAACCACTCCTTATGTGGTAGACAGGTTACCTAGTGCTTACCACTACCATTGATAAGTTAGAAGGCTTCCCTCCAACACAGAAAGGCTTGGGAGGCTCAGAAGCTTACATACAGTCCTGGATACAGCAAATCTATATCTCGACTACACTAGTTAAGGGAAAGGTAGGAAACAGGATTACAGCATTTTTTTACAGAAAAGTAGCTAAAACAGCAGTAAAAACAATTCACATGCAGTGCAAGCTAGCACATGAGTATGTTGCAATATTAGACCAAACAGTTTAAAAAATGCAATTAAATTAAAAAGGAGTAAAAGCAAGTAAAGAAGGAGTTTATTAGGTAGAAAATGGTAAAGAGATGGGACTGGGGGAGTGTCCCAGATCAAATCTAGAGTGGGGCGGGCAACTGCTAAAGCCACCAAATTTAAAATACAAGCCAGAAATAGAGAGTGTGAGTAGGACAAAACACTTTCAGCAGAGATGAAAAACTACAAGCAATAATTAACAGTACAAACTCTAAAACCAAAAAAAAAAAATACTTAGCTCTGTATATTTCCAGATGGATTGAAAAGCAGTTTCTCAGAACACAGGTTCCAGCAATGAAATGCAGGCTGTTACTAACAGGTCTAATTTTATGCAAGTGATCCTTGAGTTAGATAACACACAAGCTGTAACAACTGAAGACACAGCTGAAAATAGGAGGATGTGGGGAAAACACTTTCAGCAGAGATCTGAAAAACTATAAGCAACAATTAACAGTACAAGCTCTAAAACCAAAAAATATATACTTAACTCTGTATATTTCCAGATAGATTGAAAAGCAGTCTCTCAGAACACAGGTTCCAGCAATGAAATGCAGGCTGTTACTAACAGGTCTAATTTTATGCAAGTGATCCTTGAGTTAGATAATACACAAGCTGTAAAAACAGTTATACCAACTGAAGACACAGCAGAAAATAGGGGTAGGTGGGGAAAACACTTTCAGCAGAGATCTGAAAAACTATAAGCAACAATTAACAGTACAAACTCTAAAACCAAAAATATATGCTTAGCTCCATATATTTCCAGATAGATTGTAAAGCAGTCTCTCAGAACACAGGTTCCAGCAATGAAATGCAGGGTGTTACTAACAGGTCTAATTTTATGCAAGTGATCCTTGAGTTAGATAACACACAAGCTGTAAAAAACAGTTACACCAACTGAAGACACAGCAGAAAATAGGGAGAAGTGGGGAAAACACTTTTAGCATAGATCTGAAAAACTATAAATATATATATATATATATATATATATAAATATATGGGAACACTATTGAATCTCGAACTTTTGAAATCTGGAATTTCAAAAGCTCGAGACCATGTAGCCGAAACCCCACATTACCGAAAGACTAGAAGCGTGAAATTCAAAATCCTGATATTAAGGGATTTTGAGTTAGCGCTTCTGGTGTTGCGGTTCAGGTATATGTGTGTAAGTGTGTTTGTGAGCGGCTTTAGTGTGTGTAAGTGTGTGTTGTGACTGTGGTGTGTGTGCATTTGTGTGTGTGTGTGTGTGTGTGTGTGTGTGTGTGTGTGTGTGTGTGTGTGTGTGTGTGTGTGAGTGGCTGTAATATGTGTGGGTGTGAGTTTGCCTTGTGTGTATGCTTGTGCGATCTCTGAGTTAGAATATTAAAGTAGAGGGGTGTGGGGGGCACAGGTGGGCAAAGCCCCTCTGCTTGTCTTTAGTGTAGGGTGGTTTGTTTGGTTATGGGGGGAGGCTGTGTGTATGTTTGTGTGTGTGCTGTATATATGTAGTACTTTCATGATTTTGAATTTCGCGGTTTTAATATTTTGGTAATGTGGGGTTTTGGGCTTATAGTCTCGGTATTTAGGTCTTCGGCATTGTGTTATTTCAGGATTCAGTAGTGAATCCATACATATATATATATATATATATATATATATATATATATATATATATATATATATATATATATATATATATATATATATATATATATATATATATGTGTGTGTGGGGGGGGGGGGTGCCCCTCACACCCCCTGCTAATTAAATATATAAACTCCAAGATTGCACTCCTCAGAAAAAAATGGCAAACATACCATCACATGTGTTCATGACTGCCTGATGTAACCTTAGTAATATTCCCTTTTAACTTGCTATACTACAACATAACTCATGATAGTGTAGTGAAGTGCAATCTTGGAGATAATATATTTAAGTTGCAGGAGGTGTGGGAGGTGCATCCCCCCACATGGGGGGTGCAGGGGGGGGCTTGCCTCTCTGCTTATATTTGGTGAAATGTAATCTCGTTTGTGTTCTCTATAGTCAGTATATGTATCCTGTCTGTTTTCAGTCTTTTGGGATTCAGGATTTTGAGTTTTCAGGATTTTGGGCTTCCAGAATATGAAGTTTTCTGAAATTCAAGATTGTAATATTTCAGGATTCTGAAGTGAAAAAAAAAAATATATATATATATATATATATATATATATATATATATATATATATATATATATATATACATACATATATATTCATATAAATGTATGTATATAACATGCAGTGCAATCAGACCTCAGAACCATCCTTCTCAACCTCTTAGTGCAAGACACCTGTACAAAGGCTGCAAAACAGGGTGGATGGGCCACATATAGGGACGCATTTCAAATATCATTGTTAGAAATGAAGAAATTTGCTACAGCAACAGGGTGTGTTTCAGCAGACAATTACTGAAGGATATGAGGATGAAAACTAAAATGTTATGTCATTGTTTACTGACATAAATCCTTGGATCATCACAGTGATTTAGCAGACAAATACAAATAAATTGTGGAACAGAACAAAAGTATGGGCCAAACATCGGGACATTCTGTGAAAATCCTGACAGTGGAGAGGTATGCTCAGAACCCCTTAGTGCAATGAATCTGAACCAAGCCTGACAAAGTGGGGGGACAAAGGCATGAAAATAGGGACATATCCAAAATACATGATTAGATAAGCTGAGAATGTTGATGTAGTAACACTGTATTTCCTAACATATATTGACTGAAATATCACAAGTCTGGGACTCAATTGCTTCTGATTAGTTAGCAACCTCAATCCCCACATCATCCCACTGATGTGTCAGGAATACACAACAGTCATGGGGACCAGACCAAAGATATTGGCCAGAAAGCTGGACATCCAATGAATGTGTGGACATAACACAACATTAGGGATTCTACACTCAGCTACCAAGCAACATCCAAACTACAATCAGACTGACATAACACTACCCAATCCAGCCCTGGGGCTGTACCCATGTATTTGCAAATATAACAGGCACTACAGGGATGTAAACTAGTGGAAAACAGACACTAGAGTGAAAGTGCATAGCCACAGCCAATTGCACCACAGTCACAGTGACATACCAGTAAGCAAACTGACCACTACAGTATAATGATTGTGTGAGAAACAATATCCCATTTGCCACTCACACATTACCCCTACATATACTGCCCTAAGTCCCAATGTAGTGGGAATCTTGAGGTGTTATGGGACATGTCAAGGTCTGCCCGTACAAACATATACAAGCAATAGGAAGCCAGGAACTGGAGCAGCATGCACAGTCAGATAGAAAGAGCCCATGACACTCACATGTACTCCCCCATACAGCCCTAATAACATGTGCACATTACTCTGCTACACAATCCTGACAGTCTGTTAACAATGGTGAGACATACACAGACTTCTCAAATGTACAATTTCCCACAGAATGTATAGGCACAAGACTCATATCTATGGCCGCTTCCTTGTTATATGTCTGGGGGTCTATGACATCACTTAGGATGATAGCAGGAATGAATGCAATAAATAATGATACTACATACCTCTGAACCTCTTAGTGCATGACATCTGGAAAAAGCTTGACATAATTGGATGACAGAGGCCCAAACACAAGGGTATATTGTACATATTGCTGTTATAAATCTAGACAGTTTCTCATGTTGCAGGGTTTGTTGTCACATATCTTTTCTGAGGGATATGAAGTCAGTAACACCAATGGATGTTAGCATTTACTGACTGAATTCTCAAGAGTATTCTACTGATTAGCCAAAGACAAAAGCTGTCTGGGGAACAAGCCAAGCATATGAGCCACACATATGGACACTGTCTAGGCCTCTGGACAGTGTAGAAGTATGACCGCAGTCATGTAACAGAATGTAAATCCTCTGACAGCTGCCAGGCATGTCACCCAGCACCTTATGAAGCACAGTAAGACCAACATGACACTCCCCCACATCAGCTCTGGACAATTGACAATGTATATTTGGACTATAATATGTACTACAGGGATGAAACTGTGTTGAAAAGCAGATGTCCACTCAAAAACGTTTGCACCACTGTCACAGCAGAGTACAACAACTGTCTGAACAAACATATCTTGATTGCCAGTCACAAACTACACTGACATATACACTGGCCAACAATCACAGTGTACTGGGAATCTTGAGATGTTACAGGACATTTCACAGTCTGCCCTTACAAGCATACAGACCTGCTAGACCACCAGCAGCCATAACAGCATGCATAGTCAGACAAGTAAAGGAAGTATGGCACTCATATCTGCTGCTCTCCCTACCCAGCCCAACAAACATCTACACACAACACTGCTACACAATCTGGGCAGTCTGTTCACAATGGCAAGTCATACATAACTATCATATATACAGATTTCCACAGAATTTCCAGGGTGTGGAACCATAATCCTGGCCACTACTGCATAACATGGCCAGGAGTCTGCTAGGTCACTGGGATGATAACTGGAGTGCAGTTGGTAATTAATGATATACCATACATCTGCACCTCATAGTGCAGGACATCTGGAGAACGCATGATGTACTTAGGGAACAAGGGGCCATGAAGAGGGACATATCACACATAATGGTGGTGCAAACTGAAACAGGAGCTGGTGTTACACACATTGCTGTAACATAACATCCCTGAAGGATATGATGTCTGGAACACCAATGGATGTCAACAGTTAGTGACATTCTCACATTATCCTACTGATCCCACAAAAACAGACATTGTTCGAGAAACAAACCAAACATAACTGGCAAACCTTTGGCCACTCTGTGGACAACATGCCAGTTGAGATCTATGTCAGGGGCATATCACTGTCAGACGTCAAGTCACTCAGTAAATGCATGTCCAGACAAACTCTGTCAATCTAGCAACCCTCTAAGTGTATAACAGTACTAATGACATACAATCTGTACCCAAATCTGGAGCTTTGTCCCCCATGTTGTTGGGCTGTCTCCACATGTCCTGTCCTTTGAGGTATTTCCACCTACTGTCTATAAAGTTGTAACCCCACACCTCCATAATGTCCCCTGCACAGGGAAGGAAAAGGGGCAAGGCACACATGAAGGATACCCCATATGTTGGAACTAGCAGCAGTGTCCAGGCCCACACTACAATACGATGTGGGCATCTACATATCTGCATGGCCTCAACAATACTTGACAGGACAACATCAACCCCCTGAAGATAGGCTGAACACCTGTGTTGGACAGCAGCAATACACAACTACCATCATAGGTGGAAATAATCGCAGGACGGGTGAAGAAGGAACAGGCACCTCATTGGCAGCCATGTCACCTTGTTCTGCACAAGCAAATAAGGTCACAGGTGATGTACACTAAGGCTGTCTATGAGTGCAAACTGGATACATCCAGGAAGGCCAATCACTACGCCTTCCAGACATGTGTCTGCAATTCCAGAGGCAACACACATATCTGCTCTGTAGTGGTGGTTAATAACACCACATACACATATGCCATAGATATAGGCAACTGGCTGCAGACAGGTGAAGTGTAAACCTCACCCCCCTCTCCTCCCAATAGGTACACATGTGCATGTACAGCACCTGCCCCTCCTCCACTCATGATCAGGAAGCAGGTCTGTAATCCCCTCTCAAATGCAACACATAGAGGTCTCCATAGGCCCGATACCATTCCTGGCTGCATCCTACACGAATCCAAAACAGGCAAAATAAAATGGCCAAGTTACGTCCAAGCAGTTTATTTTAAAACCAAGTAAAAACAATAGATAGCAACACAATTATAAACCACAAAGCTTTCGGATTACTCCTTCCTCAGTGTGATACAAAACAACTAAACACATCTTTATTTAATTAAAAAAGTGAATGCATAATAAATGAGGCAGCCAACTGGATAACTAGATTGTAATTCAATTAAGAACACAATCTGCTTAAAGTGATAAAACACTCAACAGAATAAATTCTACAATATCCATTAAACCCATTTTAAAGTGCGAACAATTGTGCTTGTAGAAATAACACTATATAAAAAATAGAAATTAAAAATTAAAGTATGTATTATTTCATTGACAATGGTGGAGGAGCGTGCAGATAAGGCCCCAGTGGAGATTACTACACTCATGTAGCACACATACTTGTATCTGTAGAGTATCTACATGCATGTGTTAGGTCAGATTGCAGTTGTGGATGGGGTTTTCAAATGCACAGACGTGCACATCTATAGTGAAGGACAGCACATTGTGTAGTATTGAGGGTTGTATTGTAAATGTGCATGTAAGTCTGCTGACAATACCTCTCTCCCACAACTACCTAGGCCTCTCTGGTCTGCATGTGGGACAGCAGCCTGAACCGGTGAGTATGGAATTGCCCTGTTGTGGTTTGCCAGTACCCTAGGCATGTGAAGGGCATGCAATTTATCATGCACACGACTGTCACTCATAGACATATTGCTTTATGTGAATGTTCACTTGTGGTAGGGTTAACTGCATTGCATAACAGTGGTCACATCAGGGGCCTATCTGAAGAGAATGTAATATTCCTGCAGCATACCTCACAACCTCTCAGTGCAAGAGTTCTGGACAGGGATCAACAAAATGGGAGGACAAATGGCCTAAGGTAGGGACATGCGTGAAACATTACTCTTATATAGTGGATATAAACAGTGCACACACCCCTGTTAAGATGTTAGGTGTTTGTGATATATACAAATTGAGACTACAGTATGTCAGTCCACACCTTTTCCAACCTTTAATGTGACCCATAACATGAACAATTCACTTGTAAAACCAACCAATCTGTTGGGCACAAAATATAGAGTATACAAACCTTACAATAAGCTGGATGCATACTTGTGCACACTCTTCAAATAATATTTTATTGCAGCAGCTTGTGATTTACCGACAGCATTCAATCTACTTGGGTACACAACTGCCATCAAGTAAAGGCACTATGAGTAACACCAAATAACAGTCTGCTGTCCAAGTAGGATATTCATGACATTTGCTCAGTTGCCTGCAACAGCAACAGCCATGGCTGGCAGATAGCTTACAATGCAGCAAAGGGATCCCATATTTGAAATGTATAAGTCAGGATTAGGGTACAACAAAATTACTACAGCATTGCATACACCATGGAACACAGTGGAGACAGTCATCAAAAGGTGGATTGAATATGGGACAACAGTGCTGTTGAAAAGAACCTGACGTCCCCCCAAAACTGATGAAAAAACATGTCAAAACCTGGTCAGGGAGGCTGCCAGGAGACACACAACAACACTGAAGGGGTTGCAGGAATCTCTTACAAGTACTGCTGTTGAGTAGTACAAGTGAGAACAATCTCCCATAGTCTGGCCTATGGGGTAGGTTCAGAAAATATAAGCATTTCCCTACACCACAAAACATCCAGGGGTGGATACAATTTGCAATGCAGCACATCAAGTCTCACAAAGGCATGTGTGGAAATGTGTTATGGTGTAATGATACTATGGATTGACCTCACATACACAATACCTAAAGGTACATGTGGTGCATAAGCAACATCTCTCTTCACCTGAAGACCATCATCCCCATGGTGAATCATGCTGGTGGCATTGGCCTGCTGTGGAGATGCTGTTTCAAAGCCAGAACTGGGCCTGTGGTCACGGTGGTGGGAATTCTGAACAGTCCCAAATAACACTCATGTCTGTCCCAAATCCATCAGGTGTCTGCAAGAATGCTGTGGATGGGAAGGGGTGTCAGCCTTCAACATCACAGAGACCCAAAGCATACATCCAAAGCTACATAAGAATGGCTACATCTGAACACACTCTTGGTTATGGATTGGCCCAGCCAGAGCCTGGATCCAAACCTGATAGAAAACCCCAGTGTGACCTGATGAGGGCTATGCAGATGAGCTGCCCTTGCAATCTGACAGGGTTCGGGGACCTATGCAAAGAATAGTGGCCAAATAATGCCAAGTCAGGATGTGCCATACTGATAGACTCCTTCTCAAGAAGAGTGAATGCTGTAATTCACTTACAAAGTGCTTTAACAAAGTATCATTTTAAGGGTGTGCACACTTATGCAACTACCATATTGTACGTATTTCATTCATCAGATTTTACACATAACACATTTGTTTATCAATTGGATTGGACAGGTCATATGTCATATGAAAGGTCGGTAATATTTTTGAATGCATTATTGCGGTTTCATTTTATATATTACAAGAACATGGCATGTTAACAGGGATGTGTACACTTATCATATCCACTGTAAGCTTAGAAGGTTGGTGGTGTAACAGAATTTGTGTGCCATACAATTACTGCTGGTTTGGAGGCCTGAAACTCAATTGTATGTCATTAATTAGTGATGTCACTTCTCAGACCATCCCAGTTATGTATCAGACAAACACAGGGGTTATGAAAAACAGAGCAAACATATGAGCCAGACATCTACACATTCTGCAAGGATCTGTACAGTTGCGAGGTATGTTCTGCAGTAGTAGCTACTGTGCTATACACGTGAGCAGCAATAATGTGTACATCGGTGCAGTCTATGCTGGGGAAGGGACATCACCTACTAACTCTACTCATGTATCCCAGAGCTCTATATTGTTAGTTACATGAAGTAAAACTGGCTGCAATGCATGATGTTGAGGGTCGTGTGTTATACATGTCACCATTTGGGCAATGTGAGGTCTGTGTAACAGATTTGTGCCACCTCACCTGCAAGTGTGTGTGTGTGTGTGTGTGTGTGTGTGTGTGTGTGTGTGTGTGTGTGTGTGTGTGTGTGTGTGTGTGTGCTTGTGCTTGTGTGTGTGTGCACATTTGTGTGTGTGTGTACCAGCCAACCTTAAAATGCAGGTATTAATGTAGATATGTTGTCTTCCCCTCACAGGTGACAATGGAGTTTGGGGTCCCTCCCACTTGGTAACTGATATCAGTGTCTCTGCAGACTCTGACAATGATAATAGGAATAGTGAAGTATGGGTAGGGTTTTCAGGGGTGGAATCTCTGCCATTGGTTGTCATCCCACTGTTGTCCACACCATCTCTGCACACAGTGACAATGCCCACACATACTCCATCACCAGTGGCCACAGATGATGGACAATTGGCAGGTGGTGGCATGGAACAGGCTAGTGTGGTGACTATGGCAGGTGTGAGTGTAGATACTGGCCATAGCCAGAGTGCAGGCAGGTCTCACACATGCGGATAGACAGGGGTGCTCACAGGAGGATTGCTGCTAATCAAGCCACTGTCGCAAGTGCCACAGCAGGTGTCACCAGATGCATGTTTCTGGCTGTCATGGATGCACAGGCATGTAGTGCATGCCACACCAAATACTCAAGGTGGTGGATGCACGTCTTCCTGATTTATGTGGCTACATACCTTGTTGAAGCCACAGATCAAAATACTGAGGCAATCCTCAACCATGGCATGTCTGTGCTAGAGCACATGATGGGAGATGGGCATCAGCCACGTGGATGTAGGTCAACACCAACAGCAGAGAGTCTACAGGGCTGTGCACCTTCACAGTCCTGTAGTGGCAGTAACACCAGCACTATCAAAGGGGGGTTGCTGTCCATATCACACCTGAGCAGGCCATGGGCACATGTTCCTGGCCAGTCCCATCAGGGACATGCATCCAGCAGACAGCAGTCACCATCAGGAAGCAGTACTGCATCTGGCCTTGGGCCTGGTGGTGCCAGTGAGACCCCTGGCAGGAGCAGTTCCCATGTCCATTGCCAGAGATGCTGAACTGGGCACCCTGCCATGTATGGTCCACAGCTGTCCAGCAAACCCCTGTGTAGGGCAGCCACATGGTGTGACTGTGTGCATACATACACACACAGACATCTGTATCACAGGCAGGTCACCTCCAGAGACACACACAGCACCTCTGCACAGCTCATCTATTGGATACCTCTCCAAACACACACACATGTCAACCGTGTGGCCCAGCCTAGGCCTCTGATAAACCCACACCACACCCTGTGCATATGACAATACCTGAGCCACATCTCTGTCATCCATACCATCAATGCAGGGACATGCTAATATAGGTCTGATGCACAGAGTGAATATAGTACCATGTAGCTATGTAATACTGTGTAAGGTGCTGTCTGCATGATTTTTATGGGTACATATACAAGTGTATGTACGTTATTAGCCAAGATCCATTATTATTGTTAGTACCACTGACTGAATGTAGTCTGACATGCTGTATTCTGTTTGTGTTCCAGGTGTCTGTGTGTATGCAGCTTGTGGCCCTGCAGGCATTCCCAAGAGGGAGTATGGCAGAGTGGGAATACACCGACCATAAGCAAGGCACAGCTTTATATGTACATGTACCAGGTGTGTATACATGCAACAGTGTGTGAGGGACACTGTTGTCAGACAGTGTGACCTTGCATACATACTTCTTGTCACAGACAGGTAGCCTTCAGACATGTCACCTCAGTGTTGTATAGTATCACAGGCTCATACATACAGAACTGGTTACTGCAGCCCTGTCAGCAGGTGCCTCACAAGTGTAGCCATTACATTAACTGCAACAGATTCACTTGTCAATACCTGTTGGCCATGACATTTCTTTCCCATACACTCAACCCTTATGCAGTTGGTGAGGGCATGCATGTTACTGTGTATGGCAGGTTTGTGGTATGCATTCCTGAGTTCACATGGTGGAACAGGGAGACAAAATGGCATATCCTTTGCATACATACAGTAAGGACTGCCACAGGGGATGTGCACACAGTAACACAAACACATTTGGCAATAGACAGATTAGTAAACCTACATATCCACTTTAATGTACTGTAGTACTACATACACATGACATGCTCCACATAGATTATATGCATGGAACATAACCCACTACCTCTTACAACACTTAATGTTGTGAATGCCTTCATGGATGGTGAGATAACCCACCAGAAATAGCATCTGAAGTCATGTATTCCTCCTACAAACCTGGACAAATGATAGGGTAGCAGACATTGTATAAACATGATGTGTCAGTCAGGTATGATATCTGATGCTGGCATGTGTGTCACTACACTCGCTGTGGCTGATTTGGCACCAATATCACATACATGGGCATTGTTAAGGGACACAGACCACATATATGTTGCAAGCATTTGGATATCCCATAGACATCTGTACAGATGACTGGTATGATTTGTACAATGGTTTAACATGCTGCATGTGAGGTAGATGCCATTACCATGCTATATAAAGCAATTCCATCGGGAGTTGATAAACAGGCATGGATGGTACACACATCAAGATGGTATAAGCCAAACAGGATATGATTCTCACCCAAACACACGGTTGCAAGTATTAAGATTAGAACCCCTGCCTATCTAGTTATTACTACTACAGTGTTAGGCAGTTATCAGATGTGCCACCTAGCTTATATGATTTAACCTAGTCCTAAGGTACTTCTAAGGTGAATGACATCAACAGGCCTAGTATAATAGGGTGATGGGAAGTGTAGAGGGTGGTACACAACTCAAAATGGTATAACCCACACAGTTTATTATTCTCACACAAGCAGTTGCCAGTATTGATATAAGAACCCCTACATATTTAGTTATTACTACTATAGTGTTAGACAGTTATCAGATGCACCACGGAGCTTATATGATTTCATCTAGTCCCAAGGTACTTCTAAGGTGAATGACATCAGCAGGCCAAGTAAATTAGGGTGATGGGAAGTGTACAGGGTGGTACACAACTCAAAATGGTATAACCCACACAGTACACACACACACACACACACACACACACACACACACACACACACACACACACACACACACACACACACACACACACACACACACTTACTTGCCAGTATTGATATTAGAGTCCCTGCATATCTATTTATTTATACTACAGTGTTATGCAGTTATTCCCATGTGCTCTACAGTTTACTGGATTGACAACTGGCCAAATGTGCTGATAACTGCACAGCTGAAGTAAACTATTACAGGTGCCAGAAAGTCTGCCTTTAGTTTTTCCCTTATATCTTGCTAGTTATTTCTCTCTTTCACTTCAAATAGCATAATAGCTTTGCACTTTAATAGATTGTTGTATCAATTGTTGTAGCACACCTGAGAGCCATCAGCAGTCGTCATTCCTTACAGAATTTGCTCCAGTACTTAATAGTTATGACTACCCTTCCTAGCATGATGACAGTTCAGTTTTCTGTGCTTTTGTCCATTAACCTGGTGCACTTGGGCATTCTGAGGCACTGTTTCAACTGACTCATGTACACAGACAACTCCTCCTCTAAATTCCCAGCACTCAGACTTGTGAGAGATACCCCTATATCACCAATTTGGAGGATATGCACTCTCCAGAGAAGACTGAACAAGCTGGTCAAGAGAAGAAGGTCAACACCTGCACCACACCACACAAAACGCATAGCCCTCCAGAACACCCATTATCACAGCTCTGACATACAAACAAAAACTACACATCCATCTTCACAGAGTCACTCAATAGACATTTACCCAAACAGCAGAGACCACCAAGACAGACACCCACTTGACCCCCACAACACAGCAGAAACCACAGGAGACATATCTTACCTACACAGTGTGCCCCTCAACCTAAGCCCCTAAGGCTAACCACCTTGCCGAATACAGTCATCATAGGTTATTCAATAGTGAGGCACACTGATGTCCCACTCACTAGGCTGAGGAAAAGGTAACAGTTAGCTGCCTATCAGGTGCCAGAATCCAACACATAACACACCCAGTCAGGTCACTCAAACCAAATGCAAGCATCACTCTGTCATTGTCCATGTGGATGTGAATGACATGAGATATACCTCCCTGAACTACATGAAAAGAGACATGGTGGATCTCTCACATTATGTGAGCCATGCAGGTATGACAGTAGACCTGAGCAGTATACTACTGTCACACAAAATTATACCGCAGTACAAACAACAAATGATTGACTTCAACAATAGGCTTAAGTTTCTTGAGTCTTTCTCAGGAGATCCAGTATCTGTCTGTTTTGGATAACATGATTGACAGACCGCAATGCCTTGCCAGAGTTGGCCTGCATCTGTTCCCCCTGGGTTTCAAGGTACTGGCTAAGTCTCTTACTACCCCTATAGTGCCTTTGTAGGTGGTGTTCCAAATCAGATTACCACTGTAACAGCTATGAATAAATCCAATCTGAGGGTCATGCTGCTCAACACTAGATATTTAAATCTCAAGCTGCAGTCACTTGAAGCACTCCTCAAAATGGAGAACATTGACATTTGTGCTGTAATGGAGATCTGGTTTATAGCAGCAGACAGCACCCCTGCACTACCCAACTATAACTTATTCAACACCTGTCAGCCCCAAAACATGGACCACAGCTCCAAAGGCAGTGATGTCTCTATATTCATAAAGGATATGCGCACCTCCAGACTAGTATCCCAGCATAATGCATCTGAGATACTTCAGTTACAACTGACATTGGGTAATAGTGCAATCCAGGTCATAGCCGCTATAGGTCCCTATCCAGTGCAATCCAGGTCATAGCCTGCTATAGGTCCCTATCCATGTCCCTAGACTCTCAGTCCACATTCCTCAGCACCCTGGAATCTATCAAGGTCCATCCCAACACTTTCATACTAGGAGACTTCAACTACCCCTTCATCAATTGGGAAAAGTACTCAAGCATCAATACACTGCCCAATGCTTCCTGGAATTCATCGGTTCCAATGCCCTGGACCCGCTCATTCTGATCCCCAGTAGAGGAAACAACATTCTTGACCTGAGTTGATTACTAACATATGGGACCATTGCTCAACAACAGTAGTCAACCTGGTCAGATCCAGCTATAAAGTAATCACCATGGAAATCCACATCTCACCCACACCCCCCGCAAAGGTAACCACCTTGAAACACTTCTCCAAAGCCAATTTTGGACTCCTAAAAACACAGCTGGCTAACTTCACAGCACCCATGCCAATGGAAAATAGCTGCATGACTGCCGAATTATGCACAAATGCACTGTACAAACGTACATAAATGCATGGAACTAGCCATACCCAACAGAACCAAGATGCTCTCCTCCAAACACTGGAGGCCATTCTGGTGGTCCACTGCCATTAATAAACTGTACAACAGAAGGAAGAAACTGTTGCAGAAAAAGATGGAGTCCCATGACTGGAAAAACTCCCTTATTAGCGTCAGCAACAACTGTAGATCCCTCATGAAATCATGTAAAGTCAGCTATGATGATAGAATTGCAGTAGACATTGACAACAATCACAAAGCCTTTGACAGTTATATCAAGTACCTCCACGGCAATACCCAGAAGTGCTCTGAGTTACTGCACAATGCCACCTCCTATACTGAGCCAAAAGATATTGCCAACATTCTTGACAACATATTCAGTGCTAGCTTTACCCCTGTCTCCCCCAAGGGAACAATCACAATGCCAGAAGAATACCAGGCACCCAGCATTACTGCAGCCCAGGTTAAACCCGCATTGTCCATGGGCAAGAGTACAGCTTCCATGCGACCCAAAAAAATCCCTGACTGTGTTCTACATGAACTACAAAGAGACCTAGAACCACATCTGTGTGCCCTGTTCAGTCATAGCCTCACCTCAGGCTTTGTACCTCCCAAATGGTGCACTGCTACAGTCATCCCTCTCCATAAAGGGGTAGCGAATACAGACCCTGTGAATTATCAGCCCATTAGCCTGATGAGTCTGATATGTGCAGCTATGGAGTGCATCATCAGGGACCTGATCGAAAAAGATAGAGGTAATCACCTAACTTTGGACCCCACACAGTTTGGCTTTGTGAAAGGAAGCTCATGATTGCTCAACCTGGTTGACTTCTTTGAGTCAGTCACCAGGGCTGTGTATGTTGGTAAGGCACTGCATACAGCCTACATTGATCTGGCCAAGGATTTTGATACCATTCCTCAGTCAGGAATTATTGATGAACCCACCAATCTAGGCATAAACTCCTTTATCACTAGATGGGTTGCAAATTGGCTCACAGATAGAACACACAGTGTGAAAGTAGCAAACTCCAAGTCAGACTCCCAACCGTTCATGAGTGGAGTCCCACAGGGATCACTCCTGGGTGCTCACCTGTTCAGCATCTACTTTTCAGGTGTCCAGGCCAAAACAAAGGAACTCTGGCTGACCAAGTTCACAGATGACTGCAAGCTGAGAGCCATCATTAACTCCACAATTGATGCAGACACCCTACAGAATGGCCTCACTGAGATCAATTACTGGTGTGGAAACCATGCCCAGAAGCTTAACACCACAAAAAGCATCATCATCCCCTTTGTTATAACTCAGTTCTCACTAAGTACCACATTGATAGGAGCTGACTGAATACTGTAGGTGTTATAAGAGATCCGAGGACACAGGTTGACAGTAACCTCTCCTTCAAACATCACATTGCCACTGTGATCAGGAAGTCCTTCTATGCGGAACATCTCATTACCAATGGTTTTGCATCCAGGAAGAAAGAGGTCATCATCTCTGTCTACTCTTCCCTCATTAGACCAATCATCAACTATAATGGCCCATTTGGCATATACCTCACTAGACACCTGTAACAGCTGGGGAGGCCACAGAAGTACTTCACAAAGAGGATCATAGGCATTAAACACATGTCTTACACAGACAGACTCAAAAGACTCCAGCTGTTGTCTTTCTCATATCATCTACTTAGAGGCATTCTCTGCTTGACTTACAAAGCCGTGTCTGACCCAGCTCCTTTAGAAATGCTATATCTAAATACATCCCAATCCCTCCAGACCACACACTGCAGAAACCTCAACCTCATTAAAACAATCAACACAACATGCTGGAGGAACAGGTTCCACACCCAGAGACTGCACATGCCCTGGAATAGACTTCCCATATATGTCAAGCAGAGTGCCTAGCTGACCCTGTTCTAGAGAAATTTTGATGAGTGGATGGGTAATAGAAAGTTCACCCAAGGGATCACTCTAGTGGCTCTACTTGATAGGGGCACTGGGAACTAACATTGGGTGACACAATGGCAGGGCACTTATATGGGTTAGGCTTGTAAAGGCTCCAGGGCCATTAGTCTGGTACACACCTATGAACCTGTAAGGGAAATAACATCAGCATGACTGATAAAGTAGGGCAGTGGGTGGGAAACTTATCAAAATGCTTCTTCCTACAAACATCCACACTTGCACACACAGTTATACACCCACACACACATTTGCCAGATCTGAGAGTAGACCCCCTGCCTATCTAGTTATTTGTACTATAGTGTTACACAGTCATCACATGTGCTACTGAGCTTGCTAGGCTGACAACTGGCCAAAGGTGCTGAAAAGGGGAATGACATCAGCAGGACTGATAAAGTAGGGCAGAGGGTTGAAAACTTATCAAAATACTTCTTCCTACAAACATACATATTTACACACCCAAGCACAAATTTGTCAGATCTGAGGGTAGAACCCCTGCCTATCTAGTTATTTGCACTATAGTGTTACGCACTTATCACATGCGCTACAGAGCATATTGGGCTTACAATTGGCCAAAGGTGCTGATAAGGGGAATGACATTAGCAGGAGTGATAATGTAGGGCAGTGGATGGGAGACATATCAAAATACATCTTCTTACAAAACATACACACACACTCGTTTGCTGGATCTGAGATTTCAACCCCTGTCTAGTTAGTGACTTGTATTACAGTGTTATGCAGTAATCACACATGCTACAGAGATTATTGAGCTGACAACTAGCCAAAGGTGCTGATAAGGGGAATGACATCAGCACGACTGATAAAGTGGAGAACTGGGAAGTGTCGTGGGTGGGAATGGCCTAAAACTGTTTCACCTACAAACAAACAAACACACACTCCCTAACACACACACACACACACACACACACACACACACACACACACACACACACACACACACACACACACACACACACACACACACACACACACACACACACACACGTGATGTGATATTATAAATCAAACCTCTGTACTGTTACGCAATGGGGCTCACCTTTTATGCTGGCATGTGCACCTGTTTACAACTGGTATGCCACTGTCCACAGCAGGACATCACTGTATGCCATTCAGGGTATCTGTGAATGTGACTCACTCTGTCTGTGTCCCCCGTGTCTCTCTATCTCTATCACTGTCTGTCTCTAACTTCCCCAAGGCTATGTGTGTGTATGCTTGACATATGTTATCTATTGCCCATGTATATGTGTGCGTATCTCACACAACAGATGCAGATAAATCACATATGGGCCACCTATAGCTAGCTGAGGGTAATCCTGTCTGATGTGTGTGTGTGGGGGACAGTTGAGGTGTACATAGCTGTCTGTATGCACATGCATATATACACAATACAGTCATATACTCTGATATGAGTTTCAACATGTCCTATGATTTTCTAAGTGTAGGAGCATGGCCAGTGTGACCTTCTATAGTTAGAGTGGGACTCCATTCCAGAGACAGGTGTACTCCAGTCCAGGGTTTTGTGTGCTACAGCCATACCTTTCAGTAGTAGACAGGACTTTTCTCAGCGTACTTGTTTTGTTTAGCAGACATTTTCTGACATATCTGTAGTCTAAGACTGCAATGTATTGTGTCATTACCTAGTGCCAGACATCCACAGATCATCACAGTGCTTTACCAGAGGAATACTAGTTGTATGAATCATAGACCAATAGTATGAGGGCAGCTATGTACATTCTTGCCCAGCAAGGCCATTTGTGAGGTGTGGCTGCAGCCAGTTTAGTAATGACATGGCTGTGTAAACAGCCCAGCAACCTGGTGATATACTGGCTGGGGATCTACTGCTTGTGTGGTATTTTTCTAACCTGAGATGTCATATCCTTGTGTGGGTATACACCTCTCACCTGTACATTTTTTGGCAGGTCATCCAGGTGATTGACTAGAGGTTTCATCATTTCTACATAAACCTGTGTTTTTATGGCAAGTTAGTTACATATAATTTAAGAATGATGTTACAAAATAATGACAGACATTACTGTTTTAGACTACATAACCTTCAGACAATTCCCACTACTGCAAACCCCTCATCCTACCAACTTTCTGCCTATCACTGTGCCTTTGTTCCACTTTTATTTCTGCCCTTGTCCGGACATCTTGCTGTCAGTGGTAGGAAGTTATGGGTGTGGGTACAGAGTGCATTCAACTTTGCAGGCATGTTCATTATATGTAAAAGCAAACATAAGAAAAAAGGATTATTGAGAATAACCACTGGCAACAGTACCAAAAAGCTCTTATATTCACAAAAGCCTTGGCACCTCAGCTACATATCCTTCAAGATGTCACTAATATATGTAATATATTCCACATAGCACTTTGACTTCCAGACATGTCAGTGGCAAAGCAGTGGGTGTCACTGACATGCATAACAGTTGGCACTACAGTTATCTGCACATGGCCCTGTTAAAGACGACACTGTACCTAGGGCACTACAAGACAACTACCAGGAGAACGTGCCGGCCAGATCCAGACAGTATTAACCAAACATAGACATAGCTCATTGACCCCTGCATATTGTGGTCAGGCAACTTGTTTTCATGTGTATTGGTACAGCCCTTCCAATGTGTGCTATGCTGCTATTTCCCTGCAAACATACATGTTACTGCATTTGTGTGGGTATATAGAGGGGCCACACCTGTCAACTGTACTCATTTGCACAGACTGTTCTGATATTTTGTTTACATTTTGGTTCCATTTACCATACTATTGTGCCCTGTCTTGGAGACTAGAGTCATATCAGTAAAGAGCACAGGTCAGATTGCACTGGAATACATTTGATTTTCAGACTTCTTACCCTTCATAGCCTTACTGCAACTGCAGTTCCTGCTGTGCTATCACTGTGTGAGTCCGTAGGGGGGTAATTCAAAATTGCTGCCATTTGTGTGCCTTTACCACACATTTCTCTCTGGTTTTCTACAGCTGACTTGTATGGGTGTGAGGGATGGGTATGAGACCCCCACACTGATATCCATGCCTGTGACCTATGACCCCCAAGTTAGTACTCCCCACACATATACTGCAGTGGGATTTGCCTCCTTGGGTACTACTGCATAGTGTTTGGAAGCCATTTTTGGCCAGAGATTTCCTGGTGTCCCACATAGCTGTCAGTTGTGTGTTGCTATCCCAGTAGGCCACCCCATTCCCTTGCATGCATGCAACATTACCATAGATATGCTAGCAAAACATACTAATCCATTAATTTATTGTTAAGAAGACTGACTTAACTTGTGCTTGTGGCAGTTGTGTGGACAGTGTTTGAGGGCCGCCTATGTTGGAAGCACACAGTACACTGCCTATACATGGTAAGTTACAGGTAATGTGATGTGTGTGTCATCCATTTTACTGTGTGTGCGAGTCAGAGAAAGTTGCCAGTCCTTGAGGTCCCTAAAGTGTCTGTGTGTGCTATGCATTGCATCTTTCCAAGGCCTGAGCATACTGGGTATGCCTCCGTCTGCCTACAGGAGCAGGCTTAGGGTCCTCCTCCTCCTCTGAGTCCCTCTGTGCCTGTGGGGACCTTGGCAATGGTGGTGTGTGCTGTTCCTGCTGCAGCTGTTTCCACAGGATCATATTGTGTAGCATGGCACATACTATGAACATGTGTGCAAATGTGGCTGGAGAGTACTTCAAAGTTCCACCAGATATGCCAAGACAGCAAAACTGTTACTTGAGCATACCAATCACATACTCTTTAATGATCCTGGTTTGTGTGTGCCTCATTATGGCATTCTTGTGTGGGTGTGTGTGTGCATTTCTGATGGGTGTCATCATCCATGGCTCCAGTGCATAACCAGCATCCCCCACCAGATGGCCATATGGGATGCCCCCACTGGCGAATGCCTAGTACAACTGTGTCAAATACCAGATGTGGTAATCATGATAGCTTCCAGGGCTGCCAGCACACACATTCATGATAATGCCCTGGGCATTGCACATAATGTGGCAGTTGATGGCAGGGAAGCCCTTGCAGTTTATGTAGACCCTACCCTGTTCACCAGGTGGTGATTTGATGTGGATGTGCATGCAGTCTATGGCAGGCACCCAGTACCTCCAGGTATTCTGCTACACAATGGAAGAGATGCATATTGTTGAGTCTCTCCTCATGGGTGTTGGGGAAGTAAATGTGTTCACTGGCATTTGGTAGCATGGCATCCAGGAACTGGTGGAGTACCCTGGATACAGATTCCTGTGAGATCCCCATGATGTCCCCAGTAGTTCTTTGGAAAGTACCTGTAGCTAGAATTCTTAAGGCTACGCATACTTTGGTATCCACTGGGATAGGTTCCCCTCTGTTAGTTCTAGGTCTGAGTTGAGGCTGGCACAGCTTGGTGATTTGCTGAAGTATGTCTCTGTCCACCCTGTAGCGCTCTACTATCTTCAGATCATGTCGCCCCTGGTAAGTTACCCTGGATCTGAACACTCTTCTCCTTCTCCTTGGTCTGTGGTGGTTATCAGCATTATCCTCCTCTCTGCCCTCAGCCTCTAGCACATACTGATGGATCAAAGCAATGGCAGCCCCTAACATTTTTCCAGTTAAAATTCCCTTGCATGTGTACACCAATGGTGCAGAGTTTGTGGGGAAAAAACAGACTGTAAGGTGTTTCCATAGTTTATACTGTTGTGCTGCAGTATGATTGGCTGACTATGATGCAGTCCACCTGCTGGCTATGTAATTCATTCTTGATTGCTTTTATTCTGCTCTTTTCCTTTTTTTCCCTTCCCATTTCCTCCCCTTTTATGCCCCAAGGTGCACCATACAAACCCCTGTGCCCAAATGTAAACAGTCCTGCTATTTCTGTTTTTTTTTTTTTTTTGGTTTGTTTTTTGTTTTAGACAAAGTGCGCACCATGCAAACCCATTTAACTAATGTAAACATGAAGAAATGGCCCTCCTCTGGCCAGGAACATGCTTATCATTTCATGGAATAAATCAATACAGCCTTAGACACACAGCCTTGCTTAGCTGTGCTTAGCTAAGCTTATCTGTCTGCCATAGGGCTCCAATGTGCTTACAACATGCCTGACACACCCCCTTCTTTTCATGTCTGTTGCTCCTGCTAATTACACTATCATGCTATAGCACCTACACAGTCAGGTGCAGTTTGGGACTTTGAAGATTTTTGTGATTTAGTAAATGTCCCCTCATTTGCATACCCCAGTGCCTTAGTCCGTAGTTACTGTACTAACACGGAGCCTTTCCCCTTGACAACCAGTGTTCCCTGGTGTTATTTTGATTCTGCATGCCATAGACTATAATGGCAAAATGCAGATTTCCCCTAAAATTAGGTTTTCACATTTTTTTTTATTTTTGGCACAATCCTGTTTGCGCGCCACTGCCCTATGCTTAAACGTCCGAGATCAGCCCAAAAAAATAACTTTGATTTTTATAAAAAAGAATTAGTTTTCCATGCCAATGGCCATATATTTGGCCATTGGCATGCCTAAACACTATAATACATGCTTTTTTGGGAGCTGTCATGCCTCCGTTTTGTTATTTGCAGAAATGTATTTGGTTAGTAACCGAATACATTTCTGCAAATAACAGTGTTCATGCATGGATACCTCTCTGCTTGCTGACTCACTAATTCACCTCATTTGCATGGTTTTCACCAGAAAATAAGGTAATTAGCATTCTGCAGCCATGTCCATGCAGGAACAGTGTAGGCATGCTCATGTATGTCAGATCAGCTGTTTGCTGGCTCGCTTGGCGGCCATATTCTTTGAAGGTTCCTGTTACACTGTTCCTGCATGGATTTTTAAGTTTAATGAATCCCGGGGAAGATTATTTTATGGCGTTTGATAAAATAAGCATAATTAATTTTGTAATCAAAATTTATCTGTGATAGTGGCATGTAGGAAGAATATTGCTCATACACTTTATCCTGTTTTGATATAGGAGTAATAACGAGATTTTTACACAAGGGAAGAATTACACTTTTATTTTGACCATTTACAAACACTCTCCTTTATAAATAAATTATACAATGTGGCAAGAATATATAATTTTCTGTAAGCATTACATCAGTTCCAGAAGCTTTACCTTCTTTAAGTTTTTTTTTTTTTTTTATCTTTCTTACTATGTTTGTGTTAGATATTGATTTCAATGATGCTCTGTACTAACATTAGTCATATTACTTTTGGTATTATTTGTGATAAACAGGTTATATAACAAAAGGATAAAACTGAGCTCTAAGAACAAGATGGAACTGTCTCAGCAGAGGAATAATTCCCTCTACAGCTTGAACAAGCAAATCAGAAATCTTGTAAAGTCCCCTAAAGCTAATTATGATTATGCATACTTAGCTAAGGATGATCATAAAACATTCTTTAACTACATCTAACATCTAAAAAGAATGCCCAGCTATGTGCTGAACTAGTAGTAGATCATACCACTCAGACTATACCAGAGTAAATTTCCCACCTCCTAGCTGATAGATTTGGTGCAAACTTCATTATCACTCCCACCCACACCAACAATACCCCAAAGCATACCTGCCACCAGTCCTCTGCCTAGTATCTCTAGAGATCAGGTCATATCTATGCTCTCCAAGGCCAGACATATTGCCTCAATGGGACCAGATAGCATCCTAGGTTGCTTATTAAGCAATATAAAATAGGACCTAGTGGACCCATTTGGTGTTCTCTGTAACCATAGCTGAGAACTGCCTTTGTTCCAGCAGAGTAGAGAACAGCAACAGTAATGCCCTTGCACAAAGGGGGGGGGTCATCAACCGACCTTTTGAACTATAAACCCATAAGTCTAACCAGCCTCATCTGCAAGGCTATGGAAAGAATCATTATGGGCCTTATCAACAAGGACATAGACGACCTTCAGACTTTAGACTCAACCCAGTTTGGTTTTGTTAAGGGTAGATCATGCTTATTAAACCTAGTAGACTTCTTTGAGAAAGTCACCAAAGCACTGGATAAAGATAAGATGGTGCATACTGCCTATCTTGACCTAGCCAAGGCTTTTGACACAATCCCCTACTCAGGTATAACTGAGAAACTCTCCCAGCTGGTAGTGATACACCAGTGAGTTCTCATATGAAAGAGCCACAGATGATACAGGATGAAACTGAAGAGAATGTGACATAAGAAGGTGCTCTGGAAATTTCTATTCAAAACCAACAGGAAATGGAGAACAAAAATGCACTCTCAATTTAGAAGAAATTATCTAAGAGAGGAGTTGCTTGATTTAATAGAAATTGACAGACATATTAAAATCAATGAAAGAAATAGACTATGGAAAGTGAATAAAACAAAAAAAGTTAGACGTTTGATAAAACATTTGAACACAGTAATTACAACTGTTCATAGAGATTCGTGTGATATAACAGAAGTAAATAGGATATATTACTGTACAGCTAAACTAATAACAGATAAAGTCTTACCACAAAAACACAGGGCATTAAGTTAAAGGAAAGAGAGAAATCAAACTATAATGCATTTAAGACAAGAAGTGTTACTGTTAGGAGAGTACAGAAGAGGAAAAATGTTAACAAAAATACTCAGAAAGATAGATGTGATAAAAACAATGCACAGTATCTAAACAGATCAGGATTTATCATGTACTGTCAACACAGGCAGAAAAACTTATAAGATATGCAGAAAAATGTAAAGGAAAAGTACAAAATAAGCCAAAAGCTGCGGTGGTGGTGTTGCGGTAGTGTTGTCACCTCACAGTAAGACGTCATCCTGTTCGATTCTCAGCTAGAGCATCTTCTGTGTGGAGACATGCATGAATGGGCGTACCTTCATTGAAGGTTGTGCATCAGAGCTGGCAACTCGGCATGGAAAAATCTACTACCAATCATTAGCGGACCAGAGTTCCGCTGTGGCGACCCCTAACTGGGAAAAGCCGAAAGACACAACATTGATGACCCAATAAAGTTTTACAGAGAATGGGGAAACAAGGTAAAAGTAATTGAAACACCACCAAAAATGAAGAAATAGATACATTTTGGAGAACTATCTATGAAGATCTTATGGAAGATAACAAATATGTTAAATGGATAGAAGTAGTAAAATAAAGAATAAGTTCAAATGTTAAGAATATGAAATGGGATGAAGTTGCGGCCAGATACAAAGTCAAGAAAAGATCGTTATTGGAAAAGCCCAAGCCCAGATGTAGTTCCTAACTTCTGACTAAGAGTACTAACATCTTTACATGAAGAGTTAGCCATGAGTAAAAACTATTTATATCTGCACCATGAACAGACACCAACCTAGCTAACAACAGGAATAACATTACTTCTACTTAAAAGTGAACTAGCAAGCTATCCTAAAAACTATGCACCAAAAACTTGCCTTTTGATGATGTATATAATATATGTTTGAATTGATGCCGAAAGAGTTTATAGTCATTTATAAGAAAACTCAATCATGGCAATAGAACAAACAGGTAACAAAAGAAGGAGCAAAAGATCATCTGTTGTTAAACAATGTCATAATGGAGAACTATAAAAAGAGTAACAATCTAAGTATGACATGGATAAACAACAAAAAAGCATTTGATAGTAACCCACATTCATAGATAAAAAAGTGCTTAAAATATATGACACACCCTATACTGACCAATTACATTACAGTGACCATGAAACAGTGGCAAACCACTTTGCAGTTAAGCCATGATAAAGGGCAATTTTTTATTCTAGGGATAAAACTTAAAAGGAGGATAGTCCAGGGTGACTTTTTGTCACTGCTGCTTTTTTGTCTTGCTCTTAACCCATTAAGCTTTTTACTTAACAGGTTAGGTCATGGCTACAATTTGGCTCCAAGACAACAACAAAGTGTAAAGACTTCTCATCTTTTTGTGGATGATTTAAAACTGTATAGTTCATCAGATGAGGAACATAAGCACAACTGCAAGTGATCAAAACTTTTTCAGATGATATAAAATGTTATTTAAGCTTGATAAATGTACAAAAACAGCTTTAAAAGCCAGAAAACTGCAGCAATCAGAAAACATCAGTCTGGATCAGGAATGCAATATAAAACAGCTTAAGCAAGATGGTGTATAAATATTTGGGAATTGTTGAAGGATCTACAATAAAACATGAACAGATATGAATAAAACTTATTTATTTATTTTACATTTGTTTATCGGGATTGTCCGACTGAGCTGAAGAGCCCTTTTTCAGCGGAGGCCCAGGGAGAAAAGATCCAACATATTATACAATTTTCATTATAAATTAGCATTAAACAGCAATGTTACAGGATTATTAGAAGGCATTAAGTAGCAATACAATGTTATACAGTGTCAATAATCAGGAGTATAGCATAACTATTTCAAGATGTATTAAAATAAATGTCATTAAGATGAGTATAGCTTTTGGGTAAATGGTTACAAAAACACAGTTTTATCATGATGTAGTTGCATGAAGGCAAGACAATTACAATAGAATGTTTCTCTGAGGCAATTTGCTTAATAGATTTTAGAAGACAGTAGAAAGAGTAGTCAAGGAAGATTAGAGAGAGCTAGTGAGAAGTGTGAGTTAAGGGCAGAAAGTAGATTAAGGTATGAGAAGTAGGGGATGTTTAAGGAGGGAGAGTGCAGTGGCAGGACCATTGACTTTTAAAGTGCTCTTTGGTGGCTGTCTTAAATTGTTTAGGATGTGTAAGGGTCCTGATTTCTAGTGGGAGCCTATTCCAGGCAATAATGGGGTGATAGCTGTACATGTTGCGTCCAAATTTGTAGATTTGTAGTAGGTCTTGGTTAGAGCTTCGGAGAGGTCTAGAGAGAGAATAATGGGAGATGAGAGGGGATAGTGCTGGGCAGTAGGAAGGCTGGTATAGGATAGAATGGATGATCTGGAGCTGAGAGAGAAGAAGCTAGTGGGGTATTTCAAGCCAGTTTAATTGTTTTAGAGAGAGACAGTGATGGGATTTTTAGGTTTGTTGGGCAGCAAATCTAGCTACCTTGTTGTAGGTAGATTCAAGTCTGGTCATGAGTGCTGAGTTAAGAATTTGAGAATTGTACATTAGACTGGGTAAAAGGTAGTTAAAAGCGAGAGTAATCTTGGCTTCAGAGGTAAGGGATTTTTTGTTATGGTAAAGGAGCACTAGTTCTGAATGAGTCTTTTTGATACAGTTATTAACATGCAAGTCAAATTTAAGCTGATTGTCAATGGTTACGCCTAAGAGCTTAGTACTGGATTCTGCCTGAATGGGAGTGTTATTAAGGGACTGTATGGAGAAGGAGGGTTTAATATTGTTGAACTTTTTAGGTAGGAAGAGTAACAGCTTTGTTTTTTAGGGTTAAGGATGAGCTGGTTGTTGGAGAGCAATGTTTCAACTAAGTTAAAAGATGCCTGAGTAGCTGAGAAGAGCTTAGAGGGAGAGTTGGCTGTGGTGATGACTGTAGTGTGATCTACGTATTGCACTAAAGATGATTGAGGACAGGAGGTATAGAGTTGATTAGTAAAGATATTAAAAAGTAAAGGCCCTAGAATAGACCCTTGAGGTATACCCATTTTGACAGGGAGAGGAGGGGAGAGTGCAGAGTGCCATCCCACTGATTAAAACTAAATAAAAGTTAATAAGGAATAGTTTAGAAGACTAAAATTAATACTAACAACAGTGTTGACATCTAGGAACAAAGTCCAAGCTATAAACCCATTTGCTCTTCCTGTCCTCACTTATAGTTTTAGAGTGACTGACTGGCCCCAAAAGGTGTTGGATTGGTTGGACAGGAAAACAAGCAAGATGTTTCATGCTCATCAAATAATTTATAAAAATCAGTGTATACCAAGACTATATAGTCCCAGTTCTGAAGGAAGTATGGGCCTCCTCAAAATAGATTACACATAGAGACTGCAATCATATGATGCATACATATCTACTGATCTCATAAGACCCAAATGTTGAGAAAGTTTTAAAACTTGAGGAGAATAAATCTAAGATGACTTCCCTGCTTAGGTTAGCAGAAGCAAATTGGTGCCAAGTGAGAATGGAAATCAAACAAGAAGTAGATAAAAATCAGGATGCAACTGAATATACCCAAAAACTAAAGAAAGAATATAAGGTGAAGGATCAGTTGAGAAGACAAGAAATGTGGAAAATGCATAAATATAGTTGCAAGTATAGAGAATTACTGGAACAACCACATGATGAACATGATTAAACACAGGAATGGCTAAGCAGAGGTGAATTTAAACTAAAAGATGAAAGGTTAATATTGCCAGACCAAGACAGTGAACTACATATACATTGGTATTCAAAGTCTGTTAAACGTGTGGGAGAAACAGATAAATGTATTTTTTGTAAAACAGAATTGGAAACAGTTGCACATCCTGTTGCTGGTTGTGATATACTAATGGCAGAAGGATTATATAATGAAAGACATAATAATGTGGCAAGACTGTTGCATTGGGGCTTGTGCAAACAGTATAATATTGAAGTAAATGAAGAGCACTGGAAACATGAGCCACAAAGCATTATAGAAAATTATGAGGTTTATATCACATGCCATCATCCATTACCAACAGTTCAAAAAACAGATACGAGAAAACCAGATATAGTAGCTCATGAATAGAATGCAAAAGTAGCATTGATCATTAAGATTGTTACACCTAGTGACAACAATTTCTTTCATGCAGAGAGACACAAAGACACAAATCACCAGGATTTGCAGGCAGAAATAGGACAATGTGGAAGATGGAAAAACAATAGGTCTTATTAAAATAATTTGCAATTGTACTTAAATAAGTTACCAATATATGTACCTTTGTATAAATTGCAGAAGGAGTCATTAATGGGCATATTGCAGGTGCTGAGAAAAGCACTTCTGACTAACATCAAAGACTGAAACAATACCAATTTCATGAATTTTAATCATACTTAGACATAGGAATGGGGTCCTTTTCTATCATGGTATTAGAAACCCAAACGACTTGGAGAAATTAAAAAAAAAAAATTAACCCTTATGTCATTGGGTGTGTAGACAATTGGCTCACCAACAGAACACATACTGTCAAAGTTGGTGACTCCACCTCTACCAGTAGACTTGGTATGCATGGAGTACAGCAAGGATCTGTGATGGGCCCCTTATCTATTTCTCGGATGTCCAGTCTAAAGTAGACAGCCTTTGGTTTACGAAGTTCACTGATGATTGCAAATTGGTATTACAGGAGGGGCTAACAAGACAAATGACTGGTGCCAAAGCCACAGTTTAAAATGAAACTCAAAAAAATATATATTATCATCCCCTTTGGCAAAGTAGAATTCCCTCCTAATTACAATATGAACAGCACCACCATTAAGTACAAACCAAGTGGTGCAAGATCTGGGAACACATGTAGATAGCAATCTGAACTTTTACCACCAAATTTCCATAGTGGTAAGGAAAGTCTTCTACATTGCACATCTCATATGTAAGGGCATCACATCCAGGTTTAAGTATGGTATAACTCCACTGTACTTGAATCTCATCAGACCATTAATAGACCACAATGCTCCCTTCTGTGTGTACTTTATCAGACACCTGCAGCAGCTGGAAAAAACACAAAGGTTTACCGCCAAGACAATACAGGGCCCCAAACCATGACTTATGTGGATAGACAGAAATCCCTTTCACTGTATTCTATACTGTATAGGCTGCTGAGAGGCGACTTGAGCCTAGCCTACAGGGCAGTCAATGACCCTCCCTCCAATGCAAATCCTATACATCCACAAGTCAAATGGCACAAGAGTCACTTGGGATCTTAAGCTAGCCTGTGACATTAACAAAACATGCTAGAGACACAGATATATATGTGTATGTGGAAATATATATATATATATATATATATATATATATATATATATATATATATATATATATATATATACACACATATATATATATATATATATATAGGTTCATAGGTTCATAGGTAGGTACTAGGCTATCGGCCCAAGGGCCTACATAATCCTAGCCAACAAAGTTCCCTGGCTTACACCACCCAAGAAAGTTATTTTCCTGTGCCACTGTCGAGCAGAGACACAGAAGTGATCCACGGAGTGTATTTCCTATTTCCCTTCCACTCAAGATTTTTCTTGAAGAGTGCTAATGAAGAACTTTGCTTGACATAGATGGGTAGCCTGTCCCAGAGTATGGGAAGTCTCTGGAACAGGAATCTATCCCTCCAGCATGTCCTGTTTATTGTGGTGACAAGGTTTAGGTCCCTAGAGCGTGTAGCTCAGAGGGATTGGGATTTCTTTAGGTGTAGCGTGTCCAACAGCTCTGGGTTTGACATAGCTTTATATGTTAGGCAGAGATCACCTCGGAGTAGGCAATATGCTACGGAGTAAAGCTGGAGTTTTTTGAGGTGATCAGTGTAGGGCATTTATTTGAGGCCAGCAATCCTCTTTGTGAGGAACTTCTGTGGCCTTTCCAGCTGCTGCAGATGTCTTGTGAGGTACATTCCAAAAGGGGTGTTGTACTCTATAATAGGTATAATGAGTGTCGAGTAGAGGGGAACAATGACCTCTTTTTTTCTGGATGAGAACCCTTTTAAGATGAGGTGTGCCACATAGAAGGACTTCCTGACTACTGTGGTGATGTGACTATCAAAGGAGAGACTACTGTCCACCTGGGTCCCAAGGTCTCTTATCACACATTCGGTGTTAAGTAGATTGCTGCCTATGTGGTAGTTCATAGGTACAGAGTTTTTACCAAAGGGGATGACACTGCACTTTTTGGCATTGAGCTTGAGGCCATGGCTCTGACACCAGGCATCTGTCTCAACGAGGCCCTTCTGTAGGATGTCCACATTATTTGGGGACTTGACTATGGCTCCTAGTTTGCAGTCATCTGTGAACTTCGTTAGCCAGAGGCCTCCTGTGTTAGCCTGTACTTCAGAGAAGTAGATACCATACAGGAGAGGTCCCAGAATGGAACCCTGTGGTACTCCACTTGTCACTGCTTTGAGGTCAGATTTGGAGTCTGCAACATTTACAGTGTGGGTTCTGTCAGTGAGCCATTGGCAACCCATCTTGTGATGTAGGGATTTCTACCTAGTTTAGTGAGTTTAGCTATAATTCCAGAATGGGGGGTGGTGTGGAAAGCCTTGGCGAGGACAAGATAGGCTGTGTGAACCACCTTACCCTCATCTACGGCTTTGGTGACTGCCTCAAAGAAGTCGATCAGTTTCAGGAGGCATGATTTGCCTTTCACAAACCTGAACTGGGTGGGATCCAGAGTTTGCAGGTTACCAATGTCTTTGTTTATGTGTTCCATGATGATACGTTACATGGCCTTGCAGACCAGGCTCGTCAGGCTAATAGGTCGATAGTTCCCGGGATCAGTGCTGGCTCCCCTTTGTGGAGTGGGATAACTGTTGCTGTGCACCATTCAGTGGGCACAAAGCCTGATGTGAGGCTATTATTGAACATGTTCCTTAAGTGGGGAGCCAGTTTGTTCTGAAGTTCATGTAAAACATAGCCTGGATTTTGTCCATTCCCATGGATGCTGTGTTTTTGGCTTTAGAGAGTCCAGCTTTTACCTGCATAGTTGTGATTATAGGGACTCTGCATTCTTCCTGTATAGACATGGGCCCTTTAGGGGGTGAGGGGGGTAAAGTTAGCAGTGAACTTAGCTGCCAGGATGTTGGCAATATCCGTTGGTTCTGTAATCTTCGTGCCATTGTACTGTAACTCAGAGCAGATCTGGGTGTTGTCATCAGGATTCTTGACATAGCTATAGAATGCTTTGTGGTTGTTCTTAGAATTAGTGGTGATTTAGTTTACATAGCTAGCTTTGGAGGATCTTGTAAGGGATCTCAGCTTCTTACTGAGGCTGACCAGGGAGCTCCTCCACTCATGGGATTTTACTCTCTTTTGCAACAGTTTCTTCCTTCTGTTGTACAGTTTGTTTATGGCAAGGGACCACCAGATTGGCTTCCTTTATTTAGAGGATAGCGTCTTGGTTCTGTTTTGGATAGCACGAGTGCATTTGTATAGGATTCAGCAGTTGTAAATGTATTGCCCATCTGCATGGGTGTCATGAAGTTCACCACTTCTGTCTTAAGAAGCATGAAGTTGGCTTTGGAGAAATGCTTTACCTTGGTTTCTTTAATGGGGGGTGGGGCGGGATGTGGATATCAAGGGTGATTAGCTTATGGTCGGATCAGACCAATGAGGAGTTGACTTCAGGTGTGAAACACCAGTCACTCATGTTGGTAATGACTAGGTCTAGGATAAGTTTGCCCTTGGTGGAGGTGTGGATTAGTTAATCCAGTTCATTGGAGTTTATGAATTCCAGAAAGCGTTGAGCTAAGGAGTTGGTACAGGAGTAGTTTTCCCAGTTAATGGTGGGGTAGTTGAAGTCACCCTTTATTAGGGTGTTTGGTTGAACCCTAATATTTTCCAGTACATCAAAAAAAGAGGAGTGGGAATCCTGGGGCATGGTGAGGGATATGTAGCAAGCTACAATTTGAATTGCAGTTTTGCCCAGAGTTAGTTGCACTTGGATAACCTCGGATGCATTACACTGAGCAACTAGCGTGGAGGTGTGGATATCCTTAATGAATATGAATACACCTCCACCTTTGGTGTTTCAGTCCCGGTTACATGGCAGAAAAGTGTGGTATGCATTATAGCCTGGTAGTGCAGGGGTGCTCTCTGGAGCCTTGAACCAGGTCTCAGTCACTGCACAGATATCGATGTTCTCCATTTTAAGGAGTGCCTCGAGTGAGTGCATTTTGAGATTTGGACTTCTAGCATTGTGTAGCATTACCCTCAGTTTTTGCTTTCCTGTTCCTGTTATGGTGGTGAATATGTTATTTGAACCTTGCCTAAAGAAGGTACTATAGGGGCAGCAAGATCCTTAGCCAGTATCTTGAATCACAGGGGTGAGAGGTGCAGGTCATCTGTGGCAAAGCATTGTGGTCTGTCGACCATGTCATCCCAAGCAGACAGATACTGGATCCCCTTAGAATGACACCAGAAGCTTAGCCAATTGTTGAAGTTAGTCATTTTGTCCTTGTACTGCAGTATCATTCTGGGCAATGGCAGAATGCTACTCAGGGCTAGAGTCATACCTGCCTGGGCTACAAGATTGGAGAGCTCTTCCATGTCTCTTTTCATGTATTCCAGGGAGGTACATCTCAGGTCATTCACACCAACATGGACAATGACAGAGTCATATTTGTACTTGTTGTGGAGTGACCTGAGTGCATGGGCTATGTGGCGGATTCTGGCACCTGACAGGCAGCTGACAGTAACCTTCTCCTTGTTTAGCCTGGTGAGTAGGACATCAGTGTGCCTGACTATCGAGTCACCTATGACTAGTGTATTGGGAACGTTGTTTGGCCTTATTGGCTGTGGTTGAGTGGCACACTGAGTCTGTGTACTGTGTGTCATTTGGGTTGTGTTGGGGGATGGAGGTTGCTTGCGTTTCTGCTTTGGAGGTCTCTGTTGCTTAGACAGATAATTATTGAGAGCCTCTGCAAATGGTTTTGTGTTACTATGTGTGGATTTTGGTGGTGTAGATTTAGTGAGACTATGTGATGAGTGTGGTGTGGTGCAAATGTTTACCTTATCCCATGACTGTCAAGTTCAGTCTTGGTTGGAGAGAGATTTAAATCCAATTTGGCTAGATAAGTGTATCTCTCACAGGTTGTAGTGTTGGGTGGTAGGAGGAGAGGGTTGTCTGTGTACATGAGGCAATTTCTACATTGCCTCAAGATGCCCAGATTCATCAGATAGATAGGAGAGAACACTGAGAGCTGACCCTTGGACATGCCTCAATAAAAAACCTATATATATATATATATATATATATATATATATATATATATATATATATATATATATCTTCCAGAGATCGTTGCTACTCTGGAATAAAATTCCATTTCACATGAAATAGAGCTTCTCACTGAGCCTATTTAAGTGCAACCTGGACAAATGGATGGGAGACCACAAATTCACCCAAGAGGTGGCACCCATATCCATCAATGGACAGCAATAGTCAGTGATGATCATAGTCTAGATATTATATGCATTTATATGATTAGCTTTATTTGAAAGTTAAAGTTTGCTGCCAGTCTGCGTCAGTTTTAACTACCTCAGAACTGTAACTGCTTGCCCCACTTCTGTTCCATACTATTTCCTAACATGCACCTCACATCTCTAATATGTCAAGATAGATTTGTCAAAAGTGTTTTCACAGCATACTTATGGTATAGTCAATATGTTTTCCATCCTCTATTTATAGAGTGTAGTACGTTAATCTCTCAGTCTTCCCCTTCCACCAGTAAACCAACAGATCAAAACAGTTAAAAGCAGAGAGTATTTAAAAAGCAAGCTGAATATTAAGAAAATCTGCTTTATTACAAAACATTGTCATGTCTTAATCACATACTCCATGAATTACAAACTGATGTTCAGTATACCACTTGTATAAGGCGATCTTTTCTGTGTGCCCTTCTGCTTTGTGAGTGAACATGTCCAAGATTCCATCAAAACAACAAGGACCAGAGTGGAGCCAAGATAGCTAAGTGAAAGCAGCATCTGTTTAGAGCTCTGTAGAATTACTCTTAAATACAGGAAAATAATTTACTTATCGAAAGAATTATATAGTTTTTATAGATATTTACTTAGGGTATTTTCCCTGATTTTGAAAGGTTTTATAAAGGTTTACCTATCAAATGAACTTTGAGACTGAACTGATGACTGAAAATAAGTAAGCCTAAACACTTTCATGCTGACATCTCTTTGAGAAAAGACTTACAACTAGTAACATCAACTCTACCTATTCCACCGTCAACTTCTCCACTGATGTCCATTATTATAAAATTTCTATCTTATACAGATAAAGAATTGATACTTAAAACTGCATGGAGAAAGCTCCCTTGAAATGTAAATAAAATCTTATCAGATTTGATAATGATTATTCTTCAAAAACAGTAGATAAGAAATAACACTGCTGGTCTCTTCTAAAAGCTTTAAGACAAAATAGTTTCAAATATCAGATTCTCTTTTTTAACTAAAACAAAAATACAATTATCTAGTGGTATAAGAATCTTTAATAATCTAGAAGAAGCTTTTTTGACTGTAAAAAAAACAATGATCTACTATCTTTAACAGAGGACATGGATTGGTCTTCTCCTTCCTTGAAAAGAACTTCAGACAAAAACTCAAGGGTTGATATGAATAAAAAGAAACAAAAAAATGACTTTATCTCAACTTCATCTAGGAAAACTTTAAAGTCTACAATTACAAAATAAATATCCATCCTGATCTAACTTTCCAGGCATTTCTGACAATTGTTCACTTTTGTTTATTTTCTTTCCTGATGTCTCAAAGTATATGCAACATTATCACTGTGACTTTTAATGATGCTGAAATATTTATTTAATTTTTATTGAACTTACAGTAAAGTTTAAAGATTCATAAATTAATTGAATATAAGTCTTCCATTAAGTGATATTTTAAATATGTATTTGGATATAAACTATTTGCCATGAAATCTGCTCTGATTGAAGTTTGGTCCGGTGAGTTTACATGCAGAGTTGTCTGTGTCTTTTTTCTTTTTATCTTTTTCCTCTTCCTCCTTGTTTTCAGACTTGCTTTTACATCAACTTAGATAAAAATGTAGTATTTCATAGACTGCTGATGTTTGATATTAATCTTTATTTTTCTTTAGATGTCTTGAATGATATGCTGCTTGTGATTATTGTTAAAGGAGAATTGTCAGTGTGGTTCACACTTCATGGTTGCCTTCCTTGTTGAATTTTATGAGTTTTTTTTCCTATCAAACTAACATTAATATGCTTTCTTGACTATAATTTGTCATTTAACATATTAACTGCTTGACTTATGCTGCTTAGTGTGAGCTTTCTTTGCTGTTTTCTTAATGTTTTTTCTCTCTCTTCAACTTTTTCCTCCATTGGTTAGATATACACCTGGGCTACTAAACATGAAGTCACCTCTACACTTATGAGTTACTTTTCCAAAACAGTTAATGTTGAGATCCTACAGAGTCTGCAAACTAAGGAGCTGTATTATTAAAATATGGAGGCTATTTCTGATATACATCTGCCCATGTCTATATTCTTAAGTTAATATTAGAACATTGAAATATGCTTTGTACTCTGACTCTTGGGTTTTCCTGGAAGCAGTTCATCTCTTCTATCTGGGTATGTGCATAAGGAGAGGTGTATTTTCAGTCTTCCTGATTTCTCTCTCTGACAATCTCTTGAACAGAAAAGGTGGATTGTCATGAATAGGAGTACAGGTGGAATAAATTTAGAGAAAGGAGGAAAACATGACTGCCTAATAACCTTTTCCATAACTCATACTACCTAAATTACTGTAGATATTCATTATGTCACAACAAGTGGTTATTCTTTTGTAACTGACACTGTAGTGTGTTATTGTTGCAACAAACCTTATATTCAGTCCTGAGCTACTGCATTATCTTATTGTAAGCATACATATGGATTTGAAATGCTTGCAATCATTTCAGTTGATCATACTTAATCATTAAAAATATAATTGAGTTTACCGTCATGCAAGCCAGAACCTAGCAGTACTTTAATTGATGTATACCTAGTAACTTCTAGTAGCTGTATGATGAGTCATAATTGTTCATCAAGGAATTAAAACCTTGGATGATTTCTGAACTAAATTCATTCATGGAATTCAATAATACAACAAAAATAGATATAGTAATCATTTGGAACTCAATAAAAGTCTGTATTTTGGGAAATATTTAATTTGGTATAGAAATAAAATTAAAGCAGGGGAGTTAGAGCTACAAAATCTTCAAAATCAACTTCTTGTTGCCAAATCTAAAAATATTAAAAATAATAAATTTACTATACAAGAAATAGAAACGTTAAATACAAAATACTCATATGTTTTAACACATAAATCAAGTCTAGCTTTAGAAAGATTAAAACAGAACTCTTACTCATTATCTCCTAAACATATGCATAATCTTTCCAGAAGAGACAGGATACATTCAAAATTAATTAATATTTTAAAGATTAGGCATGAAAGATACAAAAAATTATATACTACTGGCATTTCAGAAATCCTTGATGCTTTTAGATTTCATAACACAACACTAAAATTTTATCACATCAACTTCAATATTACATTTTGACAATCTTGAAATTAAGAAAACCCCATCAAAAGTAAAAGATTATGTAAATAAAACTGTATCTTATAAAGAAGTAGTAGCTAAAACTAAAAAAAAATTAAAACCCACCAAAACCCCAGGTATAGATGGGATAATTATGGAAATATATAAATTTCCCTACTCATATCTTATCCTTATTTCACAAAGCATGTATTGAAATTCTATCTCAAGAAAAGATTCCTCCCCCATGGAAATATTCTGTAATTACCCCAGTACTAAAAGATAATAATGATTCACAAATGTGTTCATCTTTTAGGCCAATTTCACTTTTAAATAATGATTATAAGATTTTCATGTCCATTATTACTGACAGAATAAAAGAGCCCATAGCTCAATTAATTAATCTGGATCAAACAGGTTTAATATATCAAAGGCAAACACATGATAATATTAGACATATTTTAACTCTTATAGATCTTCTGAATACAAAGAACACAGAAGCTCTATTAATTAGTCTTGATATCAAAAAGTCTTTGATTCTCTAAATTGGGATTATTTGTTTAAAACCTTAAAATTATTTGATTTCTCAAAAAAAATTCACTTTTAAAGAATATTTATAAAACATAATCTAGCCTATGTGAAAACAGGTCCTTTCACTTCTGAATATATTTCTTTGACTAAAGGTACCAAATAAGGTTGTCCTCTTTCTCCAATTTTATTTACCTTAACATTTGAAGTTTTTGTCATTTTAATTCAACAAACCAAAACATTAATGGTATAGAAGTCTATAACATCTAGTCAACTAAAATCATGCTATTTGCAAAGGATATTCTATTAACACTTTGCAATTCAGAAACACTTCTTGAACTAGAATCTATTACAGAATCATTTCTATCTATTTTGGGACTTTATTTTAATCAATTTAAATCTAAATTCATAATAATAAATGAAAAGAAAAAAAACATTATAGATATAAAAAGTGCATCAATGGTACACAGCTTTCCTCAATTTAATATCTAGGCATTAAATGACTGTCTTCTATAGATAAAATAAGGACTGCTAATTATGATAATATCATAAATGTAGGAAAAATATATCTCTACATGAAATAAATGTATCATTTAATTTGAAAATAGACTTCAGTTAATAAACATAATTCTTTTCCCAAAAATATTACATATACTCCCAGCCCTGTTTCTCTTTCCAAATAAACAACACATTCATGTAATAGTCTACTTTTAAAATTCCTTTGATTTCCTCATAGGCCCAGAATAGCTTTTTTTGTATCATATATGACTTTGGAATCATGGTGGAATCATTTTTTTTCAGATATAGATACTTATATAAAAGATTCAATATTTAAAATGATATTAAATTGGATTGACCCTAATTATAAATCAAATTGGAAAACTTTACATTTAACTATTCTTAATAACAAGAATAGTATCTTAATTAATTATGTTCCAACTAGTTTAGATAGTTTTTTGGCATTATCTGTGTAATCTAATCTAATATAAAGTCTTTCTGTCTACAGAACCAAATACTTAAACCTTATACTAAAATCTTTTAAAAATATGATTATTTCTAATATTGGTTTAAAATTTTGGTTTGAATCCATAATCCCTTTTAGTATCAATCCCCCGGATTCACGAATCCTCCGTGTAAGACTTACTAAGTCTTGCTAGGAGGCTGCAGTTGAACAGTATGACGTCAGCGTGCCATGAATATTCATGAGGGCATGCTGACTCAACCGTAAGTCTTACACGGACAGGGTAGGAAAGCAGGGGGCGTGTCCAACTGCCGAGCAGTCTAAACGGCCACACCCCTGCAAGGTTTGTAAAAGGAGAATGAAAGCACAAAAGAGCAAGTCCGCTTAAATGTCCTAGCACCAAACACTACACTCCCTGACATTATAACCCCCCATCACAATTATGAAAAGTAAAAAATAAATTTTATTTTTTTTTAATTCCCAAAATAGCTGCCCGTATTTGCGCGTGTGTGAGTGGGTGTGCCCATTGCTTAGCTGTAGTTAGCAATTCCAACATGGAAGAGCATAAGAAAGAATGTTTATGCAAATCACACCAAATCGCAATAGCGTAATGGTAGAGCATTTGCACAAAGAAGAGGCATTCACGGTTCGAGCCTCACCACTCCCCTTCTTATTTATGTTTTAAATCAGTACATGGAATAATACCAGACACATATGATTAAAATATCAGTAAAAAGCAGTGAAATGGCCAATGTATCAGTGAACAAAATATAAAATTTTTAAAGGATCCTGATACATAATTGCTTGCAGTTAAGCAGCGCTTTACCCAGCAGAATAGAGTTGCCCATAGTTTAACAGCACTTTACCCAGTGCAATAGAGTTCCCCATAGTTTAATAGCACTTTACCCAGGGCAATAGAGGTGCACATAGTTTAATAGCGCTTTACCCAGCGCAATAGAGGTGCCCATAGCGAAATAGTGCTTTAACCAGTGCAATCTATTTGCGTGGACGTGCGTGCCATGCCAAATAGCGCACCGTAGGGCAACATGGAGCAACGTAGAGCAAAGTTGCTTAAACACAACCACACCCCCTAGCCTGTCTGGACAGTATGAAAATAAAATGACAAGGTTCGAACCCAGGACTCTGTGCATCCTAATCAAAGAACAGAACCACTAAGCCATGACAACTTAGGAGAAACAGCCACTGTTAACATACATATACTTAGTAATGGTAGATTAACCATTACTAAGCAGGTCTGCAGTCAGCCGAGAATTTTCAAAAATGGACAATCACAAAAAAGTGTGGGAAATGCGGCATATTTAAGCACCATAGGCGGGAATACTCGCCATAATTGATTGTAGCTCGCATCTGCAGTTAGAATGGCTGGTGCAGGAGAGGGTACACGCTTCCGAGCGCAACGTTGGGGCATCAAGGAGTCAAAATACATGGTTTTGCTCCTTGTCCACCGTCATGAGTCAAGACTCCTGCAGGGCCAGTTCCAAGGGACAGAATACAAGACAGAGGTTGGAACCGGTTAGCTCATGACCTCACCAGTGTCACAGGCATTCCTTGGACTGGTGAGCAGGTCCGTCACCACCATGCAGACCTGAAGAGACGGAAGCAGGACCACCTGAACCAATGGATACAGGAGGCCCGTGGGATGCAGGATGCTCCACAACTGAGTAGGTAGCCATGGAATGCAGTATGTAGGAATTGATAATTGATTCTGTATAATGGATAGGTATGTCTCAATATCCCTTAATTTACTTTACAGCTGCAGGTGACTGTGCTGCAAATCAGCAAGCCTATTCAGATAAGCTGCTAAGGCTGCACCACCAGGCAGGTTAGTGATTATTCTGCATGTATTGATATAAAAATAGGGAAGAGAGCATGAAATAAAGTGCTGTAGTCCAATAATACAGCCATAAATGGCCTGAATAACTCCTCTGCATGTACTGTCAGATAAAAAAGTCAGAGAGCCAGAAAAAGAGAGTAGTAACCCATTAAGAAAGGTAACATATATCTGGAATAATATCTCTGCAGGTATTGTCATATAAAATAAGTGAGTGAGCCTGAAAAAGAGTGCTCTAACCTATTAATAAAGGTATAATATGTCTTGAATATGTCTTCCATATGCACCATTATAACAAATAAAGGAGTGAGCCTGTGGAAAAGTGTGTAATGTCATTAATAAAGGTTTAAAACCCGGAGTGTGTCTGTGTCACTTAGTGTGAAATGCTGTTGTACCCTTGCATTATACAAATAGTGCTGTTTTAAAAAGTGCTGGCAACCCAGAGTTGTGTAGTCCCATATAAACTGGCTGATGGAAGTGCTAGTAGCTGTGAAGCATATATACAGTCCCCAACAGTCAGTTACTGGCTGGCATGCATAAGTAAATCTGGCACATGGGTAGCATGTTAATATGTTCCCCAGAAATGTGAGTGTGTGTCAAGAAATGCAGGATTCTGTACAAATAGAAGTGAAAATGTCATGTGAAAACATCCAGATATGTAGATAAAGAAATATAAATGTAATCAAGGAATATGTAGCAGTAACATCTGTATCTTGGACAGTTAGTATGTCAGATATAGGTCTGGAATATATTGAACTAGCCAAACCCATTGCACAACCTAATGCATGGTGGCAAGTGTAATTATACATGTAGGGGATATACACCTGCAGTCACTAGGAATGTAGTGTAGAGTAAAAGTAATTATAAGATGTTAATTGAGGTTTTTTCTACACCCTACTGTATGTACATAAACCATGCAATTCCACACCTCAATGGGTATGTGTAATCTTAAATATTTTTTGGGACATATGTCCTATTGTTCTTTAAATATTTGCATTCACGTTGATGCATGTGCCCTGTTCAAACCCCACAATCATGGTGGCCTGTTGCTACCAAACATCCCTGCATGCTGTTGGAATATCCACTGTCGTTCAATATATGCATGTGTTATGCTTGCTGTTCATCTGTTGGAACCATGGTGTGTTGGGTTAATGGGAATATTACTGCATGCTGTTACAACTAATCTGGAATGCTATTGTTTATGTTGTAATTAAACACACTTAATCACAGAACGTATGGGAAGGCCGGTCTCAGCGGACCCACCTGTCCCTCCTCAGCTGGTGAGTGCACCTGGCACCAGCAGGTCTGGTGCCCAGCCCGGGCTCCCCTCCTCCATTGGTCCTGTGCCACCTTTGAGTGGAAGCGCTGCAGGGGATGGTGCTCATCCCCCCCATGCAAGCATGGGTGGAGAAGGGCCACCTGTCACCCTTCGAAGGGTCCGGGCTGTGGTGCATTGGGAGATTCAGCGTTCAGTCGCTGATCCCCTATGCCAGTTCGAGGTGAGAGTGGTGCACCTCCCGGGTGAGCCTGCCCATTCTATGCAACCCCAGCACAGCCACCCTCAGGGCTGTGAAGGTGCAGTGGTGACTGCCCATGGGTGGGGATCTCAGTTCCACTGTTACCATCTGTGGGCTCATGGGCTTGCGATTTCCAAACATCCGTCCCCGTTAATTGTGTTCACCCACCCCATGTGTCATACACCACCCCTGTATGCGTCTTGTCTGTCTTGTCTGTTTACCTCCCCAACCTACCTCCCCGAACATACCTACTTCTTCTATCTCACTTTCCACTCTCACCTGAAAAAAAAAAAAGGGGGCAATCTGTACCCACAAAAAAATTACGCCCCATACATAGCTGCCCATTTTGCACACATGTCCACTGGACATGTAAACTGATAATTATAATTGGCAATACAACATACTTTGTTGTCCTCACCCCTCTCCCAGGGGTGGAAAGTTTCAAATTTCACTCCAAATTTATTGCATATGCACAGCTGTTGCTGGTAAAGAAATGGGCAGCTATGGACCTTCCCTACACCCGTCCTGCACATCCCGAGCTTGTTTACCTACTGTCTGTTCCTCTTTGTGCCCCCTTTTTCACCACTTTTCTATCTCCCCATTTTCTTTTCTTTAAAAGAAATTAGTGCGGGGGTTAGCGGGAGTAAGCAGTTTTAAGCGGTAGTAAGCGGGTTTAAGTGAGTGTGCGCATGTGTGCGCTTAGCTAAGCATCGCTAAGCGTCATGCAGACCCATGCAAACCTGCTTACAACTGCTTAAAAGTGCCTTAGTCACTCTAGGGAAAGGCCCTTGTTCTGCTCAGCAGCAAAAGAAAAGACCTCTGCCAGTCTCGAACCCCAGACCATTGACACAATAGACTGCATGAATTACCACTAAGCCACAGCAGATATACAAATAACTTGGTGCTGACATAAATATGTCATGCATTACAATGAGGGAATGGAAATGGAAATTAGGAATAGTATAACACAAATCCTGTTCTGTGGGTCTTTACCAGCAGTTGTTGTGGAATTGCATGACATGACTGTGAAAAGAGAACCAGCCATCCAAGCAGGGAATAATGTTACAGTAGCACCTTACAAACACCACACAGTATCAGACCAGGATAAATACTGGCAAAGTTGACTAGGGCAGAGGGCAGACACCCCAACTGTGACTGCTCTATAGGGGTGTCCCTGATTTGTAAACAAATGTTAGCTGTTCCCCACTGAATCACTCTGGAAAGTAATAACTTTAGGCAGACAAGTGTGGAGTCACACGTAATGAATAATCTCAATAGGTGAGAGCAGACACTGCTTGCACGTCAGAAAAGGTGTAGGTATACATATGCTCTGATTCCCAAGAAAGTCTCAACTGCAATATGTCTGTAATATATTGCATGAGTATCTAACATATATGTACCTTTTACTGAGGCCATTCAAATACATACCTGAGAGTATCTGAGGCCTGGCAGAGGCAGAAACACACAGGTGTATCAGCATTACTGCTGTTACACACTCTGCAAATAGCTTTGGAAGGAGTTCCACAAGTATGCCCTTATGTAGGAGTACAACACAGAAATATCACAGGATGTAGCCATGTACTGCTAACAACCAACTGTGAGAATGCCAATGTGCCAGTGCTGAAAAGACTGGTGTGGTGCACAGGCAAAGTACAATAGGATAACCTCTAGCTGCCATTTGGATATGTCCACAGGTGGGAACTACACAGACAGACTACTTGCCTTAATAGTCTAACAGGTACACAGCAATCCTATATGTTCAGCAAGATAAACCTCACATGATAATAAAAAATGCTCTATGCAGTTTTGCACCCCTACCCAAAGGTACAACACACCTGTGAATTCAGGCAAAAACAGGGTGTTGGTAGGCATACTCAGTACTAAAATATGTCCAGTTGTGTTGAGCAGCCTGTGCTAATTGCAACACAAACAAACCACAAACTGTTCAAAGGTGAGTAACGTAATAATTACAGTGTAGCAGTTCACAAACACTGCATGTGCCACAGGAATACAGTGCACTAACCACATTTGTATGGCAGTTAAATGTCTAATTCAGAAAGAAAGTACATACTCCCATGTATCCTGTGTTAGCATTTGGAGGGACGAGTACATGTCTACACTGAGAAGTGTGTACTGGAAGCAGCAACATTCAGGTTTGTGTACAACATGCATATCACTGGCTACAACCCTAGCTTCAGATAAGAGACATATACCAACCTTCTGACTGACACAACGGTGTCCAGAGCAAACAAGCATGGGCCCCACCTTGGAAAGCTGAAAGGGCTACACCTACCTAACCTAGCATTTTATAGCAGTGGGCTGCAATCACAGTGAGTAACGCAATCAGCACACAGCAGGCAGTATGCAATTACTGAATGGTGGGCAGCAACTGGTGAAGAGGCTGTCACATGCACAAGTGCAGATACCTAGAAACGCAGGCTGTACCTGTTGTCCACACAGGCAATAATATCATTGCAGGTACAGGGAGATAGAGAGCGAGAGTGAGAGAGAGAGAGACACAGGCAGACAAAGACAAAGACAACAGAGAGAGAAACCGAGACAGAAATAGAAACAGAGGGAGAAAACCCAAAACAAACAACCAACCCGCCCCCCCCAAAAAAACTACAAAACTGTAACAGACAGAGCAGGGAAATACAAAGGTATGGTATGTGTAACTCATATGTATGTGTTGGCATGTAGTAGATGTTCCTGAAGAGCACTCTACACACTGCAAATCATCCATGTGTGGCAGCAGTACATTTCTATCTGTATCTGCATATGTGCATAGGGCAAGGGACATACTGCAACTGTTAGTGAAGGGTGGACAGATATCTGTTGCTGAAGGTTGTTATGTGCATATATCTATGTAGGTCGTAGTGTGTGGCATAGAAAACAGCATGCAGTGCTGATATATGTCATGTGCTAGTTAAACGCTGTGGGACTGATTTGTCAGATCTGCTGTGTTAGAGCCAGTGAGGCCTGCTAAAGCTACATGGGCCAAGGATACCCACATGCATTCTGCACAACACTGTGCAATATAATCACATAACTGTACATCCCACAACTGTCGCATAACTGATATCCCCACCATGAAAGTGGACTGTACATGTGCCTATATGTACATCTATGTGCACAGCAATGGATGTGTACATGTATGTATATAGATATGCATACATATATATATATATATATATATATATATATATATATATATATATATATATATATATATATATATATATATATATACATAAAGAGAGAGAGAAAGAGAGGCATGGGGCCATATGTACTGCAACAGGTGTGTGGTGACCAAGGCATGGACTGTAGACAAGTGTAGATACTGCAGTGCCATTCCTCCTTTCCAAAACACTGTACCCATTAACTACCACATAGGTAGAGATCTACCCAACACCGAAGGTGTGATAAGGGAACATGGGACACAGGTGGACAGTAGCCACCTCTTTGATAAAGACAGTGCCACACTAGACCTGTAATCTGTGTGTGGTATGTGTCATGACAACAGGTGTGTCATCTAGGGAAATATACATCAGTGTTCTCCTCTACTCATCACAATGCCCTGTGTGGGATGTACCTCACATGACAACTACAGCAGGTGGAAGGGCCACAGACATACCTCACAGAGGGTACTACTGGCCACAAGCAGATGCCCTATGCAGACTGACTCACAAAACCACATCCATACTGTATTGCATACCGGCCATACAGAGGTGACCTCTGCCGGACATACAGAGGTATGTCACATCCATAGCTGGGTGACAACCACCATGGCAACATATCACAATCCCTCCAGGATACACGCCCTAGGGCCCTAAACCTCGTCAGCTCACTAAACAACACATGCTGGAGGGATACGTTCCTATCTCAGAGATATGCCATACACTGGAATAGACCACCTAGCAATAGCAAATAAGGCTCCCTATTAGCAGTTGTCATAAATACCCCTGAGAAGTGTTTGGAAGATTGGTAATACACCCCAGGAACCCCCTTTGTGGTTCTGGTTGGCAGGGGCAAGTGAAATCAAAGTACATGTGTGTCAAAGGCCAAGGTAGCATATGGCTAGGTTGCCGTAGGCCCTAGGGCCAATAGCATATAACCTACTCATGACACTATGCACTCACACATGTACTCAATGCAATACCTGCTATGTGAGGTTGAATAAGTGTAACGCTGAATGTGTGCAAGGTCTGTAAAGGTGTGATAGGTTAGTGTGAAGTTGTATCTGACATGGTAGTGTCTATCCTAGCTGTGACGCCAGGGAAAGATGTGTATTGTACTGTTAGGCAAACATAGTAGTATGGCATACGATGTGACGTAGTTCCTTGTTGATGACCATGGTGTCTCATTGTAGGCTAAAGCAATACATGTATGCTTAGTGAGTGGTACTGCTGGTGAATCCAACTCCCATAGGAACTGTAGTACTAACTGAAGCTGTAGGCTTAAACAGCACAGTATGGTGTGTATTCACATTGCTTGGAAACACTGTCATCTGTGTTTCCTGTAGTCTGCACAGAGGACAAATCTCAGGCATAAGGGTCTGTAAGTAGTGGCACACAGTACCATATGGTACACAGGTAATGCTCATCTGTGTTGGCATACAGTGGTGCATTGTATGTTTGTCTGATGTGTGTGTAATTATGCCTGTACCATGGCTGCAATCATATGTTTGTTACAGGGTATACGTGTGTATCCATCAACATATATACTCTGTGACAGCAGTATGCCACCTATAGTAACAACTGTACACATATGTTAGGCAGGGCTATGGCATCAATGACTAGTGTGGTTGAATGGTACTACTGTAACTGTACTTTACATTCATTGCAATGGATGACATCTCTGTTCGTGCATTGGCATGATATATACCCCTGTGTTGAGGTTGTGCATTGTGTCACAAAAAGTGTGCCGGGTACGGTTGTATAGTGTTGTGATATATGAAGTATGCCAGGCACTGTTAGTCAGCTGTGGCCTGAGAACCAATAAGTGGTAGTGAATGTGTGTAACCCCTGGCAGAGAAATGGATGGTATATATGTCAGTAAAGTGATATCTTTGGTTAAAGGTTTAAAGTGTGTCACAGGACTCGCTCACACATATTATTCATATCTTTTTCAGCCAGATGGCGCACCAACGCAATACATCATATATTGCAGCAGAGGAAAAGGACATAGTCCAAAGCCTGGTGCAGCAGTACACTATGCTATTTTCCCGAAGCAGCCAGCACCAGCAGGAGCGGCCTGCACTGTGGCAGGATCTTGTTCATCAGGTAAATGACATAGGCATGCATAACCGGACATATGAGCAGGTATGCCATCACTGCAGTGATTTAATTAGACATGTCCGGCGGTGTGCGTCTGATATCCAAAGACAAAAGCTTGCCACAGGTGGTGGGGTGGCCATTCATCCCCCCTCACCAGAGTGGAGGAGCTGCTCCTAAACGTGGTGGCTCCTGGACAACAGCAGCAACAACCTGTGACATGTGTTGTCATGGAGGCCGGAGCCACCCAGCATGTTCACATGGAGTGAGCAGGTAACATGCCCTATATGTAGACTACAGTTAACTGTATTGTTAGATTATGTCTACGTGAGATGAGTACTGTGTGTTTAGCAGTTGTGCTGCCTGGTGTTATGCAATACTGATATTTGGAATATTATCTCCACACCTATGACTGTTGACTGTTGTTCCACTGTAGTTTAGCATACCCACTGTAGCAATGCCACAGTTGTGGCCACTGACAAACTCTCTCATATTCTCGTAGGTCCCTCTGGTGTGACAGCAGGGCAGACGATCCATGCTGGTGAGTGTGGTATACCTGCAATGTTGGTAATGAAATGTGCATGTCATAGCTGAGGTGTAGGCCATGTACACGTAACACACCTACACATAATGCATGCCGTGCATGTTTGCTGTAAGACATTGCACAGCTCAGTAATGTCAGTAGCTGCCTCAATGACATGCAATACACAGAGCATCAGACACAGTTGTGGCAACACCGTACTGCACATTGGATAGGCATAGTTGCTACAGCTGTACACAACATCACACGTTTATCATACGCAGTACACAAAAACATGCTACATATGGCGTTACCACACACCCGCTGTAAGGTCACACTTCAGTATCCCACATGTCATCCTCAAACACATGATGTACCTCAGGGGATAGAGTCCTATCATGGGGCTGTGCAACACTCTTCAACACATAACACAGTCATGTTAGGCAATGCTCCCTATTGGGCACCTCACACACCCATGTACAAAGTGGCTGTGTAATTGTGAACGTAGCCACGGCACTGCAGTTCAGGTACAGCATGCTAGGCGGAGGTCTGTCACACATTAGTAGCCATGAGTGACCACAAGATGCATGATGATGATGGCACATGGTACTATACCCATCCAGTTACAGTTACCACAGTACTACACATAGCAGTCATTGCTTTGCACCTCAATGTTGTGTGTGTGCAAACATATGCACCTATACACAATATGCATAGCATGTTGTGTGTGTGCTTACATATGCCAGTATACACAATATGCACAGCAGTCGCCATCTGTACAAAGCCTCACATATATGTGCCGGAATGCTATTGGGTGTACAGGTCACATGACACACATTGGGTATGTGTGGTGTTTAATGTTGCAACCATAACCACTGTACAACTGCCATGTTGAGCATTGGGATTCCTTCACATCTACATGTACCACTCATCCCGTGTGTGTACATAGCATGCATGTGCTACACCTGTCCCCACTATTTGCTCTGGACACAGACACTGTAATCACACATGGCAATCTATGTGCCACACAGATAACACATGCAGCCATGGTATGTATACTTGTGAGTAATGGTGCACATGACATTGCAGAGCTGATAATACATGCACAGCAATATTGTGTCCATGTACACATTGTGTTCCAGGGTGTTTCCAATCACTGAACAACTACACACATGCATCAAAGCCATGTATAATGTCATTAAATAGGGCCCTCTACACTTGCACTGCATGGTCTTGAGTAACACATATTCTGCATGCTGACACGTGTGAGGTGACTGTTTGCCTTGTGATACTGGCACCCACCTTCACCCATTATTGAGTATGTGTTGGATTGCTGGTGTGTGTGTGTGTGTGTGTGTGTGTGTGTGTGTGTGTGTGTGTGTGTGTGTGTGTGTGTGTGTGTGTGTGCTGTAGTGAGGAGTGTATTTGTGTGCATGTGTGCATGTGTGAATGTGTGCATGTGTGCATGTGTGCATGTGTTCATGTGTGCATGTGTACATGTGTGCATGTGTGCTAACATCACGTACCGATTGTAAAGTGTGTTTCCTGTCTTCCTGTCACAGGTGCTGAGTTTGGGGTGGCTGACAGCAGCAGGGAACCTGAAGTCACTGCCACTAATAGTGGAGATGATGAGACAAGTATTTTGGCACAGGAAGGTTTGACAGGATCTGTCGTTGGTCCACCAATTGACAGTACACAGCATTCAACCCCATATATGTGCACACTCATACTGCCGATACATCCCTCATCACCAATGGCCTTAGCCAAGGGACTGCATACAGTTAGCATTGACCAGGAGAGTGTGGCACCCATGGCACTTGCATCCCCTCACAGCAGCCATAGCTGAATTCCTGGAATGGTACCACATAGGTGGATGTCTAGGGGTTCTCAGGGGAGCACCACTGGTCATATTGCCCCTGGCAGATGTGCCCCCAGAGGTATTACAACCTCCAGTATGTTCTGGGCTGTAATGCAAGCACAGGCATGTATGGAAAGGTACACCAGACAGAGACTAAGGGCACAGAGGGCCCATTACTATCAATGACAGCATCCGTGACCTTCCCGGTGCCATCCAGAATTTCACCAAGGTCTTTGATAGATGTTGGGGGGAGACAATAGACGCCCTCCACAATGTCCCTTCCATGAGCCAGGACCATGCGGGATGGGTGAGATGTTGATGCGGACGCATGCCAGGAACAGCAAAAGCTGGAAGTCGAGGCGGACGGCACACAGATCACAGCTGCTCCCGTAGTGGCAGTACCAGCCCCAGCAATGCTGGGGCTGGCCTGTCTAGTGACCGTCCTGGTAGACCACATGCATGTGGCTCTGGCCAGTCCCAGCAGGGACATGGGTCCAGTCATCATACCTCTGCCTCTGATGATAGTACCCAGTCAGGGTTGGTACCCAATACTGCCCGTAGCACCCCTGCCAGGCACAGGTACCATGTCCGTGCCCAGAGACAGTGATCTGTACAGCCTAGCAGGTACAGTCTGTGGCTGTCCCACAACCTCCCGTATATGGCAGCCACATGGTAGAGCTGTGTGCATGCAGACACACACACAGTAACCAAACAAGTAGGGCTCACACATACACACACACATTACATCAACATTGGCCTATGCTGTACTGTTGTCCCTCACACACACACACACACACACACACACACACACACACACACACACACACACACACACATGTCGATTGGATGCGTCAATGTCGGGCTCTGGCAAACCAACAACTCACCCTGTGCATATGATGACACCTGTGCCACCTCCTGTCATCTATAACATTGATGCAAGAACAAGCTAACATGGTTCTGATGCACAGGGTGACATTATAGCAGTGTAGCAATATTAGCAAGTTGTCAACAGGAAAGTGTAATGATATCCTTGTAGGTATATCTGAGCAGGCATTATGCATCACAGCTCTGATTGTCAATGTAGCATTATTTACACAAGTGTTAAGTCTAAGTATGTATTGTCCACCCATGTGCCACTTGACTGAAGTGTACGGTGTTGCCAGCATGTGTTAGTGAGTGAACAGTATGTGTGTGGTGTGTGCATTACAGATTAGCAGGGGTACATCTGTGAACATGGTGGGTGCACACTGTCTGCATGTACGTGCATAGTGGACACATGGAATGTGTGATATACCCTGTTGTACACATTGTTAACATCTCATAGTATCTTTCGATGGCCAGTATGCATTCTACTACAGATATGTACTAACATGGGTACACATGGGTGTGTGACATGGGTCAACAGTATGCTGTGGGTGATACTGTTGATACATGTCAATGATTTGCAGTCTGGCAGTATACACAACCTCAACAGCATGAATATAACCAATCATTAGATGATGTCCTGACAAATGACACACAGTTGTAGGGAACTCAGTAACAGATGGGTCCTTCTGGTACTATACTATAACAGTGACCACTGGTATTGACCGCCACCCGTACCTGGGACCACACCTGTTTGGCATATAGCCCTCTTAGGTACATGCAAACACACTAGGGATATGTCCATCCACATCTGGAAATGCATTTATTGGCCTACAATGCATTCCCTGGATGGGAACGCATATCCTACACAAGGGTATCATACAGACAGATACCTGTTGTCCAATACATGCTGTATAGCAGTAATCCGACTATGGCATAGTCATCCACATTTACTATACATACTATTTCGACAGTACCACATGGGTGGTAGCCCTCAACATGTATGTTGGGTAACGATGTGTACATACAGCCACGTGTTATGTCATCTGTCCCTTGGTATCCACATATCCATAGGTATTGTGTAGTCCCTCAGTGTGTCACATAAGACATTAGGGGCCTGAATGCATATCCACAAGTCTGTTGTAAACCTATGATGACTGTCCATTATTGCCAGTCGTTGTTGTGTATGAACATGTCTGACATATACCCCAGGCATGTACCCTCACTCACAGTACTCTATAGTAACTGTCATGGGTGTATGTGGCACAGATGACCTTGGACACAGATCACTACAGTGGCTGGGCTTGTCACATACATACATATGTGACCTATGATCTGAGAAGCAGTGGCACAATCTGTCAAAGGTAACAAATGTATTCATGTAGTATGCAGGCTTCACACCTATGTACTAATTGAGGTCACATGTACACATATTTATTTGCCACGCAGATACCTGAATTGTGCAATGCACATACTGTTTTAATCATGATATGTCATACCATAGTAAAAGCAAAACCTACACTGCATTGACCAACTGTGTCACGCACACACTCAGCAATTGCAGTACTTTACTATGTTATGATACTAGAGACATGCGCATTAACACAACGCGCTATATGCTTTGCTGGTTGGTTTCTCTTCTCCTGCTATATTTGTAGGATGTTGGCATCATCTGACTTTCCAAAGAGGAATGTATCTCTTGTAATTTGTTTTCCCAGTCTCCGAAAAGGGCACTCTCCTCAAAGGTAATCACACACATACACACACCACCCCCCACACACACAAACTCCCACTGTCAGCGTTTGCAGGATCCAAACCTCTACTTAACTATGTTATGATACTAAAAACATACGCATTAACATGGCACGCTATATGCTTTACTGGGCGGTTTCTCTTCTCCTGCTATATTTGTAGATGCTGACATCATCAAACTTTCCAAAGAAGAATGTACCTCTTTTAATTTGGTTTCCCAGTCTCCAAAAGGGACACTCTTCTCACAGGAAATCACACACATACACTGTCAGCGTTTGCCGGATTCAAACCCCTACCTAACTATGTTATGATACTAGAGACATACACATTAACATGGCACACTTAATGGTTTACTGGGTGGTTTCTCTTCTCCTGCTATATTTGTAGGATGCTGACACCATCAGACTTTCCAAAGAAGAATGTACCTCTTTTAATTTGTTTTCCCAGTCTCCAAAAAGGGAACTCCTCTCACAGGAAATCACACCCATATACACCCCCCACACACACACTGTTAGCAGGATTTAAACCCCTACCTAATTAGGTTTTGATACTAGAGACATACACATTAACATGGCGTGTTATATGCTTTAGTTGGTGGTTTCTATTCTTCTGCTATATTTGTAGGATGCTGACATCATCAATCTTTCCAAAGAAGAATGTATCTCTTTTAATTTGTTTTCCCAGTCTCCAAAAAGGGCACTCCTCGCACAGGAAATCACACACATACACTGTCAGCAAGATTCAAACCCCTACCTAACTATGTTATGATAATAGAGACATACGCATTAACACAGTGCACTATATGCTTTACTGGGTGGTTTCTCTTCTCCTGCTATATTTGTAGGATGCTGACTTCATCAGACTGGACATGGTAATGTGTGTACACTTTGTTTTATGCAATCCCAGGAATGAGCCATGTGGGTCGGCAGGTGTCAACAGCTTGAACAGGACCCCATAATCCTCACCTTGCGTGATCTATCTGTGGACACATTGACATCCCTTCATATGTCAACACATATTTATGCACAGATTGTTGGTTTTGTGGATACGACATGTGTCAGGGGTGTTGATAAAGGGCTATTCAAAGTATATGTGGGACTTGTGTAGCTCTGTTCAGTGATGTATGTCCTGGGTGTCTACATTGCAAACAGTCTAGCATATTTGGGAACCATGATCTGCACATGAACATACCACAGTTGGTAGGGTTGTATGTTTGTCACCTTCCAATAGCTCTGTGTATGACTTCAACCATGATGGACTCCATGGCCTTTCAGATCAGACTTCATAGGCTTACTGGACTATACTTCCCATGGTGTGTTGTGCACCTACACTTGTGGGGAGTGCCATATGTTGCTGTAACACATTCAATGGTTACAGATCCTGTGGAGAGGGTGAGGCTCAACAGACTGTTCAGGTGCAGGGTCTGTTTGTTCTGTAGTTCATGTATGACACATATTGGGAAACAATGTAATCCAATTGCTGCCATGCTTTTGGCTTTGGGGGGAGCTGTTCAGCCATTCTGCATGTGATATCCCCTGGTATGATGACTGGGACTATGGTCAGTGGGAGGTGTGCATGTCTATATGGGCCTGTCTGACAGGATGTCGGCATTGCCAGTCAGGTACAGTTGGCCCTGACTCAGGACATATATGAGTGTACATTGCTATTTATGACATAGCTGAAGAAGGTGTCATGATTCAGTCTGGAATCCTTCTCAGTTACTCTTTACAAAACACCAACAAACCTGAGCACTAATCCTTGTTATTCTCTTTTACACACTTAACACCCTACTGATCCTTTGCGATCAGGCTACGGAGTATGTCAACATAGTAGCCTGCCATGTCCAGGGGTCAGTTTCGTGTGTACTCTCCAGTCTACCTAGTGAATATTGTGGTTTTGACACATTTTCACATCTGCCTCATGTACACAGACAACCCTCTCCTCCTCCCAACAAACTCAGATATATGGGAGAGATGCAACAATATTGACATACAGGAGGCTGAGCTCTCTTGACCCATGACTGGCATAGTCTATCAGGTGGTGAAGGTAACCACACACACCACATATCAGTCTCACATAAACCTATAGCGACAGCAATCAAACAACATTATCACACATAAACATACTCAGAGGATCTACATAAACTCTGCCTAAGCAGCAGAGACCTCCAAAGCAGACACGCAAACAACTGCTACCCCGCTGCAATACCCACATATCACATAGTTCACAATGTCAGTGTGCAACACAGTCACTACACTTCGGGCTAAACAACACACCTAATACACTTGTAATTGGTGACACTTATTGTCAGACACACTGATGTCCCACTCACCAGGCAAACAAGGGAATAGTCACTTTGAGCTGTCTCGCAGGTGGCAGGATCCACAACATAACACATGCACTCAGGTCACTCCACAACAAGTGCAGGACTGGCTCCAGCATTGTCCATGCTGGTGCGTACACCCTCAGATGTACTTCCCTGGACCACATGATACATAGAGGAACTCTCTGATCATGTAGCCCAGGCCAGTATGACCAAGTATAATGTCACAGTATACCAACAAACTGATGACGTTTAACAGTTGTCTAACATATTGGTGTCATTCACAGGGGATACAGTGTCTGTCAGCCTGGGGTGACATGCTCAACATGCTACGTAGCTTCCCTAGGGACAGTCTGCACCTGTCACCCTTGGACTTTCGAATACTGGCTAAGGCAGTTGCTACCACCATACTGCCTTTTTTAAGTGGGGCTCAAAAGACAAACCCACCTCCATAGACATTACACAGTACATGACACTGAGGGTAATGCTGCTCAACACCAGATGTGTTACCCTCAAATTGCGTCCACTCAGGAATCTCCTCAATATGGACAACAGCGATATCTGTGTACTAACAGACACCTGGTTCAGGCTCCCAAATGCACACCAGCACTACCAGGTTATATTTCATACCATGCTTTCTGACCACAAAACTCAGAATGGCCAACACATATAGGGGGAGTATCAATATACATGACAGATACACATACCTCCGGGTTGGTAGCACTGCACAAAGCATCACAGACCATACATATGCACCTAACATTGTGCATATCTGCCTTTTGCTTTGTTGCCTGCTACAGACCACCCTCCCAAACTCATGAACCACACTTGGCTTTCCTGGGAACACTGGACAATATGAAGGTCTCCCCAAACACCATTATATTGGGTGACTTCAATTACCCACACATTGACTGGGGATAGTACTCAGGCCCCAACATCCTCACCCAACAGTTGCTACTATTTGTACACTCATATGCTATGGCACAGCCGGTCATGACACCCACAAGAGGGGACAACATATTGGACATGATCATCACCAACATGGGGACTCTACGTTCCACACCTGAGATATACCCCTCATTGGTAAGGTCAGAACATACATTTATCTCACTGGACATCCATATCCCGTCCACACACCCAAACTGGGTAATCTTGGTGAACTTCTCAAAAGCAAACATCACACTTCTCCAAACCAAGGTGGTATCCTTCAGAGACCCTGGGACAGTGGTAAGTATGGCTCTGACTGCTGAATCCTTTACATACACATTCTTTGGACACCTAGTGGACTGCATGGATCGTGCTATCCCATAAAACAACTGGACTCACTCCTCCAATGGTAGGGGACCTGTCTGTTAGACCCTGGCCATTAATAAGCTATACAATGAAAGGAGGATGCTACTACATGATAGAGCACAATCCCAGACAGGGAAGGCATCTGTGATCTGTACTACCAAACAGCTACAATCACTCATGTATTTATGTCAGGCCCACTTCTCACAACAATTGCACCAGACACATAGGACACTCACAAGCCCTTCTTCAGTTAATTCAGGTACCTGGGTGGACACTCACTGATATGCTGCGAGTTACTGCATACTGACTAAACATACCCTGAACCCACAGACATTGCCAACATCCTGGCAAACAGGTTCAGTGCAGATGTCTCCCCCCCATCCCCCCTAAGGAGCTACTGTCCATCCCAACAGAGTGTAACCTCCCTGACATCACAAATAAACAGGTGAGTGCTGCCCTCCCCACAGCGGACAACACAGCATCAATGGGACCAGACAGCGTCCTGGCCTGTGTCTTACACGGGCTTCATGACAGATGTAACCCTCACATTACGTCACTGTTCAATATCAGAGTTACTGCAGGATATGTACCCATGGAATGGTGTACAGTGATAGTGGTCCTGCTCCACAGAGTTGCTGCCACAACGGACCACAGACAATATCGGCCTATAATGCTAACTAGCCTGTTCTGCAAAGCTATGGAGCATATTGTAAAGGGACTCATGCACATAGACATCAGGAACCTACAGACACTGGGTCCTACACATTTCAGCGTTGTTGTGAGCAGATCTTGCCTCCTGGACCTGTTTGTATTCTTTAAACAGTTACCAGGTCTGTCGGTGTAGGGACGGTCATCCACACAGCCTGTCTTGACCTTGCACAACCCTTCAACACAATACCACACTTGGCCATTATGCATAGGCTCACCGGCGTCAATATCGACACATATCTCACACGATGGATTGCTACCTGGAACAGGGATAGCACCCACATACTCAGTATTGCAGGTGCCATGTCTGACTATACACCAGTTACATATGGCATCACACAAGGCTCAGTCCTGGGACCTCTCTTGTTCAGTATATATTTGTGTGACATATGACTAACACAGGAGGAATATGGCTGACCATGTTTGCAGATGACTGCAAACTGGGTGCCATAATCAACTCTCTGGCTGGCACATGCATACTCAAACAGGGTCTCACAGAGATAGGATGACTGGTGCCTGAGCCATGGACTACAGCTAAATGCCATTAGTTGCATAGTCATCCCCTTTGGGAATAACAACATGCCCACACATTACCACATAGGTAGTAATCCATTACATACGGTAGTAGTTTTTACAGGTTTGGGGACACAACTTGTTTGTACTCTCACATTTGACAATCACGTTGCCAAAGTGGTTAGACAGAACTTCTATATAGCCCACCTTATCCCATATGGTTTCACATGTTGATCAAGTGAGGTCATTGTGCCCCTATACTCATCACAACCATGCTTGGTTACAATGCCACATTTTGGGATGCACCTTACCCGACACCTGCAGCAACTGTAATGGCCACAGATGTTCCACAACAAGCAGATGTAGGGACTCACATGGATGCCCTGCACAGTTCAGATACAGTAACTCCAGCTCTACTCAGTCACTTACCACCCACACGGATGTGTTGTGTGCCTGTAGTTTAAGGAAATATCCGAACCAGATTTAATGGACATGCTCCACCTCAGGGTATCCAACTACCTTGGAGCAACACACTCCAGGGACATATACCTCAGCACAGATGTTAATGGGACATGCTGGAGGGACAGATTCTTATCCCAGAGGCTCCACTCACTCCAATTGTAATCCCGGTTTTGCATGGGCAGAGCCACCCACTGACCACCTACAGGAGACATCTTGACAAGTGGATGGGTGATCGTATGTTTACCCATGGGATATCTTCTGGGTCCCTGCTAGACAGAGGCACAATACACTAAACGTAAATGGGCTATTTTGTGTGACTTACTATTCACAGGCACAGTGTTCTACTTTGCCAGGGTTGCAAAAGCAAGGCTTGTACATGCCCTAGGGTGGATAGGCTAGTATCGACCTCTGAACCTACGCTAATGTTCAAGATGCACAATGTTTATTGCTGATACTGTTTGCAGGTTTTATCGTCTTTGCTTTCCCACTTTCTATGAACAACTTAGGTATCTGCAGAACATATTTGATAATGACAGGGTTCCACTATGTTATATATGTGTCTGTTGTCCTATAACTGTGTGCACAGGGCAGATTGCTGGATAGTGAGAGGTTCCTGGGTTAACACATGCAACTGCCTGATATGTGTGGCCCACTGCTGTACTCCGACATGGCCTAAGTGTGTGAGCATGACCAGTTCAGACTCTCAGTGTTCTGTTGCCTGACATGTGTCTCATTTATTCAAGTGTGTGAGCATGCCCAGTGTGACCTTTCAGTATGTTGCTGTCTGGGGTCCACTACATCTGTTGATGTATGTGTACATGTCCAATATTAACATTTCTACTGTGTGTGTTGAAAGTCAGGTTCTATTCTTACTGCGGAACTCACCTTTGTGTCATAACTCGACAGGGATTATGCTGTGCCTGCAGGGTTTCCATGGAATACTTAGCATAGACTTATCAACATTTCTTCAAACAGGCTGACCACTGCAATACTGTCATGGCTTAGTGGTTCAGTACTATGACTATAGTGCACCATATCCTGGGTTCGAGGCCCATCACAGCTTTATATTTTCATACTGAGCAGACCAGACTGCTTAAGGGCCAGTAGAGCAAATATGAGCATGTTGCCTTTTGTTCAGCTATGCCCTACTTAGGTTCATAGGTTCATACTAGGCTATCTGCCCTGAGGCATTTACAAGCCAAGCTAGAGTGTGTTTGGCTTTTGCCACCCTCTGAACTGATTTTACTGTGCCCTTTTTAAGGTTAGTTTACTGTGCCTCTGTCCAGTAGTGACACTGATGTAATCCCCATGGTAAACCTACAATCTCACATCCACTTGTCAAGATTCCTCTTGAAGAGAGCCAGTGAGGAGCTCTTCCTAACATGGACTGGGATTCTATTCCAGAGTGAAGGGGGCCTCTGGGTTAGGAATCTGTCCCTCCAGCATGTCCAATTTATTTCTGTGCTCAGGTTCATGTCCCTCGAGCGCATAGCTATACAGTATTTGGATTTTCTGAGGGGGAGCATACTCATTAATTCCGGGTTGGACATGGCTTTATACGTCAGGCATAGATCGCCTATAAGTAGGCAGTATGCAACTGAGTAGAGCTGTAGTTTCTTTAACCGAGCAGCATATGACATCTGTTTGAGTCCCATGATCCTATTTGTGAGGTACTTTTGGGGTCTTTCTAGTTGCTGCAGGTGTCAGGTAAGGTACATCCCAAATGGGGCATTGTATTCTATTATGGGCCTGATGAGGGATGAATAAAGGGGCACAATGATCTCCCTCAATGTAGATGTGAATCCGTTCATGATAAGGTAGGCTATATATAAGGTCTTTCTAACCACTTTGGCAATGCGGTAGTCAAAGGGGAAATTACTGTCAACTTGGGTCCCCAGGTCCCTAATTACTTCTTCCATAATTAATGGATTCCCACCTATGTGGTAATTTGTGTGCACTTTCTTTTTGCCAAAGGGTATGACTATACACTTTTTAGCATTTAGCTTTAGGCCATGGCTCTGGCACCTGTTATCCATCTCTATGAGACCCTTTTGGAGGATGCTTGTGTCAGCTGGAGAGTCAATTATGGCACCCAGTTTGCAGTCATCTGCAAACCTGGTCAGCCACAGTCCTCTCATGTTAGCCTGTACCATCAAAAGATATATGCCAAACACAAGAGGTCCCAGGACTGCGCCTTGTGGGACGCCACTTGTAACTGGTTTAGAGTCTAACATGGCTCCAGCAATTCTGACTATGTGGGTTCTGTCCTTGAGCCAGTTTGCAACCCATCTTATGACATAGGGGGTTATATTTAAGCTAGAGAGCTTATCTATGATGCCCAAGTGGGGTATTGTGTCGAAGGCTTTTGCGAGGTCCAGGTAGGCTGTGTGGACTACCTTCCCCTCATCAATGGCCTTGATGACTGTTTCAATCAAATTGACCAGGTTTAAGAGGCAAGATCTGCCCTTAACAAAGCCAAATTTGGTAGGATCCAGTGTCTGTAGGTCCCCAATGTCTTTGTTTATGAGTTCCATGATGATCCTCTCCATAGCATTGCAGACCTGGTAGTCAGGCTTATGGGGCGATAGTTTCCAGGGTCCATAGAGGCACCACCTTTGTGGAGTGGGACCACTGCTGCTGTACGCCATTCTTTGGGTACATATCCTGTAGTAAGGCTGAAAGTGAACAGCAGCTGTATGTGGGGGTTTAGCTCTTCTTGGAGTTCATGTGGAATGCAGCCCAGGACGCCATCTGGTTAATTTGATGCTGTATTTTTTGCTTTGGAGAGGGCGGCTCTCACCTGAGCATCTGAGATGTCACGGAGGCAGGACTCTGCTGGGATAGATATTTGCTCTTTAGTGGGGGAAGGGGGTAGAGGTTTGCACTGAACCTGTCTACCAGGATGTTGGCAATGTCTATGGATTCAGTGTATTTATTGTCATTTTGGACCAACTCTGAGCATATCTAGGAGTTGCCACCCAGGTTAGCAACATAACTAAAGAGGGCCGTGTGATTATCTTTAGTGTCCTGTGGAATTTTTCTCTCAAAGCTGGCCTTGGATGATTTTATGAGGGATCATAGTTTTTTGCTAGTTCTGATCAGAGATGCATTCCCTTTTAGGGATTTTGCTCTGTCATGTAGTAGCATCCTCCTTCTGTTGTACAGCTTATTTATGGCTGGGGTCCACCAGGCAGGACACCTGCCTTTGGATGATTTGGTCTTGGTTTTGTTTGGGATAGCATGATCCATGCATTCCTGAAGGTGTCCATAGAATGCATTTATAAAGGATTGTGCGGTTTGAGCCATACTCTCCACTGGCCCGGGGGCCTTGAAGGATTCCACCTCAGTTTTGGAAGTGTGACATTAGCTTTTGAGAAATGTTTCACTGTGGTTTTCTGGGCTGTGGGTGGGATCAGGATGTGGATATCCAGTGGAATTGATTTATGGTCCGATCTTACCATTGAGGGGAATACCTCTGGTATGGAGTATAAAGTCCCCATGTTGGTGATGACCAGGTCCAGTATGTTATCCCCTCTTGTGGGGGTGGTGACTAGTTGTTCCATAGCATTTGAGTTTATAAATTCTAGGAACCTTTGGCCTAGGGTGTTGGGTCTTGTGTACTGCTCCCAGTCAATGTTTGGGTAGTTGAAGTCACCCAATATAATGATGTTTGGAGAGACCTTCATATACTTAGACCCAACTTGTCCAACATTGCTCAGTATTAACCAACAGTGCTAGACGTTGCCCAATATTACTCAACATTGCCCACAGTTGTGCTAGTTGGTGTGTGCAATTTTCTTTACATATACTACATGGTGGTAAATGCTGTTTAGCATGCTTTATATTGCTTAACACATGTCAATCATGCCTCAGGTGGTGCTGCAGGGCTGGCTATGTCGGATGCACATACTACACTCCCTATACATATTTGGAAGCAGGTGGTGTCAACTTAGGCATCCCTTTTACTATATGTGCGAGTCAGAGAGAGGTATCATTTCCAGGGTTCCTACTGAGTTAGTGTATGTGCTATACGTTGCCTCTTTGCCAAGGTCAAAGCATACTGGGCATGCCTCCTTCTGCCTACTGGGGCAGGCTCAGGTTGTTCCTCCTCTGAGTCACACTCTGCCTGTGATGGCCTTGGCAATGGTGGGGGGCTGTTTGGCCCAGGCCTATGCTGGTCCTGCTGCAGCTGTTTTCACAGGATAATTTTATGTAGCATAGCACATACCATGACAATTTGGGTACATGTAGTTGGTGAGTACTGCAAGGCTCCACCAGATGTGTCCAGGCACCAGAAACGTGACTTGTGCAGCCCAAACACACGCTCGATTACATTTCGTGTTTGTGCTTGTGCCTCATTATGGTGTTCCTGTTCAGGTGTGTGTGCATTTCTGATGGGTGTCATCAGCCACGGCTCCAGTGCATAGCCAGCATCCCCCACTAGGTGACCATGTGGGATGTCCCCATTGGCAAATGTCTGGTACAGCTTGGTCAGATGTCAGATATGGGAATCATGGTAGCTTCCAGGGCAGCCAGCACAGACATTCAGTATTATGCCCTGGGCATCACACAAGACCTGGCAGTTGATGGAGGGGAAGCCCTTGCGGTTGAAGTAGACCCTACCCCGCTCACCGGCTGGTGCTTTGATGCATACGTGCGTGCAGTCTATTGCGCCCACTACCTCAGGGTATTCCGCTATTTGCTGGAAGAGATTCATATTGCTGGCCAATTCCTCATGGGAATTGGGGAAAGATACATGATCACTGACATGTGCTGACATGGCATCCAGGAACTGATGCAGTACCCTGGATGCTGATGCCTGTGATATCCCCATCATATCACCAGTTGGTCTCTGGAAGGTACCTGTTGGTAATATTCTTAGGCCAGCACATACCTTGGTTTCCACTGGGATGGGTTCCCCTCTGTTGGTTCTGTGTGTGAGGCGTGGCCTGCACAGCTCAACAATTTGCTGCAAGAGGTCTCTGTCCACTCTATAGCACTCCACTATCTCCAGATCATGTAGCCCCTGGTAGGTTACCCTGGGCCTGTACACTCTTCTCCGTCTCCTCACTGTGGGTTGTCCAGCAGCATTTGCATTATCACCACCCTCAGCATGTTGCATATGTCGTCTTATAACAGCAATGGCAGCCCCTAACATTTATTTGTCTCAGTGAAGCATTTTTCAGTTTTCGCTTCTATTAGCTTACTGCAGTGTTGCAGTGTCTCTTGAGAGAAACATAATGGACTGTTGTTTGCAGAGTTTTAAGTGCTGGGATGGGCTGGGCTAGTGTACTGCCTGTGTAATTGCCTGATTCTGATTGTTTTCAGCTGCTAGCTCTGCTGGTACTCCCTGGTAACTTCCTACTATTTGGTGTGCTTCCTTTTTCCTTTCTGTTTCCTCAGGGGGGAGTGCCGCGCACACAAACGCAAAGACTCGCACACCAGCAAACACGCACACACATGCTTACATGGACTAAAACTTGTTTATTCTTGTTAAAATCCGTGCACACCGGCGCAAACAGTCTTACAACTGTTTACACAGCCTTACATATGCTTACTCCGGCTTACATGTGCGCACACATGTTAACACGCGTGCACACTGTCTTACTCCAGTTTACTGGCGCGCACACGTGCACATGCATGCTCAGCAAGAAACTTTGGTGTTATCCATGGCATGCACCTTCGATTTCTTTACTTTACCTAGCCTACCTGTTGACACACCTCTTTCAATGATATGTAAATGCCACCTGACACATGCCACTCAGCTCCAATGAGCTTCACTTCTTTCATACATGCCCCCCTCATGATGTCACCTATCTTCTACTCTGTTACTCCCCTTATCCTACTCCTACACTCCACTGACTGTGCTCATTTGCTATGTAAACTTGCGAGTCACTATCCTAACCCTAATTTGCATGGGATTGCCTACTAATGCTTAGTTACATCTCTTAGACTTAGCTTCCCCCTTAGCAACCTCTACTTGGTGGCCATGTTGTCTTCAGCCTTCCATTCACTTGCATTGTAAATTCATATCAGCTATAAAATCCACATTTGTGGATCATAATTATTGATTTTCTGGTTTTTAGGGTGCAGCCCGTTTGCGCGGCGCTGTGCTACTCTTAAACCCCGGAGATCGGGATGAAAAAAAAAAGTTATTTATTTTTATTTTGCATCGGTGAACATTGCCAATGGCCGTATTTTTGGCCATTGGCATGCTTCCTCCTGTAAATGTATCCTTTTTTTGGAGCTGTCACTGCTCCGTTTTGCTATTTGTAGAACTGTACTCAGTTGTCAACTGAGTACATTTCTGCAAATAACACTACCACTACTCGGACAGGTTCGGGTTTCCTGGATTGCAAATTTACCTCATTTGCATAGCTTTCTCCTGCAATTGAGGTTATTTGCATATCTAAGCCCTGTCCGTGTAAAACTAGTTTAAGGAGCTCTGTTACATGCCCCTACCGGCTCTTCCTGGATCGCTCGGTGGACATGTTGGCTGCATGGAGTCTTACTCTACTCTTAGACTCCATGCAAGCCTTCGTGAATCCGGCCCAATTTTTTTTTTCAATAAAGTTAATAATCATACACTTAAAATCTGGAAGACCAAGAAGTATGTGTGCTGGTATCATTGTATTAAAGACTTAAAATCTAAAGATGTTCAACAACTAATTTCAGAATTTAATGTAAATTCTCAAAATTGGCTATTACTACAAAGTGCAAAACATATGCACTTGAACTATGTCTATTTCTAATTTACATTTTAAAGAGGAACCCAAACTATCTATTTACTTTATAAAATAACATATAATAATTAAAAATTTGACAGTTTAATATCAAAAAGTTAAAAAATATTTATTGGATATAAATCAAATTTAAATCTAAAATTTTGAAATTATATTACTTTAGGTCAGCAACCCAGCCACTGGGGATGCACAAGCCAGTGCATTTCTTTGTGCCGGTCCCAATTCTGGATAAATGGGGAGGGTTGCATCAGGAAGGGCATCCGGCATAAAATGTTGCCAAATCATACATGCGGACAACAGTACAGAAATACATACCAGATTGGTCGAGGCCTGGGCTAACAATGACTGCCACCAGTACTGTTGGCCAACAGGCTGCTGGCGGAAATTGGGCTACTGTTGGACGAAGGAGGAGAAGAGGGGGAAGGCATGCCTGAAGGCAGGTAAAGGCTAAGACTGTGGTAGTGAGGTTTGGAAGTTTGAATGTTGGCAGGATGACTGGTATAAGGAAAGAGCTAGCTGATATGATGGATAAAAGGAAGGTTGGTATATTGTGTGTGCAAGAGACCAGATGGAAGGGGAGCAAGGCTAGGTGTATCAGAGGTGGATTCAAATTGTTTTATCATGGTGTGGATGGGAGGAGAAATGGCATAGGTGTTATCCTGAAAGAACAGTATGCTAAGATTGTTTTGGAGGTGAAAAGAGTGTCTGACAGAGTGATGTTTATGAAGCTGGAAATTGATGGTGTAATGATGAATGTTGTTAGTGTATATGCTCCACAAGTTGGGTGTGTGATGGATGAGAAAGAAAAATTTTGGAGTGAGTTGGATGAAGTGGTTATGACTGTACCCAAGGGTGAGAGAGTGGTGATTGGAGCAGATTTCAATGGACATGTTAGTGAAGGGAACAGAGGAGATGAGGAAGTGATGGGTAGGTATGTTGTTAAGCAAAGGAATGCAGAAGGTCAGATGGTAGTGGATTTTGCGAAAAGGATGGACATGGCTCTGGTGAATATGTATTTTAACAAGAGAGAGGAGCATAGGGCGACATACAAGAGTGGAGGGAGATGCACACAGGTGGATTATATTTTATGTAGAAGGGCCAGTCTGAAGGAGATTAGAGACTGTAAAGTGGTGACAGGGGAAAGTGTAGTTAGGCAGCATAGGATGTTGGTTTGTAGGATGACATTGGTGATCAAGAAGAGGAGGAGGAGTGTGAGGGCAGCACCAAGGATCAAATGGTGGAAATTGAAAAAAGGTAATTGTGAGGTGGAGTTCAGGGAAGAGTTAAGACAGGCACTGTGTGGCAGTGAAGAGTTACTGAATAGCTGGGTAACTACAGCAGAGCTAGTAAGGGAGACGCCTAGAAAGGTGCTTGGTATGACATCTGGACAGAGGAAGGACAAGGAGACATGGTGGTGGAATGATGAAGTACAGGAGAGTATACAGAGAAAGAGGTTGGCGAAGAAGAAATGGGATTGTCAGAGAGATGAAGAAAGTAGACAGGAGTATAAGGAGATGAGGTGCATGACAAAGAGAGAGGTGGCAAAGGCTAAGGACAAGGTGTATGAAGAGTTGTATGAAAGGTTGGACACTAAGGAAGTAGAAAAATACCTCTATTGATTGGCTAGACAGAGGGACTGAGCTAATAAATATATGCAGCAGGTAAGGGCGATAAAGGATAATGAGGGAAATGTACTCACAAGCGAGGAGAGTGTGTTGAGCAAATGGAAAGAGTACTTTGAGGGGCTGATGAATGAAGAAAATGAGAGGGAGAGAAGGTTGGATGATGTGCAGATAGTGAATCATAAAGTGCAGTGGATTAGCAAGTAGGAAGTAAGGATAGCTATGAAGAGGATGAAGAATGGAAAGGCTGTTGGTCCAGATGACATACCTGTGGAAGCATGGAGGTGTTTAGGTGAAATGGCAGTGGCGTTTTTAGCTAGATTGTTTAATGAAATCTTGGAAAATGAGAGGATGCCTGAGGAATGGAGAAAAAGTGTTTTGGTACTGATTTTTAAGAATAAGGGTGATGTGCAGAGCTGTAGTAACTACAGAGGGATTAAATTGATCAGTCACAGTATGAAGGTATAGGAAAGAGTCGTGGAAGCTAGGTTAAGAAGGGAAATGATGATTAGTGATCAGCAGTATGGTTTCATGCCAGGAAAGAGCACTACAGATGCGATGTTTGCTCTGAGAGTGTTGATGGAGAAGTACAGAGAAGGTCAGAAGGAGTTGCATTATGTCTTTTTGGACTTAGAGAAAGCATATGACAGGGTGCCTAGAAAGGAGTTGTGGTATTGTATGAGCAAGTCGGGAGTATCAGAGAAGTATCTAAGAGTGGTATAGGATATGTACGAGGGTAGTGTGACAGCAGTGAGGTCTGTGGTGGGAGTGAGGGATGCATTTAAGGTGGAGGTGGGATTACATCAAGGATCAGCTCTGAGCCATTTTTTATTTGAAATGGTGATGGACAGGTTGACAGACGAGATCAGACTGGAGTCCCCGTAGACTATGGTGTTTACAGATGACATTGTGATCTGTAGTGAGAGTAGGGAACAGGTGCCCTGGAGAGGTGGAGATATGCTCTAGAAAGAAGAGGAATGAAGGTCAGCAGGACTAAGACAGAATATATGTGTTTGTGAATGAGAGGGAGGATAGAGGAATGGTGAGGATGCAGGGAGTAGAGGTGGAGAAGGTGGATGAGTTTAAATACTTGGGATCAACAGTTCAGAGTAATGGTGAGTGTGGAAGAGAGGTGAAGAAGAGAGTACAGGCAGGATGGAGTTGGTGTAGAAGAGTGTCAGGAATGATTTGTGACAGACGAGTACCAGTAAGAGTGAAAGGGAAGGTCTACAAGAGGGTAGTGAGACTAGCTATGTTATATGGGTTGGAGACAGTGGTATTGACAAAAAGGCAGGAGTCAGAGCTGGATGTGGCAGAGTTAAGGATGTTAAGATTTGCACTGGGTGTGATGAGGGTGGACATGATTAGGAATAAGTATATTAGAGGGTCAGCCCAGGTTGGTAGGTTTGGAGACAATACCAGAGAGGCAAGATTACATTGGTTTGGACATGTGCTGAGGAGGGATGCAGAGTATATTGGGAAAAAGATGCTAAGGATGAACTGCCAGGTAACAGAAAAAGAGGAGGGCCTAAGATAAGGTTTATGGATATGGTGAGAGAGGACATGCAGGTGATTGAGTGACAGAGCAAGATGCAGAGGACAGGAAGAAATGGAAACAGATGATCCACTGTGGCAACCCCTAATGGGAGCAGCCAAAAGAAGAAGATTACTTTAGGTCAGGCATCTCAATTTACTTCTCATAATTAATCTCAAATGTTATCATCTGTCAGGCACACTTCTTGGGTCTCAATTTTGGCATATAATTACTTGGAATTTTCTTTGCACAGAGCCTACTTAATGCCAAATAGAATTGCCAAAATCAATGGAAATAGTAACTCATTGTGTTGTAGGTGTACCACTGACTGCAAAAAGGTAGCTGATTTAGATCAACATGCTTCAAAAACTACTATCTGTAGGAGAAATAGAAATATTTCCTGGTCCAGTAGCATTATGATCACATCGTCTCTCAGATTTTGAGAACATGAGGCATTAAGTGAATGAGACTATAGAAACTGCACTTACAACAATTGGCTAACATGACTGCTGTCACTAAAATCACTGATTGGTGGCCTTTGTCTTGCTCTAATAAAGTTATACTTAATAGAACATGTCACTGGGAATTCAAGATGTTGACAATGTGACTGCCTGCTTCACTGCTCTGCCCCTGCAAACAAATAGAGAGATTATTATTAAATGTTAATTTTCTGCACTACTCACTGTCAATCAGTTATTCTTGTTTCACAGTCTTCCTATTGCAATCTTGTCTATGGCTGGAAACTGCAAAACAGATTGAGGAACTACTAAACATCATTATAGTTGCCATGGATATGCAACTGTAACAACAAACAGGGAAGCCCAAGCAGAAAAAACATAAAACACCTCGAACCTCTACTCTGCTCACATGAGCATAAGAAGTCAAAAATCACAATGATACAAGTCTACGCATTCCTGACACTAGAACAATCCTTAGAAGGAGGAAAAATAGTTCATCAAGAAGGGTAATATGGTAGCTCAACTATCCCTGGATAAAGTTGTTCCATGCTCATCTGAACTGAATGGTCCCCTCACTGATGCCAAAGAAAAACAGATGATCACTTTAACAGATCAAGTTGAGTTGCTTAAAAATTACTGCTATCTATTAATACAAACTTGGGCACAGTAACATCATCATCACAGTAACCAATTTCAAAATGAGAAAAAACTACCAGATGCATGATAGTTCAAAGTATGGACACAAGTACACCTGGAGCCACAATTCATGATGGGAGGGTGTTTTCATATTGAAATGCTGATAAAAACAGGTAAAAGATAAGCTCTTTCATATTCTTAATGAAAACTCCTTCAGATAAAACCATGTTTGACAAATTGAATCCATATATATATATATATATATATATATATATATATATATATATATATATACACCAATCTAAGGAAGGGAAATGGATCACAAGAATGCAAAGCCCCCAGGGATGTCATGCTTCCTTTGGAAGGATTTTTTAGAAGATTTAAAGTACTACGCAGGCAGAAAACTGACATGAATTACAAATAAATAAAGTTGGTTTATACATGTGTTCTGATTTTTTACATGCTAATACTGCACTGACAACATATTGCAGCCTTCACCTTTCTAAAGATTTAAGTTTTAAAATGCAGGTGATGGATAATTGGTCATTCAAATCAGGTCAGTTCATGGCATTAAGTTTCAATTGCCAGTGAAGTTCAAGTTTTTCCAGAGTGTTCACAGGTCCCCTCTATCTGACAGGGCAAACTGATCTAAAACAAAACATTTAAAGATGTGGTGAGGGTATTTCATTGTATGTTTGGAAGGAGTATTGGTATCATTTTTAGTTCTAATATCATGTGTGCTCATAAATTTTGTCACGTAGATGTCATTCTGCCTTACCAGCATAAAATCCTTCACAGTGTTGGCATTAAGCAAAATAAATGACTTTAGTATAATTACAGCTAAAATATTTTTAGGTCTAAACTGGACACTACCATTTATTTATTTTTATTTATTAATTTGACATTTGTTAACCAGGTTAGTCCGACTGGGTAGAGACACATTTTCAGCAGAGACCCAAGGAGAAAAGCTCTACAGCAAATCAACAAATAGTAAATAATAGTAGATAATTATAAAATTGCTAAACAGGATTTAAAAATGACATTTATAAAATTACTAATAGGATAATCAAAGTATATACATGGGAATACCAAGATATCTTTTTTTCTTTTTTTATGCATGAGAGACAAGTAAATAATTAGAAAAATAACAAAATGTGTTGTGCATAATACATTTTTGCAAAAGGTATGACAGAGGGAAAGGTGTATAATAATGCAGGAAGGTTGTATAAAAGTAGCAACAGGAAGAAAAAAGTCACATGCATCAAGAAGGGGAATAAGCACCCATGTAGGAGGTAAGCAAAAGAGTAGGATAGTCGAAGCTGGTTGGATAACACTTTGCATTATTATAGTCTAATTAGATTTTATAGATGTTGCAGTTAAGAGAGGGTGAGATGCAGATTCCCACACACACACATGCAGGAAATTATACACATACATATGCACAAACCCAGAAAGTCAGTTGCGTGCACACAGACACGCACACACACAATATAATAATAATAATAATAATAATAATAATAACAATAATAAATAAATATTTGTCATAGTAGTATGTTTTAGATCATTGCTGTTGTGACACATACAGTAGTAAACTATTACAACCTTACTTTTTTAGTCTATAACTCTGTGTGATTGTCATCTAATGAATGAAATATATAAATCATTTTTAACTACCATCAGATCTTTAACTTGTTGTTGACAGATGCATATAGTATGCATAAGCATAAACACAAACTAATGAATAATAGTCTTATAATGCATTTTAGCTCACTGCTGTTAGGACACAGACTGTAAACCTTTAGAAACCCCAAGGCACACGCACACACACACACAGACGCACACACGCATGCACGCACACACATACACACACACACACACACACACACACACACACACACACACACACAGATCTGACCACATTGTTGAGTGTAAACAGCTCAGATGTCAGACTGTGATCAAATGAATGAACTGAATTATCACCTGTACAGTGGCCTCCATAATGCACTTCTTTAAGAATGTTGCTGTCAATTGCATACAGTATCTGTAGACACACAGAAGCATAAATGCATTGATAATAACCAGAAACATATTTTAGCTCAATTAAATTCCTTCCCAGACACACACACATACATGCACACACTTCTAACGTCTGCTCCTACAGTTACTTGAAAGCCTAAGTTCATTTTCTCTTTTAAACACTGCAGCACTAATGTCAAATTTATATAGCACACAAATTGTATGGCAGAGCTCTTAGCCTCTTACTACAATAATCTTGAAAAAGCCAAAAATACCTAGGGAAAATGCTCAAAATGAAGGACAGGTTTTAAATTTTGTTACAACATTCTTAGAAAGTTGGTAGAATTACAAATTTTGCATTAGAATGTATTTTATGCAGGATATGTATGTCATCATTTAGTTAACATTAATCCTCAATGATATGCCAGAAAACCACAATTTGCAAGGAATATGCCTAAAATATAAGGGGCATTCTGTGAAATTAAAAAACAGTTAAGAGGTAAGATATGATGCCTTGAACTCAAGTATCTGTCATTCAGTTATTGCAGTCATCAAAATTATGTCAGAAAAACTCAAATTGCACAAGGAGCAGACAAAACAAGAGGCAAAGTGAAGGATATGTTGCATAATTGTTTGGTTTTTGGCCACAACAGGCAGCAGGTGCAACTTCAGTTAAGATTAATCTATACCTGCTCTGTCCTGTTAAGCCCATAGATCAGCAAAACAAAGGTGAAGTATACAGAGAGAATGGAAAAGAAATGCCATTTGGTAAACAGAGGCAATAATAGCTCTTTATTCAAAAAAGCAACTCAGTGACACTGACAGAGGGATTAGTCACTACAGAAAAGTAAGCCAGCAAGTTTTCAGAATTGTCAGCCACTACTCAGGAGAGCAGCATCGCGGGCAAGGCAGGCTGGCTTACTCTGGCAATAGTATCTCAAACCCATCCTTCATTAAAGATTCAAAATCCCAAGCAGCTGTGGAACAGAAACCTTAGGAAAAAAAGAAAAATAAAATAGAAGGGGATAGTGCATATGAATTACATAATTGATTACTTTACTCTTTTCATATGGAATCTGATAATCAAGTGCTTATATCACTGGCCTTTTGCAGGGTCTTATGCAATTGTTTTTCTCATTGGATTCTGTTCTTGGTCTTTTTAATGGACCAGTAACATAGTGCATCTTAAATATAGCCTTGCAACTGAGTGCATCTCCACTGGCTCCATTTTGACTTTGACAAGCTTCTCATTCATTAGCACTCCAGTTGGACCAATAAAATAATAGAAACCAGAGTTATAAAATAAAAATTAAACTAAAATCAGAGTGCCATACCTAATGTGTAGTTAAGAGTTATAAACACAGCGTTGCTTGTTCAAAAGATTTTAGCATAGGACCACTCAAATGTAATTTCTAGTGCAGAATTTCTATACAACATTAAGAAAGGGAAACAGAAGCTAATCCAAACTGGCTTATAATTCAGAATGGGTTTCCCTATATTGTTTTTTTTTTTTTTACTGGAAGGAAACGTATAATGGTATATGTCAAAACATCTGAACTCTTGCTTAAACACATTGTTTATGGCTGCCATTTTTATATTGTAAAGAACTGTTAAATTTCACTATTATTCCCTATTGCTGTCAATTTCCTAATAATGTGAGCTATTTTGTCTCCTTTATACTACTGTCATCCTTTGGGAAAAACATTTTACTTTCAGATACTAGGATTACTTCAGGTTTGATGTGCATTTCAATATGCATTTTACTGTATGGATTTAATGCTTTTATCTGAGATTAAGCCTACACTGAATTTATAATTTTGCAGTCAATGTGAAGCACATGTAAGGAAAGGATGTAAGAGATATGTTAGCTCAAATAAGTATAGCAACTTATTAGATTAAACTTCTGATATCTAACTGTTGATAAATGATTCTCCTCTGCAGCACTTTTATGGTAAAGATAGCTCTGCATGTTTATTTAGTTGTCAAAGGATGTTTTCTTTAAAGATTCTGCACTGTAACTTGGATCCAGCTCTTATACACTACTGCTTGATTATCTCATTCTGATTTGCAATTTTTGACTGAACATCTTAATTGTTCTACTTTCTGTTTTATTATTGGCTAAATTTAGCAAAAGTTACATCACACTAAATTTGTATGAAATTATAGTAACCAACACTAGAAAAATATAACAATCAGCATCAAATGAAAAAAAAAAACAAAACTATGCATGAAACAATTATATACAGGGTGTCTACATACATATGAATAGTAAAATTTTTCATCTTTAACTAATACATTTGTTATACATGGTAAAGAGTCCTTTTGTTCAATAATCTTTTAAGTGTCATCCAAGAATTTAAATAAGAAGCTATTCTTGTGGTTCTTCTTTTAATTGTTAATATATCCATCTGACAAGTTTCAGTTGCAATATTATAAAAGTTTTTCATAGTTGGTATGCTTGTATGTTTCCAGTTTTTTTATCACTTTCCTTGCAATTGTAAGAAGAGTCCAAAGAAGAGAGCGATCAACTTTTTAACACATATTGGTACTGGTGCATTAAATAAAATCAATGGCTTGTTTAGGTTGATATTATCTGTAAATAAAGCCTGTAAAAATGTTGACATCATTCCAAAAATGTTTCATTATATGACATTCATAAAACATATGATGGCAATTAGCCACAATTTGTAATTTACTTCTCCAACTAGTTTTTTTTTTGATTAGTTGCATTTTGTGTAGTGTGATGAATGCTTTATGTAGAAATTTCCAAGAGTATAATTTCCATCTTAAGGATGTCGAGGTTAGAGTAGAGGATGCCAATATAACTTTTTTCATTATTACTTAGGAGACAACTAGATAGATAGATGTAAAATACTTAGAGTATTTATCATTACAAAATCTGTTTTATTTTTAATTATTTTGTATATTTTGGAGAGATAGCCTTTGTCTGATATAATTTGATGTATTGATAGAATATAAACTCTATAAGTTTAGGAATCTCCTTTTTTACTGTTGCTTGGATTAATGATAATCTCCTCTCTACAGCATATCTACAGTTTTGTATATCTAGCCACATTTCAGAATTTAAATTATATTTGTTTAAAATAAAATCTAATGAGTTTCTTTATCCATAAACTGAAACCAAAAAGTTATTTTTTTTAAATCTGTTCATTGAAAATGTATTAAATGTAATAATATTATTTTGTGTAAATGCTATTGAAAAGGTTAAGAATATCCATGCAGCATATTAAGGCATTCTCTGAACAAGATTTTTGAAGTTGGAAATTGTCATTGAAATATATGTTGAATTTATAACAGTTTTTTTGGTATACTAAAATATGTGCTTTTAATATCCATAGAAAACTATTATTGCATACTTCATTATACCAATTAATATGTAATCAATCTTTTTACAAAATTATATATTCCTTTATATCCTTCCCTTGGCAGAATAATTTTATTTGCCCACAAAATAACTGTTTTGATAATGGATGATACAGAATATAA